>NC_052047.1:15850099-16178099 GCF_903992535.2 Arvicola amphibius | reverse complement strand
TTCATATAGCTGAGGTGGTCCAGCCTCATAGATGACTCCGGCCAGAACTTCATATAAGTCATGCACTTTCCCATCACATAGAAACTAAACAAACGATACAGCTATTTCTCCCAGGACTTGACCATTATCCAAATTTTCTCTGAGTCCCCTAAAGATTTCCTTGACCCCAAACAACAGGAAGCAGTCTAGAAAAAATGATACCTACATTCCCAAGAGGTGGGGTGGATGGGTTTTGGTCACTTTGTGGGTTATGGATGTTCATCATTGTTTAGGGCAGGAGGGTTAGTTACAAGTTTTTATTGGCCATGGTAAAAAGAAAATCCTAAACAAAGGTGACTGGATTCAAAGATCTCTTTCTGAAAAGAAAAGGGAGGATATGAAAATGGGGGTATAGAAATGATAGGATAAAATGTTAAATCACTGAATATACTTTTAAACTAACAAACAACTATTAATCTCAAATGTTTTACATTGATATGGATTTTTCATATTGATACAAATTTAATATTAATTTTGTTATACTGTATTTATGTTTCCACTCTTGTTTAAGATATAATACCTATATGGCTAATTTAACAATGTAATATAAATTTCTAGTCTTTGAAAGTTACTATTATAAACTATTTAGGATAATTAAGAAATACAGGTTAGTAATTAGTCATCTATAGCAATCAAACTTGCAGTCAGATATATTTTCAAGATCAAACAGAGGTATATTTTAGGTATAGAGATGCTCTTCAAACAGGTCAGAGACCTACAGAATATGGCATTTAATAAGGCCTTTCACAACAGTGAGACACATCTGTTCCTGGCAGTACCAATTTACTTCAAAACAGATGATGGGCATTGAAGAATCTCTATATGGAGTTTGCTTTTATTTGTGACAAAGCTAACCACTGGGCAAGAAACTGTCTTTGCCTCAACTGCTGACAGTATGCTGCCCAAACTCGACAAGCAGTACACAAAAGGAAAGTGACTGCCAAACTTTGCTAAGACAAGGTGGGACAGGACTCCTGTTTCACAGAAGGTCTATCAGATATTCTAGGCCTATAGGCCAAAGATGGATGGTCTAACATTGCAGAGGAATCTTGAATGACTGTCCAGACAACCAGAAGTCATTGTCATTTCTATAATTTCAGAAGTTGTTTGCTCTGCACTTCCTGTTTATTCAGGTAATATTTTATCTTTCTTGGGTCTCTGATGGGATTTGAAGACTAGATAGTTATACCATTTTTATTACAAAATTAAAAAAAGAAACTTACAAAAGAGATGTAACATTTATAAAGGCTGAGAGACAAATGCTTAAATTGTTTATCTAAGAAAATGTTTTAAAGTCCAAAAGGATATTTTTAGGCTGGTAATACAAGATATGATAAACAACAGTTTAGGTATAAAACCTTGGATTACTCAAGATAGGATAAATAATAAAGTATTTACTCCAAAATTGCCAAATACAAATAGACTAGACAATATATATATATATATATATGCATATATATATACACATATATATGTATATATATGAATATAATTCTTACCTGATATTATTAATATCAGGTAATATATATGATACGTAATTGTTATGGTAAAAATAAAATGCTGCAGGTCCCCCTGTGGTAGCAGTGGGCAGCAAGCCCTGAGACCACTGCATGCTATGAAGGCAGCCAGTCCCAGGCAGGGAACGCCCCGAGTGGCCCGCACACCATGAGGGACAGTGTGTGCCAGGCAGGGAGACACGTGACAGGTAAGAGACTTTGGCAGGGTAGCCAGTCCCTTGAGGAGCTGCAACCATGGTGGGTGAGAGACAGACGGATAGGCACGCCAGAGGCATGCAATGCAGAGTGAGGTCAGATATTTATTTAGTGGGTATGGAAGGGAAGGGGAAAGGGAGGGAGAAGGGGGATGAAGAAAGAAACACACATACACACACACACACAGAGAGAGGAGAGGGAGGAGTAACAGCAGCAGCTACCTCTTTGCTAGAGAGACAGAAAAGAAGGGACTCAGGCTGGACTGGATGGAGAAGGGAGTGGGTGGGGCTTGTCTCTTAAAGGGACAGGACAGACTGTTCTAGTAATTATAAATAGTTTTACTGTTTTAGAGTTAACCCTTTTCTTTTTATTTAGACAAAAAGGGGAAATGTTGTGAGATATTTGTACACTGTGTGAAGATGTGTTGATGTAATTGGTGTAATAAAAGCTGAGCAGCTAATAGCTAGGCAGGAGGTATAGGTGGAACTTCTGGGCAGACAGAACTCTGGGAAGAAGAAAGGCAGAGTCATCAGCCAGACTTGGAGGAAGCAGGATGAGCAGTACAGAGATGCAGTAATGCCACATGGCAGAATGTAGATTAATATAAATGGGTAAATTTAAGTTATAAGATCTAGTTGATGGAGAAAATGACAGAGCCCCACATTGGAGCACTGAGCTCTCAAGGTCCTGATGAGGAACAAAAGGAGGGAGATTATGAGCAAGGAAGTCAGGACCGTGAGGGGTGCGTTCACCCATTGAGACGGTGGGACAGAACTAATGGGAGACCACCAAGTCCAGTTGGAATGGGACTGATGGAACAGGCGACCAAACCGGACTCTCTGAATGTGGCTGACGGTGGAGGAGGACTGAGAAACCAAGGACAATGGCTATGGGCTTGGACTCTACAGCATGGACGGGCTCACTGTGAGCCTTGTCAGTTTGGTTGCTCACCTTCCTGGACTTAGGGGGAGTTGGGAGGACCTTGGACTTAACATAGTGAAGGGAACCCTGATGGCTCTTTGGCCTAGAGAGGGAAGGAGTGGGGGTATGAGTGAAAGGGAGGGGAGGGAAGGGGGAGGAGGAGGGGAGGAGATGGAAATTTTTAATAAAAAATGAGAAAAAAAAGATCTAGTTGAGAACAAGCGTAGGCCAATTTCATAATTAATGAGTCTCTGTGTCATTATTTGTGTGCTGGTGGTCCTGATGAGAAAATACTGCTGTAGTAAACTCATACTTACATATGCTCCTTCCAAGACTTATGATTCCAGAAACCTCCCCTGACTTCCCTAGACACAGGGTTTCCATAGAGCCTTGAACTTCCCTTGATATTACAGTACTTATCACAGATCCTCCCCAATGGCCTGGCCAATCTCCAGAGCAAGGTCTAGTCATTATTTTGTGTTTGGTAACTAGCAAAAAAATACCTTCTGAAGGCATCTGTACATTCAGTAATCATAGTGTTTGAGCTATTTTAGTTATGACCACAGTACAGCCACTGCAGTGGAGACTCATTCCTGAGAGCATATGCTGAGTATCCTTCACATTTTGAAAAGTAAATAGAGCCCAGGACCATTGCTTCCCACGATGGGGAACTATAGCCACCACAGCAGCTAGACTGCAATGAAAGCAAAGGTTTCATCAGCCCTCTCCTGGTGACACTTTCTCAACAGTATTCTATGGTCTGAGAATATGCTCTTCTAATTACAAGGGAAATTATCCCTTATGAAAGTAGCCCCAGCTCTGATGATGGAGACTGGGCTGGAGAGGCCTGGGATATTTGACCTTGGTAGCCTTTGGATGTTGTGTTTTGCTTCTATCTTTACTTGCTTCTTTTTTTTATCATTAAATGATTGGAAAATTACCATGACTTTATTCCCATAGGCTGAAAATTAGCCTGCTAAGCTGGAACCCAAATCAGATTCTGATGACTAAGAATTAATCTATTTTCGTGGAAGCATGCCTAATGGAAATCAGTACAGCTCTTCTCTGCCATCGCAGAGCAGCCGCTGCTGTCACCGGTGATTGATATGCAGCAGCCAAATGTGGAAGTCACTCAGGTCTGAATCCCTTTGTTCTCTAAGCAATATTGATCAAATTTTGTTTTTCCAGAGTACATCTGTTCACTGCTTTGCTTTTGCAAGCTAAGAAGATTGTCATTTTGAAAGTTAAAAGATGTGTTTCGAGAGGTCCTTAAACCTCACTGGCATGACTACATGGAGCTGTGATTTCTCAGTCCTGACTTGGTGATCCTGGACTCCTCCAATTTCAATAAATGACAAGAAATTATTATGATGTTTCAATGTAATGGGAAAGAATCTTGCCAATTAGTTTATAATTTAATATATTGTAGGAAAAGGTGGCAAAGGGTAAAACATATGAACAGTAAGTCTAGAGATGCTATGTACATAGGCTTTTGTTAAAAATTTATTCAGGAGGTCAGCAAGATAGCTCAGCATGTAAGAGCTCTTGCCACCAAGCTGATGACCTGAGTATGATCCCTGAGACCCTATTGGTGGAAGGAGAGAACCAGCTCCTTCCTTCAGCTGTCTCCTCCACATGCATCTACACACATCAGTATAGAAATACATGCATCTAGTGTTTACTTACTGAGCACTTGTAAGCATTGTCCCATGGGCTTAGCACAAGTTAAGCTTTCTGAGGACCTTCAGTCTCAAGAGACACATTGAGGAAGGTGGCCAGGAAGCCTTGCAACTGCTTAGCTACTGGACTTAGCTCCTATTTGACAGCCCTTTCCCGCTTCCGCAAGAGGCCCACGTCTAAACACAGGTCAAAGATGAACAGATGTCAGAGCTGGCCACGGTGAGAACTGGTCAAGGCGGCATGTTGTAAACTGCAAAATATCTTTAGTCATGTTTTGACTCCCTCTAGCTGGGATTCGGGTGTTTTAGATAGTCTTTGCTACCTGGGGTGGGGGGGGGGGAGTCATCATTACTCCATGTGGCATAATTTGACTTAGACCACACACACACACACACACACATACACACACACACACACACACACAGAGAGAGAGAGAGAGAGAGAGAGAGAGAGAGAGAGACAGAGACAGAGACAGAGACACAGAGAGAGAGGGAGGAAACATAAAATGTTTCCCTATAACCTTTTTTTTTCTTCTCTTCCTTCTCTCTCCATCACCCTCTCTACCTCCTCCCCACTTAAGGTCTCCCCCTCCCTGTTTTTCACAGCTTTCTTTGTAAGGCACCTGTGTCCTAGGATTCCCCCTCTCTAGAGCTCTGCCCCTGCCCCCCCCCCCCATCTTCTCTTTTTACTTTCCTGGCTTCTGCATTTACTGCAGGATATATACTCACATCTAAATATTCAAAGCTAGGCCCGAGGAATAAGAGATACTATGTGGCATTTGTCAATCAGGGTCTGAGTTACCTCGCTAAGTATGATATTTTCCAGTTCAATTTGTTTTCCTGCAGATTTCATGACTTTAGTTTTCTTTCCAGCTAAGTAGAAGTCCATTGAGCATGTGCACGTTTTCGTTATCTAGTTCTCGGTAGAAGGAAGATGTGCAGCATGATCAGTGCTCACCGGTCCGTTTCCTGGGCATACAATCATCGGTTAGTGTACTTCCCTCCATGGAGGCCTCACTGGGGAGGTGCAAGCTCCTTCCTGGACTCCTGTAGCAGGTTTGTCCACACATGCTTGTCCTATCATTATTTAGAAGATGAGGGGAATTATGATCTTAGATTTTAATTATAGCAAACATACTTTAGTTTGAAGTAAATTTTGGTTTCTGTTATGTTACATCATTATGAGCTGCCCATTATTTTTAATAGAAATCACCTTATGATGCATTTCTTTCGATGATTTAGGAATAAGTCTTTATCTTTTCGTTATAGGTTTTATACTGCTTACGTGTTCACTGAAAATGACATGGTGTATTAACTGCTAGTTAAGCTAATAGATTTTATAGAATACTATCTAAGAAATTATCCCAAACCACAAAGATCTGCAAAGACGGAAAACAGGAACAGCATGTCTGTACTGAGAGACAATTCTCTGCCCACAGGGTTGACTTGCTCCTTTTCAGAACTGTCGTCAACATAGATATTGTCATAGCATCCACAGTGTAGAGTCCTGCTTCTCTCCCTGCTCCGCACTAGTAGTGACCTTTCAGTTGAGTATATGTTGGTTCATCTTTGTGACTTGTGTCTGCTATAGATTCTAAGGTTGCCTATCTGTTACCCGAGTCTACAGTTCATGTGTCTAGTCACTTGTCCATAAGCCAAGGGAACGAAAATTAGTTTTATGAATGCCTTATTTAAGGCCAGCACTGAGGGAAATAGAGATTTTCCCTCTCCTCAGGGGCATCAGTGGCATAAATGGCATTTATAGGGCACAGGTGTATTATAGTAAGGCAATGAGCAGAAACTCTCGATGTTGGGTAGGGTCCTTCTGTCTGGAGTGTAGTTTTCTTCTCTTTGAAAATCTGTCTGGACTTAAGGACTTTGACCCCTGGCCACCTTCTACATTTTCTTTCCAGGTAAGCATTGCTTCTCTATGAATCAATCCATACATGCCAAGATGAGAAGGAGAATAATGGGATGTGTGGATAAAAGATTACAGAAACAAAAAGCAACAGAATTTATGTTATACAGCTAAAACTATCACAGTAAAACTATGGGCAGATTCCAAAATAACCAAAATCTATTAATTTCATTAGTGGAATTATTAATATGCAAGTGACTTCTCTTCTGACTCTGAAATCTATGTTCATTTGGAAGGAGTGTGCGTTTGTGTGTGTGCATGTGTGTCTAGTCATTAGGCAATCTATTGAAAAAGGAAAAGCAGGTGTCCATAGTCCCTGGGCAGCTGTACCTATCACAGTCAGGCAGGACCTGCCTGTGACTAGGTAACTACCTTAAACCTCAAGCTGTGTGCCAGTGTTTTATTTATTCTTCTTTCTGTCATCAGAAGTGGTTAAGAGAAGTTTGCATCACCTCAAGATCAACTCAGTGTGTGTGTGTGTGTGTGTGTGTGTGTGTGTGTGTGTGTGTGTGTGAGAGAGAGAGAGAGAGAGAGAGAGAGAGAGAGAGAGAGAGAGAGAGAGAAGAAGGAAGAGACAGAGATTTAGGTGGTAACAAATCAATGAGAAACAGTAGCACCTCAGACTTATAGACTAGTTAGTGTATGCCAGGCTTTGTTCTGACTAATTTTCCTATGTTCATTCATTTGATTATCACAACATTATCATGAAATAGTACTATTACCGCTTATGAAACGCTGAGATTAAATGAATTTTCCAATAATGCATGATTTGTAAAGCCATGGGAGAAGAAAGCTGAGGTTCACTACAAGTGATATAGAGGAATACAGGTTCTGATTTATTCATCTTTGTGAACTCCAAGAAAGAAAGGAGGACAAACAAACTGAGGTTGGCAAGTGAGGTGTATTGTTTTAGATGTAATGTTTCTTCTTTGGGGCACATGTGGGAAGATGGAGTATGTTATCTGTTTTTCACCCAGGATACATTGTAAGGTCAGCAGTTTACTATCAAGTTTGATCTATCTTTCAACTAGATTGCTTTCATAGCTCCCTCAAGTTATTGTCCTGGGGCTCAGTTACTCATTGCTTAACTGGTTTTCTCAGCTTATTTTCTTAAACCCATTGCTCCTGTCTGCCATGAAGGTGGCTCTGCTGACCTTAGACTAGACACACAGAACCTTTACTAGACTATTAGGACATGTAAATGGTGAGCCAGGAAGTCTTGTGGTTCCAAGAACTTATACAAAATGTTTTTCTCATCACAGCCACTGATAACCGAAGTGGGAGAGAGGCAGTCACATTTCAGTTCCTCCCTAGTTCTGCCACAGAGTAGCGGGACTATGTCTCTCCTAAAGGTGGAGTAGTGCCTACATCATGGGCTCTTCATGCCCACATCATGAGGCTCTGACTGCTGAGCTGGAGTAACGAGCAAGATAAACAGGCAACAAAAAAACTGGCACCCATTTCTTTCAGCAACAAATTATTTAAAATCTGAACTTATCTGGTTTTACATTTCATGTATCTAAAGATGAAGGGGATGTCTGGCTAGGAATAGTTATTTGTCATTGTTCCCCTAAAGTGGGTCACCTTTTAGACTAATGGGGCAATTAGGGCCACATATTTTATATATTTCATATATATGCAATACTTCTGTCCAGTGTTGGCAAGCGCTTGCTGTGTTAGGAGATGTCCTTGTGGATGTAGAACGCCTAGTCTGGGAGGTTGTATGGGCCTGGCCACAAAATGAATAATGGACACTTTATCTATTTCTTGGCCATCCAACTTTATCTTAACCTTTATCTCAGGTGGAGAGAGCGTGCAGAATAATAGGACAAGCAAGTTTAAGATCTTAGCAGCTGGTGAGAGAAGAAAGATGCGAAGAAGAGGGGAAAGAAAATTATACTGACTTAAAAGTCAGAAAGCCAGCTGTGGGAATCTGGGGGCGACTGCTCCCAGACAGGCAGCTTTGGGTGTACATAAGTACCCATCCCATCAGAGGACAGTTGCTATTATTTTAAAAGGCCTTGTGTTATGTTTCTTTACATTTTTCATTTTTGGGCTGCTTGTGTTGAGGTTGTAATACAGGGTCTCCTCTTGGGGAAGATTATTTTAAGCTGTGTTACTTTTGTTTTTGCTGTCAAACATTTGTTTAATGATGTAAAGATGTGTTACTTTTGTTTATCCTGCATTTGTTTAACTCTGTGAAGCTGTGATTCTTTGCCTGTCTAAAACACTGATGGTCTAATAAAGAGCTGAATGGCCAGTAGTGAGGCAGGAGCAAGGATAGGCAGGGCTGGCAAGCCGAGAGCATAAATAGAAGGAGAATCCAGGCGATAGTGGTGCATGCCTTTAATCCCAGCGCTCAGGAGACAGAGACAGGCGGATGTTTGTGAGTTCGAGGCCAGCCTGGTCTGCAAGAGCCTAGTTCCAGCTCCAAAGCTACAGAGAAACCCTGTCTCAAAAAATCAAAAGAAGAAAAAAAGGAGAAAGGAGGAAGAGGAGGAACAAGAGAGAACAAGGGAGGACATCAAGGGCCACACAGCTACCCAGCCAGCCACGGAGTAAGACTGAAAGTAAGATACACAGAAACAAGAAAAGGAAAAGGCCCAGAGGCAAGAGGTAGATGGGATAATTTAAGAAAAACTGGCAAGAAACAAGCCAAGCTAAGACCGGGCATTACTAACTAAGACTAAGCCTCCGTGTGTGATTTATTTGGGTGATGAGCCCCCCAAAAGCCCACGGAATAAAGCATCACACAACAGTCTCCTTTTTAATGCACAGGTGTCTTACTTCAAAGGAGGCAAAGTCAGAAAGGAGAGCTACACGTTGACAAGTCTGGGACACTTGTGAGAGCTGCATATGACTTGTCTGTGTATACTAGCAATGAGGGACCAGAAGGGAAAATGCGCTTGGAAAGCAGCCATCTGGTGCCCTCTGGTGCCTAGGTGCCACCCGGAACACAAGTTGTCAACATGTTGGCATCCTCTAGTACAAGTGTCCTGGGTGGTTATCAGTAACACTCTTTACCAGTGACATAGCTGGTCATCCGGAAGAACCTTTACAGACGCGGGCAAGGACACCACAGCCGGAACCTCTCATTTCTGGTCTTGGCTAGGACCGCCTATGAAGTGAGTAAGATACCTTATGCTTAAATAGGAAATCCTGTATTACAACCTAAGCCTATGGCCACCCTGAGAGGCTTTCTCTTTGACTACTTTCCCAAACACCTTCCCTGCAAAAATGCCTTCGCCCTACCCTATCCGCTAAAACCCAACTGCCATGCTTATGAAAATCCTCCTCTTAGATTACTGAAGCTCTTCCTGAAACAGATGCAGGGACCTGACGGCCAATTTTCTCTGCCTTACACTACATCTCTTTGTTTCCTTGTAACGCCGAGCTTTTGACAGTGGTTAAAAGCGGTTAAGCTGTTTAGCTGTTTGTTCCCTGTGCATTCTTTGCTTTAACACAGAGCTTTGTATTTCTTTTCACTAGAGGCATGACAATTGTTATATTTATCGTGGTGGTGTGTATGTGTGTGCATGTGTTTCGAGACAGGATCTCACCCCAGAGCCAGGCTGGCCTGGAACTCTGTCTAGCTCAGAGTAGCTCTGAATATACAGTGTTCCTCCTATCTTAGCCCCCCCCCCCCACCATGCTGGGCTTCTAGGCATGACCCTCCATGCCCAGCTAACGTCTCTGTGACGTTGATTTGAAGGAATGTGCTGCGCCTTTTCCAGCTTTTCATCTCAAGCCATTAGTTCTGATTTCTGTGGTTTCCTTCCAAGCATGAGAAACATGTGTGTCAAGACAATAAAGATATGTGCATGATTTATTCCTTGAAAGCACCCCTGGGAATCAGCTCCAACAGCAACATGCTGGCAGGATTCTGAATCTGCTCCCTTCCCTAGAGTTCAGGGAGTCTAGAGGTTCTAATCCTTGGATTTTTCTCACTTTGCGATGCCCTTTCCTGGCCTGTATTGCAAACCAGTTCCCTCAATCCTGCTTTCTCTAAAGCCCACCCTGAGATATGGGGTTAGACATCTATGATTCTGTCCCTAATAACCGTTTATTAGTTTCTTCATGCTGCTCTCATATGAGACCATTATAGTAAGGAGCTGGTTGGTGTGCTTAGACGATTAGGAGTTGAACCCATGCAGTGTGGCTTTGACAACCTGCTAATTCAGTTTGGCCTACCCATCATTATTAAAGACTATACATAATTCTAGATTCTGGCTGTTTCCTCTTCTTTTTACCAAATTCTGGCAGTTTGGTACAATGCCTCCTTGATTTATTAATCCTACACTTCCTACTTCGGCACACTGGAATTGATTAACTTTTACTTCTCCCATAGCTTAGATTCTTCCTTTGATACTCCTTTTCCACAAAGAGAAGCCTGGAGCTTGAACTTGAGTTTCTATGCTTCTGGAGTAAGTGTTTCATCACCTGAACCATCTCTCTAGCCCTATTTTTCTTTTTTTTTTTAACATCTCAATTTCTTCAAGAACTAAATGATGACAAGAATTCCTGTCTCAGAAGGCTGTCATCCAGATTAAATAATTACAACAAATATAAATGACAGTTTGTAGTAAGTTAGTAAATATTTAATAAGTGTTAGTTGGGCAAACAATATATGCAATTACATGGTTTTAGTAGTTGAATGATTCTGAAGTGACATCCAACTGGGACAGAACAAGCATCTCTTTATGAAATAAAATTCTCTTGACGTAAAAACAAGAGGCTTTATATTTTATAACATTAGGAAACGCTGGAATCCACACTGATTTTATGAGTACTTTAACAAACCTTAGGGAAATCACCATGGAGAAGGACATATTGACATTTGTTCTTTCTTCCTTGCATTAAGATGACACCAAAGACTTGACTATAGATGGTATTAAATAGTATTTGCAAAGTGAATTCTGTTGTATAGCATGTTGAAAGCTTAAAAAAATTAAAAGTCATTTGTCAAAATATAATTTTATCATAGGTGGCATTATCATGGCATGATGACATCCTGCACAAATAAATATCTGACAATGTTATCATCTGACAAATGACCTTTGAAAGACTAAGACTGAACAAGTGTCATGTGAGATAGGATCCTATATGAGCAATGTTTTTATGGAATCATTTAGATTCAGATTATGCATATTTTTCTTTTCTGGGAGTACATTTATATTATTTTCTTGCATTTGCACACTGGTGGGATAGGTAGATGCTGGGAAGAAAATTATCCCAGAACACTGGTTTCCACAGTCTAAACGTTAGAGTTGGGAGGTAGAAGTTTACCAAAGCTCATTTCATCTTAAAATTCAGGTAAAGTTAACGAGTCATCTACCTTTATACTTGGGTTGTATTAGCTCAATGTAGGGAAAAACTAAAGATACACACACACACACACACACACACAGAGAGAGAGAGAGAGAGAGAGAGAGAGAGAGAGAGAGAGAGAGAGAGAGAGAGAGAAACCAATCAGCAATAACCAAAGTAAATTTAAAAATAACAAACTGGGGCCGGAAAGATGGCTCAGAGGTTAAAGAGCACTGACTGCTCTTCCAGAGGTTCTGAGTTCAATTCCCAGCAACGACATGGTGGCTCATAGCCATCTATAATGAGAAATGGTGCCCTTTTCTGGCATGCAAGCATACATGGAAGGAATGTTGTATACATAATAAATTTAAAAATCTTTAAAAAAAATAACAGACTGATATGTTTGTAACTGCTTTATGTTCCTTATATATGGACGCTAATGTTTCTGAACTCCTCTGACTAATTTGAGATCGAGTTTGGTAAAAATGAAATCAGCCCATAGGCAGAAGCTGAAGATCTCTGTGAGTTAGATGCCAGTCTGGTCTACATAGTGAGCTTCAGGACAGCCAGAGCCACATAGTGCAAGCCTGCCTTGAAAGCGACAGCATCTGATGATGATGATGATGATGATGAATAACTAAAATAAAATAAAAATTAGCATTTCAAGAAGTTTGTCATAAATAACAGATCTCACCTTCTGAAGTACTGGTCTGGAGTCAGACGTTTGATGACCTTTATCCAAAGTGGTCCTTTCTCAGAAATATTAGATTTGCCACTCTCACAGGGTGGTTTTTTATTAGGTGGTAACGTAAAGTGTAAACTTAAATTATGGGCATTGTTTTTTCACATGTAGACTTAAGACCAGAGGAAACCCATGTGAAGAGAAAGAGTAGAGGGAACTTGCAAAGGGGAATCAAGGAGAAAGCAGGGATCTCAGTAGCACAGCTTAGAGGCACCATCAGAGGAGAAAGCAGGGATCTCAGTAGCACAGCTTAGAGGCACCATCAGAGGAGAAAGCAGGGATCTCAGTAGCACAGCTTAGAGGCACAGCATAGGAGAGAGCAGGGATCTCATTAGCACAGCTTAGAGGCACAGCATAGGAGGCCACCCAGCTCTAGCTGTATTATTAGCTCTCATCTTGAGTTGGGTTTCTATTACATGCTAGCTAGAGTCCTATTACAAATATATACTAATGGGGCTTCTGTAGCATTGAAGCACAGTAAGATCTTCTTATTTCTTGGCCCTTTGGGAAGATATAAAATGTTACTGCTTTTCTTAAATTGCTGACTTTTGTGGGTTGGGGAGATGGGTCATTTTGCTTGCTATGCAAGAGTGTAGACCTGAGTTCAGATCCTTAGCCACTTCTGAGCCATGTAAAGCCAGGCATAGTAGAGCGTGTCTATAACCACCACACAGGTATAGCAGACCCTGGGAACTTACAGGCCAGATAGTCTAGCTGCAGTGGTGAGTACTTGGTCCATCCTGCCTCCAAAGATAAAGTGCTTCATTTGATTGAAGAAGAGACCTAAGGTTGACTTCTGGCCTCCACAGATGCAAGCACAGGCAAGGCTGTGCACATGCATGCACATATAAGCATTAAATAATTTTAATCTTTGTGTCTGACATGGGATTGCCAAGACTTCCTAAGTGCCAAACATGCTCATTCAAAATAAAATGATCTGCTTGTTTACCCTCCTGCTGTGCACATTAACATGAGGCAATCAGGAGTATTCTCTATTACAGTCATGTGTAGCTAGGTATTACTGACTGGCATATGGAAGACTATGCATTAAAGGTGTTTGGACCAGTGAGTGCATCTGTGATACAATGTAATAACTGATTAAACCCATTATCTAAGACTATTACTCAAAACATTAGTCCTAATTATTGTCATAAATATTGAAATAAAAATCTGGAGTAGCTGAAGGGAATGTATATATATTTGGAACTGTTGCTGAAACACATATGGAAAGCTGGCGAGGTGGCTCAATGGGTAAAAGTACTAGACACTAAACCTGATGTCCTGAGTCTGATTCCCCAGAACTCCTGTGGTGTGGAGCTGGATCTGCAAATTGTCTTCTGACCTCCCTACCCACTCCATAATGTGTGCATGCATGCATATACATATCTATATGCACACACAAGAAGTTAAATGCAAAAAACCCCTATTTAAGAATTGATCCTTCGGTTTTATGTTACTTCTAAAAAGTATGACTCTTTTGTAAATGTAGGATTAACACAACAGAAGGTTATTATGTTATTAAGTTATGTTAATGTATGGTATATATTATATATAATGCAGTATTATATTATTTTAATGTAATAGAGGTAGATCACTTTTGCTTGGGGCTAGTGTATTTGGGACAAAGAAGCAGAATATACCATCTTATGAAATTTACCACATAAATTCTATTTTTATATTATCATTGCCTGATTTCAATATTTATTGCTAAAATGCACCCATTGTGGCATGATTTATGGTAAGGAAATTGATGCTCTTTTGACAACCACGTCACTATCAAATCCTCTTGCACACAGGCGGTTCCCTGGTGACTCACCAACTGGCCTTATGCTTCTTCAGGACTCTGTTCACACCACTAATTGGCAAGTCTCATTCTTTACTACCATAGAGTGGACACAGTGTTTCTGAACATCATTTGAACTGTTTCTGTACTGGTTTTTAAAAGCCCATTCATTTGACAGTGAAACTTTGTTTAGCTCTTTGTTCCTGGTTTGATGTCAACTTGACATAACCTGGAGTCCTCTCAGAGGAGGGAGCCTCAGCTGAGAAAATGGCTCCTTAAGATGGGCTGTAGGCAAGCATGTGAACATTGTCTTAATAGTGGTTGATGGGGGAGGGCCCAGCTCATTGTGGGTAGTGCCATCCTTGGGTTGGTGGTCCTGAGTTCTATAAGGAAGCAGGTTGAATAAGCCATGAGGAGCAAGTAAGCAGCACCTTCCACACCTTCTCCATCAGGTCCTGCCTCCAGGTTCCTGCCTAGTTTGAGTTCCTGCCGTGACTTCTTTCAGTGGACTGTGCCAGGATATGTAAGCCAAATAAACCCTTTCCTCTCCGGGGTGCTTTTGGTCATGGTGTTTCATCACAGCAACAGTAACCCTAAGTGAGTCAGTCTGACTTTTTGAAAATTACATAAATAAAATGTAGAGAATTTCATGCAGAACAGTAAGTCTATAACAACTGTCTGGGAAGAAGTATTCTTTTTCCTTTCAAGCATCTCAATAGAAAGGTTAGATGTCTTCGGCTGGTGGTAAGGAGTTTATATGTGATTTAAGTTTTCCCAAAGCGCTCTACCCACAGTCATCAGAGCTGTGGAGTGCTCTGCCCACACGTGTGTGTATGTGTGTGTGTGTGTGTGTGTGTGTGTGTGTGTGTGTATAAAATCATTGAGCATCAAAGTAGTTAAAGAATGTTTGGGGCATTTTTTTTTAAACTGGAGCAATTTTACAGCAAAATAGTTACAAGATATATCTGTAGACTTAAAATAAATATTTGTCTCTAATGACACATTTGAGACTTTTGAAAGGCTCACATAGAGAATATCCTTTAACCTGACTTCTTCCTCTATTGTGAACCATAATTATCATACCCACCTGAAGGGCTCTCATTTAAACCTATGTACTCTGACACTAGAATTTAGCTCAATTTTCTTGTGCTTTGATTTGAAAGGCAAAAACCATTCGCGCTTTATGATCCTGCCTAAGAATACCATGTGGAACAGTCTGCCTTTTTAAACCTTAGATAAACCAGAGGAAATTGCTATTTCCAGAGGACTCTGGAAGGATCTCGTCAACTATGCCTTTTGACTGGTGTTTTTTAGTGATTTTCTTTTTTTCCCCCTGAATCCCAGAGAGAGAAGACTGCATACCAAAGCCAGGTGTGGTGCCACATACCAGTGATTTCAGTCCTTGAGAGGCTGAGGCAGAAGGATAATGATTTTAAGACACACCTAGATGTCATAGCCATATTCCATCTCAAAACAAAACAAACCCCAGAGATTCTGAGCCTAGAGACTGGCAAATAAGAGTTATACATTAAATAAGTAGGTAAATTTGAGGGGACAAAAGCCTATGGAAGTTTTCAACCTGTTTCCTTTTCAGTTCAAGTCAATTGTTCCTATAGTTATTGTTAAACCAGAACCCCATAAATATTCCCTTCATTGTATTCCCAAGCCACCCAGGGTCCATCAAAGACTGTAATATATGATTTTACTATGTAAAGATTCTTTCCCTAACTAGAGAATAGAAACTTACATTAAGCAATCGTGTATTCCAAAATTCTAAAGTGTGTTACAGATAGAATGGGATTCTGGAGAAGAAAATTCCTTATACAACATTAAGTAGTCAAAAGATCCTAGCGAACTAATTAAAAAATATTCCTGATTAAAGTTAATAGTTTGTAAAATCTGAAATATAGAGAATGATCCCAAGGAATGCTTCAAAATGAAAACTGCTGACTAATGTTCAATTGTGTCAGCCTGACTAAGTTTAGAATCAGTATGGACACACACCTCTGAGGGTGTCTATGAGGATGTTTTCCCAAAAGAGTTAACTGAATAGGAGAGATCTAACCTGAATGTGGGTGACACCATATTATGGGCTAGAATTTTAGACTCAATAAAATAGATATTAGCTTAGCATCAGCATCCGTCTCTCCCTGCAACTTGAATGGCTGCAGTGTAAACCAGGTGCCACCAGCTCCTGTTACCATGACTTGTACACCTGAACTCTGAGCCAAACTACACCTTTCCTTCAGTTGCTTCTTGTAGTGGTGTTTCAGATGTATTTTAATAAATAAAAGCTTGCCTGGAAATCAGAGAGTGAAGCAGCCCCACTGATCAGCCTTACAGACCAGACAGGGTGACAAACACCTTTAGTCCCAGTAGCCATACTAGTTTGCCATAGAAACTGGGTGGTGCATGCCTTTAGCCCCAGCCGTAGAGAGAAATATAAAATGGAGGAGACAGCTCTGTCTCAGTTTCATCCTGAGGTTTCCTGGAGGGAGGATCACCATTTTCAGACTGAGGTAGAGGTAAGAGTCAGTGGCTGGCTGCTTTGCTTTCCTGGTCTTCAGGTTGAACCCCAATATCTGTCTCCGAGTTTTTATTAATCGTGCTTCAGCTTCTGTTGGCTGTTTGGCTTTTGTCAACTCAGCCTGAAAAGCTGCTAATAAACTGGCCCACTTTCACCGAGATTATCTGTAGTGCAAGCATTTAGAAGCCTCCAGCAGTGTTCTGATGCTCAATCTTGAGAAATAGATTGTCTAGTTATCACATCCTACCCTTAGATTAACTTACGCCAGTTGAAAATTAAGCATTCTCCCTGTGCGCTAGGATTCCTATCGGACACCCTCATGGATGGATACAAACTC
The DNA here is from genome assembly GCF_903992535.2 of Arvicola amphibius. Classification (NCBI taxonomy): domain Eukaryota; kingdom Metazoa; phylum Chordata; class Mammalia; order Rodentia; family Cricetidae; genus Arvicola; species Arvicola amphibius. The sequence goes on along the minus strand of NC_052047.1, from coordinate 16,161,134 downwards.
TGCTAGTCAGACCTTTAACTGCCATGATCAAACAGCTGATGGCAACAGCTTAAAGAAGAAAGAATTTGAGTTCATGGTTTTAGAATGTTTAATCAGTGGTTATTTGTGCCCATGTCCTTGAACTGAATATCATTGTGTGGGGAGTGGGAGTGTGTGGCAGAGGAACTTCTTAATTGTATGGTGGCCAGGAAATTCAGGATAAGATCAGGGCCAGAGACCTGATATAACTTTTAAGTATGTCCCTTCCAGTAGCCTACTTCCTTTTAGTAGGTTCTACCTCTTGGCTATTCTATATATTCACAATAATCATTCTGGGTACAAATCATTCATCTCATATTTAAACCATTCTTTAAGGTTTTCCCATAAGTTTTCACTGAAGGATGCAAGAAATTATTATTGTTCCATTTATACAGTTTAGACAAGTGTCTTCAGAGCATAGCAGTTTGGCTTATATGAAGTTGTAAGATTATTTTCATGACAAAGAAGGCTTCTCATACCCTAAAGAATCATATAGCAATCTTAGTCCATGACTGCCAGAACTTTTTATTATTTCCTCGGATTCAACATGAAGTTGTTTGTACCCTTAGTACTTTTTTCTCTTTACAAGCAGACAGTGTAAACAACCAAAATTTAGAGTATTTTTGTGATTTTATCTCATTCATGTCAATATTTTTTAGCTATATCACTCATATCCTTTGTATTGTACCAGAATTAGCAATATAACCTACAGGCTAAATCTTCCATATGTTCAGTTCCTAAAGCATACGATAGGCTAGGAAGGAAAAGCCAAAGAAAGTGTTTTGTGAAATGCAAAAGTTATATAAAACTTAAATTGTTATCTATAAGTCATGTTTTATTATAACACGACTACATCCATTTGTTTACATGTCTCTGGCCATGTCAATGTTCCTGGGGCTGAATTAAAAATTTTTTCTGTTCTCACTCAGGATGGACGGGCTCACTGTGAGCCTTGTCAGTTTGGTTGCTCACCTTCCTGGACTTAGGGGGAGCTTGGAGGACCTTGGATTTAACATAGTGAAGGGAACCCTGATGGCTCTTTGGCTTGGAGAGGGGCGGAGTGGGGGTATGGGTGGAAGGGAGGGGAGGGAAGGGGGAAGAGGAGGGGAGGAAATGGAAATTTTTAATAAAAAAAATGAGAAAAAAAATTTTCTGTTATAAATCAACTGGCATGGCCAGAAAACACAGACCACACAACCTCAAATTTTCAACTCTATGGCTATGGCTGTTGTGGTGGTTTGAATAAGAACGCTTCTCCATAGTCTTGGGTATTTGAGCACTGGTTCTCCAGTTGGCAGCAGTGTTTGGGAGGTTTGGGGGTGTGGCCTTGCTGGGAAAGTGGTCACTGGAAGAAAGCTTTGAAAGCTTAAGATCTCACCCTACTTCCAGTTTGCTCTCTCTGCTTCATGCTTGCAGTTTAAGATCTGAACTCCCAGCTTTTTGTCATGATTCTCTACTATGCTAGACTCCAACACCTCTGGAACAACAAGAACAACAAGGCCAAACAAACTCTCTCTTCTATAAGTTGCCTTGGTGGCTTAACATGGCAACAGAAAAGTAACTGATACAGCTGTCCACAGTGTGCTGACAGCAGCATTTTATGGCCCAGTCACACCAATGGGACAATACAGACCTAGAAAGAATTATAACCAATATGATGCTCTATCGTGTGTTAGAATTATTTGCCTTGATCTTAAAATAAGCCATATTGGCAAATCTCTACTTAGGAGTATCTAGTTATTCTGTACTTTCTTAAAAATAAAACTGAAAAGTAACTTCTTGCTATTTCTAATTCACTGCACTATGGTCATGAGTTTTGAGGTTTTATTGTGTAGCTAAGTAAGGCTGGTCTCCACTCATAATCCTCATGCTTCATCTTCCAAAATCCTAGAATCACAGGCACACACCAGAATGCCTAGGTATGTTTCATACCTTAACTGAGCATGAAATATAATAATGAAATATAAGGATGTTATGTTTTAAACTAGTATTGCCCCAAGTCAGGCCTTTGCATCATCCATAAAGAGATCAGAGAGAGTTTGAATAGACCCAAAAGTCTAGTCATTAAGACACTCACATTTAATTTTTGAGATATAATCTCAACCTCACCATGTGAGGAAGGAAAAGAAGATAGGATGATTTTCCTACTTCATCCCCTTGGAGCTAGAGGAAATTATATCCAAATCAAAGAGGTGATTAAAATGTAAACAAACGATGCCTACTCAGGACTCAGAAATCCCTATATAATATTATAGCTCTTGTATTTACTTCTGCAAAGAAACTGCGCAAAAAGGTGAGTGTTCACCTAAGATCACAAGATGCAGCTCTGATTGTGCTCGTTTTGAACTCTTAAATTTCCAAATCACGTGTCTGTCAGAAAATTCATAGATATTCGAGCTTCAAGAGGGCTTAAGAACCTTAACAAAATCATTGCCATAAAAGCATACGCTGTGCTGTAGGAGAGTTATTTTTCTGCAAAGATCATGGGAACTTGGGAGTTGTGGTTTACTGCTGAGATAGGACAGAGGCGGGTGCTTCTCTAGACAGCGTTCCCTGTCTATTGACTCTTCAGCTCTGTCATCTGATTTGTTCTCCACTCTACTCTCCATTTTGTGTTGAACAGCTTGTTTTGAAAAGCCTGAGTATGTCCAAGAAATGCTACTTAAAACTCAGAGAAGGTCTGTTCTCGTACTGCCCAGGATACTTGAAGATTTTAAATCATAGCTAGAAGGAATCTATCAGAGCAGGAAAGCTGGCCCCTGTCTCTGTTTTTCTTGCTTATTTTCCAATGCTCTATTGTGAAGTTTTCATTATGTTACTGTAATCTAAGAAGAAAGGTTAAGAGTCAGATTTTAAACTTTTTTTTGTAACTTTTGCCTCTAAGGAGTTCCAGGTTAGGATTTAATGGAGCCAGGTTGTTTGCACCTGAGCCTTAGAAACATTTTTGTTTTATAGTGGGTTCCCTGGACTGTTCCCTCTCTGATTGGGGATCTAGATCCCATGCCTGTTGTGCGAATATACTAGTTTAATGAAAAATGCTCTTCTTATAGGAAAAAGTAATGAGGGTTAGAGATATTTCTCCAGTTTCCCTTCTATGTAATTTTTCTCAGGACGGAGTCAAAATGTCCTGCTCTTCAACCATGTTTGCCTGAGAGCTGGTTGATTAACTCAACTTTCTTGTATCTTTATCCATTATGAGTGTGTTTCTGTCTTTTCCTTATTCAGTGCTGAGTTTGGCAGAGCAATAAATAAGAAAAATGTATGTGAAGGAAAAATAAAAGATGAAGAGTAATGTTTTTCAATTATATTCTAAGATAGTGCTTTAAGCATATTTTACTCTATATTGGGGAATAATTTACAAATATGACTAGCCCCTTGGAAATAGTCATGTTTAATATTGTTTTATCCATGTTTTATAGATGAGAAGACAACTGTGAGAATTTGATATCTTGCTAAAAGCTTGCTGGCCTGTGGTCATCATATGTGTTTAAATTCAGTTTCTCTCTGTACTATGCGCCATGATGCACAATCCTTCAGGAGGAAGGATAACATTTTTGTTTTTGAATGGAATAGTAGTAATCACATAACTGGCTTGCTGTAATACATATAGAATAAAACCAATCAGAATTAGTGGATTTCTTCCTTTTAGAAAAATTATAATGTTTCTGTCCTTTCTTTTTCTCTACTGAAATAGGGAGAATTTAGAGTTGTTTTTTTGTCCTCCCCAAAATGACAATGATGCTTTCTCAACGCCCTGCTCTAAAGAGCATCTCAGATCTACTGTTATATATGAACCATTTTAGAAAGACCCTTTGTCTATAGGAAGCACTACTCCCATTTAGTGTTGGTTGGAATATTTATTTGTATGTTTCAAGTAGACTCTTCTTCCTCCCATAGCATTAGGATAAAGCATATATCCATCGCTTCAGATGTACTCCCCTGAAATTCTTCTAATCTATACCTTAACAGTCTGAATTAGAGTCCAGGGATAATATGCTTCCAGAACAAAGGAAGAAAGAGTAAAGAAAAGAAATGGAAGAAAGGAGAAAGGAAACTGGGTTACACAAGTGAAGCTCATCAATGACCGGAGCAAAGCAAAGGGTGGGCAGAATGTGTGGTATGCACAGAGGGGCCAATCCTGTGACGAGCATCGTCTCTAGTCTTCTCATGATCATTAAGATCACTGTCAAATCTTAGTATAGGAAGATGTCTTTGAAATGTTGCCCTATATTCATTTCATATTTTTTTAATATGAAATCTTCCTGCTTTTTCAATTCTGTCAGGGGCTCATGTATAATCTACCCAATCATTACTGTTACCCTAACTGTGTAACTTATATTTCCACATTAGCAAATATCTTTTTTTTATTTTCACCTAGTACTTAGAGTGAGGGACATAAAAAAAAAAAACCTACAACTGGGAAGACAGTCTTCTTTTTTGTCATGAAGAGTTCGAAAGATACCTATTAGATTCGGTGATTGCAAACAGTAGAAATAATTTTTAATTTATGCAGAATGTTAAGTATGGACAGAAGATGGGAGCCCTGCAGGCTTATGGGTATAGAATGTGGCAAGAATGAGGGCATATCCAGAGAGTACTCAAGGAGCCTACCTGGTCCCATAAGCAGAACTTGCTTGACCAGCAACTGCTAGCATACTGGCTGATTGGTCTTCCCTCTTTTTATGACCACATGAAGAATGAAAGCCTGGGAAAGATCATACAGCTGGCCAGGTCTGAGTTCCAGGCCTGTCCCTTGGCTGCTCCGCGTGGAAAGGAGGCTTGTTTCTTTTGGTTTCCTTTATGGAATCCAGTCCCTCCTACAAAAGACCACACACAGCCAAGTAGAGCTGAGGAGGTATCTGTGTCTGGCTTACATCTGCCCACTGGGGTCAACTGTTAAAACATTAGCAGTTTTATAAGTCGGATGTTAAATATAGCTGTCTTTGAAAGTTAATTTATGATGAAATTTACCTCTTAAAAGACAATAAATGATCAAAACATTCCTCCCTAGCCATTCTCTTCTCTTTACTTGCCTTTATTATGACTGAATGATAGCAGTGTATGTGTGTGTTGGTGTCTATGCAAATTTCTTTCTGCCTTTGTATTCCTGTTCAGTGGCATCGGGTGTTAGAACTTGGAGATCAGTCAAGGCAGGGGTGTTTATATCACAAAAAAAAATCATGAGTGCTGTGCACAGGACTGATCTGTGGCTTATTTTCAGTTACTTAGATTTGAGAAAGTAACAGAGAAATATAAAGCATGCAGATTAAACTCTACACCATGTCATGTCTGTAGCCATCATATTGAAAATGGTACAAAAAAAGGAAATATTCTGCAGTGTTAAACTACCCATCAGATTCCACAAAGAACCCACTTATGACCTCAAGGAGCAAGAGAGTCACGACATGGACTTTGTTCATTTTGCCTTAGTCATTCACACAATTGATCTTGCCGACCAACCGTAGAGGGGAAACTTGGCTCTTAGGTCAACGTCAGCTGCCAGAGTTTTATATCAGCATTCTGTAAGGACTAATTGATCCTCCGGACCATAGAGAAAAGAGAAAATAATATACACAGTTGTTTATAAATTGTCTGCTCCATGTTCTTGGTGCAAGTAAAATATAATAAATGTATGCTTGCATGTGGGTATGTGCAATTGTGTGTGCACACATGTGCATGAATGTGCAGATGCTCTGTGAGTATAGTGCATGTGTGTACCCTGCCTGAGGAACCATCAGTTAAATGTTTATCAGTACACCATGGTAGTATTTCCCTCACAGGACATCAGAAGTTTAAGCAGCCGAAAGGGAGAAACAAAAGCTGTCTCCTAAGGTAGACATATAAGTTGTCAATTACAAGAGAATGATTAGAGTATGTATGTGTGTGCGTGGCAGGGGGACCAAGGGTTAAAACACTAAAATTAAATTGTGTAGGTAAAAGAACAAAAGGAGATAACGGATATAGAGTTAAGATGCAAATCTCAATGTCAAAAGGGAGTACTTTATTGATCTCTATGAAAGTTAAGCTTTTGCTATATCCTTTGGAAATGTGGGAATGGGACATGGTCAAGTGTTAGAATAGGTATTAAGGATACTATGTCTTATTCTCTGTAATTCTAGATAATACTTTAAGTCACATCTGTAAACATGTGGCCATGTTTATTGCAGAGTGATTCTGTCTTTGCTATGAGCTGGCTGAGACAAAATAGGAGCATTCGTCTCTCTGTCCCTCAGCTTTCTGATCTATAATATGGAGATAATATTAGCCACTCAAACGTTTATCTTTGAGAACCAAACCTGTGCAGTATTTGCCAAGTCCTTGGAACAGTCCCTAGAGTTTAGAACTAGTTAGCAAATTATTATTGTCATTGGTTCTGCTGGTTTGCCCATCGCCTGCTGACTCTCCATGGCTGCATTTTGATTTATATCCTGCCTGCTTCTTATAATATGACTTATAATCAACTTCTCTGGGTAGATACTGGCTCTAATGAAAGCCAGGCCACAGTCTTCTCAATAGAACCAAACCCAAGTTCAATGCCTAGATAAGGCTGCTATGTGGCCATAGCAATGGTAAAACATGTCCCTTCTCACCACCATGAAGGACAGCTGCTTCCTTCCACTGACAAGGCCACACTTGCTTTAATCTTCTGCCTCATTGACTCAATTTCTCATCACTGATTTTTACCTCCTATTTCTTGAGAACTGGTGTGTTGGCTCCTTAGTTCCTCTGTAGGATCGTTATACATGATGTCCAGTTCCATAAGAATTCTTCTGAAATCCATCTGACACACATGGCCCTATATCATGACAGGGTGTGGCCTCCCATGCTGAAGCAAGCTAAATAATCTGTCTTATTCATTTTTTAATAAAATTAGATTTCTTTTTAATAACTGTAACTTCAACAGTGGCTATGCAATCAGTAAGTGGTTTTAAATATTGAAATCAAGGGAATTTAAGATAGAACCAGTACAGGGAAGATGCTAAGAGAAGCGGTAGGTTGTTGTATGACCTTCAAAGGACCCGGTCCTCACATTATACTTGAGTTGAAGAGAATTAGGCCTGACGCAAGCATGGTGTTGTTGCTTGCTTCTGTTTTAGAAGCCAACACTTCATGCTAGAGAAAGGTTGAATCGACCAAACAGAAAATATCTTTTCTGGATATTTTCAGTGGTTGCTGAAAAATATGTATTATAAATCATCACCTCAGAGTAACTGAATGTGTGTTTCTCACAGAGTTCAAAACCCCAATGCAGTTCTTCGAGAAGTTTCTGCACCCTTTACAGCTAGAGACCTGGTTGAAAACTGCCCATTGTATTTCTTTGTTCCTCTGTGTTCTTCACTGTAGACCACTATTTCTATCTTAGTCATCCCTGAGCTAATGATCCTACCCCCTTTGAAGTTCACATATCATTTATTTTATAAAATATCTACTCAGTATTGTAGACTTGTATTGTACATTTTCTGCCCACTCCCAAACTTGGCCTCTTTTTTAAGAGCACCCTAATTTCAAGTGGGAAAAGGTATTTGTCAGCTAAGATCTTGGTATTATTTGTGTTTGTGACCTTTGACCCTACGCAGTACCTTCTCACTGTCATAGCTAGGGAATATGCACATACATTTATATGCTAATACCTCAGTCCATGTATTCACTTCCACATCTATCATGTATTTTGAAAGGCCTAAGATTATAGTGATCTCTTCAATTTATCAGTTCCTATAGGATTCCTTATTTGTAACCCCTTCCTCTGAACTAAAACTGTGCACACCTACCTAATTCATTTTTTATTTTATAAGCTCTATTATCTTAAAAAAACACTGGCAAATAAATAAAAACATCACAACTCAACGGACTTCATTGAGTTAGAATATACATTTGGAATGGAAGCTGTGGAACTTCCCAGTAAATTTTATGCTTTCAGTATTAAATATATTTTATGTACTAATCCACTACCCCAAACAAAAAAATCAAAGACAGAATTAGAACGAGGAGAACAATTAGCTTTATGTCCTCTTTTGTAACTCAGCTCCAATGCCTGCGTTCAGCCCTAACTCCTAGCATTTGTACCCATCTCTGTCTACACATGGGACTCATTCTGTTTCTGTCCCAGCCTTTCTCCTCCCTAGCAAATCTTCCTCACTCTGGCCAGGTAGGGATGCTGCTCTGTCCCTGTTCCTTATGTGGGCACCTTCTTATTCATACAGAAACTTTGCACTATAGCCCCCTGCACTGGCTCAATCTTGTACCCATGTGTCCTTGTCAAGTGACCTTAGCCCCAGTTTCTCACATCAGGCCGTTTTCCCCATATAGACATGTTTCTCATCCTGCCCAGACTTTGAAACCTTGTTCCACGGGCCTGTCTTATGACTTCCCTCCTTGAACTTGCTATGCTGCTCTGGGCCATGGTCATCTCTCCAGCCTCTGCCTGGCTGCCACCTGAATACTCTTCTTATCCTGTGTGGCTGCAGACACACCACACGAAGCTGCCTCCTAGGTGCCGGTGGGTTTAATCACCATGATCAAACTCTGACCCATCCTGTCTCCCTTATGCTGAGATGTTGGATATATGCTCAGCCACAATGGTTGACTAGAACCAAAATTTTCAGGACTGTAAGCGAAGGGAAATGGTAAACACCTCAATTTGCCTGAAATTCCAAATTCCTAATGTGTTTGGAACTCTATATCTTAATGAGCCAATAATGTTACGTTTCCTTTCATAAAGTCTTACAGATATTTTAAGATACTATATACCAGCCTGATATTCCATAAAGTCCAGGGAATAGTTTTTATTTTACACCAAAATGACCATTGCCTCTCTTCTTGCAGGTTAAATTTAGCCCAGGAATTTCCCACTTCGATCCCGACCTATTTGTCTTGCCTGCTTTCTGTGTACTTTGTACCCCGTGACCTGGCCCTTGAGCTCTGCTGAGCCCTTTGCCCACCACAAATATGTCAGGCTCTCTCTCACGCCAGCAGGCTTTGGTCCCCTTCCTGGTGTGCCCTCACCTCCTTATATCTAGAAATCACTGACTCATTTTGCAGAACTCTCGTCAACTTGCACTTCTCTGTAAAGCCCCTTTTAAGCCTGGCTGGTGAGTAGGTCCCGCCTGCTTCTGTTTGAACGAGGGCAGTTAAAACCCTGCCACTGACTGGCTACTGCCCAACCTATGCAAGTCCCAGCTTCTTTACATGTGAAGGGGGTCTAATAATTGTATCAACTTCACACCATCGGCATAAAACTTAGAGGAGATCAATACATCGTTAGTCTTTGCTGCTAGTTATTATCATTAATTATGTCTTTCATAAATGAGTAAGCTCCTAATTCCAGGATGTAATTCAACATCGACAGCATGAGATGTGATCTGCATTTTCTAAAGAAATCAATTCATTCTGCAAATACTTTCTCAAGTGTGCCATTGTGTTAGGTAATGTTCTGACAGAAATAGTGATGCTTTCTGATCTCATGGAATAAACAGGCTGGTAGGGAATGACTTTTGCAAATAATTACACAGGTGAATGAATAAATAAGCGGATAGAAACTGTGATAAGTCTATAAAAGGATAATGATTGCCATAGACGGGTGTGTGGTCTTTATTCCCATTTCCTGGCACAGAGCGTCTAAAGCCGCGGGATTTCCTGAACCGGTGACCACAGGAGCACCTTTTGTTCTTATGAGGCAACACTTGGCAGACCCAGTAGTTTCGGGGTAGGACTCCAGGTTAGAAGGTTGGAACATTCAACCCAACACTGACCCTTAGGTAGTGGAAAGGGCCTAGATATTGAATTCATTGTTAGCTACTACCGATTCAGTTAATCATGCCTGCCTAATAAAAATATCCTAAGAAGTGTGTAGTGCTTACAGGTTGATGAAACAGTATCAAAGTTGTGGGACAGTGGCATGTCTAGGTAGGACAGGGACTTCAGCTCCTTCATTTCTTATTCTATGTATGTGTTTCATTTGGCTGTTTATTATATTATTTATCATATATCATTAACAGTACATATTTGCTATAGGTTTATGAGCTTTCCTGTCAAATTGCCAGTCATAAAGAGGGTTGCTGGAGCCCTGATTCTGTAGCCAAGACAATTTAGTAGTGCACAACTTGGAGACTTGATTCTTAGGACTGGTACCTGAAGGGAGCTCAGTCTAAGGACCTGGAGCCCTTAAAACCTGCTGAGTCTGGTGTTGATTCTGAGTACTGCAATTGGATTGGATTGAGGGACATGACCCCAAGCTGGCATCATAATTGGTTGTTATCAAGAGAAAAACATAACAAAAGTAAACAAAACCTTTCTCAGTTTAGCGTCAGAGACATTTTAAGTAAAAATAACTTAATTAGACCATGGTTGAAATAACTGAAATGGGGGTGATAACTTAGATTAGAAGATATGAAATATTTTTGACAATGCTAAATTGCCTGAGATCCAAATGCTGAATATAAACCAGAGAAAAGGAAATCTGCCTGTGAAAGTGTGTGGCGAGAAAGAACTTAGCTTCATTATGCTTAGTTTCTGGATGCAGTGAATGGGGATGTAGGCAAGAAAGGTATGGAATGAAACTGAAGAGGAAGACTGAGGCCATGCTTAACAAATTGAAGGGACTTTGTGTGTTACACAATCTGTAATGGAAAGGACTCGTGATTTCCTGTTACAGTGGTAGCCTTGACTGTGAAATAATTTGGTTATGTTGGAAAGACTGTGGCAGGGGCACAACCGAGAGGGCACGAAGGTTCAGGGAGATGTAGACCAGGTAGGTGGTGCAAGGGAACAGAGAGGAAGTTGGGAGGAGGAGAGAAAGAGAGAGAGAGAAGAGGAGGAAGTGAGAGGGAGGGAGAGAGAGAGAGTATGTAGACACATCTGGTGATGGTTTAAATGTAGTGGGCATGTACATGGGTGTCTGTCATGATGGCTGAGGTTCAGGGTTATGTTTTAGGAAGGGCAGAAGTCTAGAGATAGCTCACTAAGCAAGAGAAGTTGGAGGAGGAATGGTTTTCCAAGCAAAGATAGAGTTTTAGGTATGCCCAGTGTGTCTGAGATCAGTGCAGGAAGTCCAAGTGGCAATGCCAAGTACATTGCTGATGAGATGAGTGTAGAGTTCAGAGAAAACTCATCTCCAAATGGAAATGTGGGAACTAATTGTTAGACTAGAGATGAAATTCTCATCCTTTCTTTCTCTTCATTATTGACAAAACCATGAATCTCATTTAGTATAATCTCTCTGAACAATTGTTGTTGTAGGAGGCTGCTTATTGGTTCCTGGCTGCTCAGCCCTGAAATAATCACACAGAAACTGTATTATTTAAATCACCGCTTGGCCCATTAGCTCTAGCTTTATATTTCTGACTAACTCTTACATCTTAATTTAAGCCATCTCCATTAATCTGTGCATCACCACAAGGTCATGGCCTACCAGCAAAGTTTTAGCATGTCTGTCTCTGGTGGCGACTCCATGGCTTCTCTCTAACTTCTCCTTCTTTCTCTCAGCATTCAGTTTAGTTTTCTCTGCCTACCTCTATTCCCTGTTCAGGCCCAAGACAGTTTTTAATTCAGTAATGGTAGTTATAGCATTTAGAGGGGACTCCTACATCACCTCCCCTTTTCTGTTTAAAGAAAAAGGAAGGTTTTTAACTTAAACATAATAAAATTACAAATAACAAAACAGGTATCAAGTAAGAATTACAGTTAAAATACTTATATCTACTTTATCTTTCATTATAACTAAGGAAAATTATAACGATAAATTCTTCAACTCCATCAAAGACTCCAGAAGAATAAAATATTACCTAAGTAAACAGGAAGTACACTGTAAGCACTTCTAAAACTCTAGAATTGACAGAGACATCTTGCTGCCTGGAAGTCACACAAAGTTCTTCTCTAATGTTGGAGCATCCATCTTCAGCCTACAGGCCAATAGTATTTTTCTGTTCCCTGCAGAATGTCTGGCAGATTTCTTTCATGAATCAGGAACCCTGAAGGATCATCTCACCTTTAGGCAACTTCAGCAGCCATTTCTCTGTGGGTCCTGCATGTACATTTCATAAAGTGTGCCATCAAGCAGTCCAGGCAAGAGCAGTTTCTTACCCAAATGGCTAACAAACTCCATAAGGAGCCTCATTGATGCCCACCTTTCTCTTGAGGTAATTGTTGCTGCCAGGAGAAGATATGTCCCATGTCATGAAAAGTCCTAAGTTCTTAAACATTTTAAATACCATAGTCTGTAGTCTTTGAATGGTTTGAAGAATGCCTATCCATCTGAAATACATCTCTGTACATCTAGGAAATCTAACTAACATGATTACAAGATTGACTATTACAGATGATTATCTATTAACCTATATTTCTTAATTATTCACTACATTTTTAATGAGTTACACAAATTCAATACCTTAATCAAGAGCAGAAATATACATATAATAATATTGACCTTAAATTTGAATCAACAACCCAAGATTCATACCAATGCAAATCTCTATAGCATAGCCCCCTTTAAATGTAAAGAAACATTTATAAACAATATTTGGGAATGTTGGCATAGTTCTTTTCTAAACTGCTTCCTGCTATTTATTGGGTAAAGTAATTTTTTGAAGGGTGTTCAAGGCAGCCTTTCAGAGAGTCTTGGTCATTCAAATGATATTAGTCTGGAATTAGTCCACAAGTTCTCATCTTCTGTGGAAACAAAGAAGAACCTCTTTTCCAAAGCAATGTATCCTTAGACCCAAATTCTGAAGTCAAAATGCCTTTATAATATACATGTTGGTTTAGCTTAGCAGCCCATACAATGAAATGTCTCTCTCTACATAGCTCCTTCACAGCCAAAAAATTCAAAGAAAGCACAATAATATACATAATCCAGACTCTCTGTGTATATTCCATCTTTATGTGGCTTATTCTTTCTTTACACCTTTTTATCTATGACTATCTGTACTCTCTCTTTAAAGACTTTTTTTTTAAAAAAAAATGATTTACTTCTTTTCCAACTCTCTATGCTTATTTTCTTCTCTCTCCCAAGCCTTGGTACATTTATTCAACACTGTGACCCATTTAGAGATCTTTTTTAAAATCTGGATTTGTCTTTATTGTATATCTGTAATTCTTTACTGTCCAGAAGTGCTTCTTAAAAATTTAAGCTGAGACATTGCTAGGGTATATATGGCCCTGCCTGCTTGCTCTGCATGGTCCAACATGGTAGAAATCCATTCACTGCTCCTGCAAGCCGTGCACACTGCCCAGTTCTAAGTATGTTGAGCCATTAAGCAGCTTGTAATGCGCTGCTTACAAACCCCATTTAAATGCTCGGCCTCCAGAAAGAGTCAGAGGTCATGTTGGCAGCAGAGCCCAGAAAGCCGGCATTTCAAAACTGTGGTTTTTCCTGCTACTACTGAGTCAGGAAAACTTCTCTTAAAGGAGCTGTGGCACACTGCCAGCAAACAGCCAGAAGCTGTGTTAAATTTTGTATTTTTGTGTCTAGAATTTCTTTTCAAGCCCTCTGAGGTTTTAAGTGGATTTTAGTTGATTATGTGGGTGTCAGTGTGTGGATGAGTTACAGTTACAGTTTGAATAAGTGACTTCCATAGGCATGTATGCTAGATTATTAGTTTCCAATCTGTGGTACTTTGGCAGAGGTGGGGATTAAGGCAAGGAACTTAGATCACTGGATCACACCATTATAGGAGATATTAGTACCTTGGCCACTTTCAGTCTCTTCTTTACTTCCAGTGGCTAGGAACTCTCACGGTGCACAACTTGCCACAGACCCCAAAGCAATAAGTCAACACACCACAGGCTGACACAGTCTCTAAGACAAAAAACCAAACTTTTCCTCATTATAATTTAATGATCTTAGTCATTTTGCTGCAGTTATAGAAAGCTGCCTAACCCAGTTGAATTTGTACAAAAACTAGCATTCCCTGAAGAGGAATAGAGTCAGTCTGACATAACAACATTTAAGTGTGTCTCAAAGTAGAAGTGTTAGCCGGGCGGTGGTGGCGCACACCTTTAATCCCAGCACTCGGGAGGCAGAGGCAGGTGGATCTTTGTGAGTTTGAGGCCAGCCTGGTCTACAAAAGCTAGTTCCAGGACAGGCTCCAAAGCTACAGAGAAACCCTGTCTCAAAAAGAAAAAAAAATCAAAATGGAAGTGTTATGTGAATTGTGTATGTAAAACTAGAGAGTTTTAGGGAAAACTGCAGTATAACACATAATAGTTTTATTAGTGACATGCAAAAAATTATAGACAGCAAATAAAAATGGTAACAAAGTTTTACACGTGTTAAAGGGCTGTGGTGTGTGTAATTATCATCACAAATGGAACCTGATTGTAGACGTGGACATTGGAAGGATTATTATCACACTAAGTGGGAAAGGGGCCATTATTTGGAGTCATCTGGGAAGTTGTAATACCTCATACAGATAAATGCAGCTTTTCAAGCTAGGCCCAAATATTAGTTACATAATTTTTATCTTTAAATTCCAAGGCATATTGTTCTGCCTTTGAATTGTAGGTCCTTCTAGGCATATAGTTTTAATGGATTTCTATTTCTCCAAAATAGATAACTTAGTACAATTTGTCTTTAATTTACTTTTGTTTTACTGCTGGGTATTTTTTTCAGTGTCCTTTATATTTGGATTAATGGATTCATAAAATAGCTTAAGACTTTGAGGAATTTCCTATCAAAATGCTCCTCTTGGATTTTTATGACCAGGTCTTTATACATAATACTTCTTTTTGATATTGTGAATGCTTGTTTCCAATTTCCTGCCATTTAGTCTTCAGTCCTCATGTGTTCCTGCCTTATTATTTATTCTTTTCTTGTAGGACTTTCCAACACTTGATATTATTGCAGCCACAGACTTCCTATTATTTCCCCTTGCTGTCTCTCATGGTTGGTGGTGTGAGCTCCTTTGCACCTGTTCGTGTAATGTTTAACATGTTCTAGTTTATCCAAAGTACTTCATTGTAGACGTCTCTGGAGGTCTGGGAGCTTTCTTCTGGCTGACACAGCTTGGTATTTTTGAAGTAGAGTTTGTAGAAGAATCTAAGATGATGAATGAGATTTTTTAAAAAAAAAAACAAAAGTTCACAAATGCAAAATGTGGCAAGGACAAAACCTTAAAGTTTAATGCATGGTGAGTTTGGAGAAATTTATGTGTGTGTGTGTCAGTGTGTCTGTGTATCTGTGTGCTGTATGTTCCTACCCAGCTCAATTTTTTATGTGTAAAGGCTTTTGAAAATATTCACATAATGTTTTCAACAGATAAAGTCATGCATAAGGTAATGCATATAAAATTTCATTATACTCAATTAATTCCTTTAAGCATCAATTACCTTGGAAAAATTTGCATTTCCAAACAATATCTAAAAGCTCACTGTATCTTATTTTTTTTTAACTTTTATTCTCAATATTTTCAAGTAAGACATCCAAGTTTTGAAAAATAAAAGAATGGGCTGCAAAATGAAGTTTCTGGCTGCAAATTTGCAACAATTTAATTCTAGACAAGAGGGCAAATAGTGAAGTGAACATTAAGTGGCTTGGCTTTTTGACGTATATTCTATATTGTGAGCAAATTACATCTTTACTTTGGCCTCCTCTCTTCCTCTTCCTCCTCTTCCTCCTCCTCCTCTTCCTCCTCCTCCTTTCTTTTTTTTTCTTCTTTCTTCTATCTACCAGAATCTCAGTTCTGTTTCTCAGTTCTTTACCAGGATTGGTTAAAGGAAAATGAGTTTCTTACGATTAGAATCAGAGAAAAAAACTTGTCATTTTCTCATTGCTTTGTCTGTAGCAGTGTTACAGTTTGTAGAAAAGATAAAGCAATCTGGGACATATGTATGTGTATATGGGGATGTAGTGCCAGGAAACTCACGAGAACTGTGAGAAATGTTTTCTACGAGTCAAGGGCAGTCTTTGGTGCCAGAACTTCAGCCTATCTTACCCCAGCATGCAAATATCTATAAGTTCCAGGCCAGTCTGTCTCAAAACAAAAACAAAACAAAGAAATGAAAGTCAAAGACCTCAAACTGGCCAGAGAACCATTTGGACCTCCTTCTGGGTTCCCTTCTCTAAGCTTACCTGACGAGCAGAGGCTCTTCCATGGCTTCTTTGAGTAAAGGTCGAGAGCAAATCTTATTGCACAGTTCCTGAAATGGAGAAATAAGACAACACACTTCTTGAACAAGACCCCACCAGAGAAGGCGTTTCTATTTGTTGGAACCCACTGTGTCCCTTTGAAGCCTTTTTCACTGCCAATGCCCCCATGTATAGAGACTCAGGCAGAAAGAACTCAATTTTCTTTGGGGATGTCATTGAATAAATTCATTTCATTCCAGTAAATTCTGTCTTCCAGTGTTTTGGGGGAGCTGCGAGAACCATGAACCTCAGACTCCGATGATCATGTGTATAAGGTTGCATGTGTGCACATAAAGTTTTGTGTGTAATTTTCATGCCCCTCTTATCATGTAGCAATATTCTTGGTTTGTGGCCAGCATCAACGGAAGAGACCTTTGGGGACTTTGTCAAGATTAGGACAAGGCATCAGTTTCCCTGAGTCTAATAGTGCTATCAAGCTGGTATAGACCCTCTTTAAATGGCCTGGGCTCAAATCACGTTACAACGAAACATTTTGACTGATATGCTTCATGTCTTGACCAGGCACCAAAGATTTCTGGTAGATATTTCTATTCAGTCAAGTCATTCAGAGCAATTCTAGGCTTGCTGAAGGGAGACCTTGCAGGGTTTGCACTATTAGAAGGAGATGGAGTTGCAGGCATTTAGACCTCAGACCTGAGGTGATTCTGTAAAAGCAGCAGCTTTTCATAGCGGCCTCCCTCATAGAGCGACTGGTCCCTTAAGGGATTTAGTGCTTCGATGTGCTGTGGACTGTGGATCCATCTTGGAGCCACCACTGCATATGTTCACAGAGAATATATCAGGAACATGCTGGGATTTGAAGGACACTGCTGTAAATGTCATTTAAATGCAAATTAGGCACACCAGCTGTTGTTGTTATCAGTACTGGCAACCTTAAAGAAACATCTTACCCTAGCAACCAGAGGAAAGATGGATGGCAAACTTCTTGTTTGTAAGAAAAACAAATGGTCAGAAAGCTTAGGTGCAATACTTCACCCAAATTAATGTGTTGCATGCTCAAAAATACCCAGTGTAAGAAGGCCACAGTCAAGATTTTTCAAAGATTTTAACAAAGTGACTGTCATCACCAAAATGACAAAGGTCATGGTGACTGAATTCTAAGTTATGAGTCTGCTCCCCAAGTTTAGAAAAACTGTGTTAGCGGACTAGCTTAACTGAATTCTCCAAAGTAAACTCATTGGTGTTAAGTCAAATATCCTTCAATTTTTCTGTCAGGAAAATTATTTTTAAATTATTACATTGATCTTTCACTTCATATGGTAATTATTTCTTTTATGGGCTATTCTCCCCTCAGAAACTTATTATCTGAATACATTGCAGTCTCAGACAAACCTTGTGACATGTAGTTGTCTTTTTTATAACCTGTTAGGCCTCAGCCTTCTTGTTTATTTGTTTTGCTATTGTTGTTTTGTTTGTTTAGTTGTTACATATCCTAGGTAAAAGTATATTGAATTTAATTAAAATATTATTTGATTTCGCATTAAGTTTTAAATTTTACCTAGGTTATTCTTAAAGAAAAAAATTCTACTTTTTGTAATACAAAGCTTAACCATTTCCAATTATTTAATAGTTTTCTAAAGAGATCAAGAACATGACAAAAACATCATTATTTGGAATTTCTAGAGATAGTTTATAAGCAAATGTAAATATGACTACATGTTCTACAAAAGTGTAAATCCCATTGTAAAATTTAGATATTGATATATGTGTTCATAAACACATGTATGTGTGTGTGTGTGTGTGTGTGTATAGAGTAGCCCCTCATGTATTAAGGATATGTTCCAAAAGCCTTAGAGGCTGTGAAAAACTGAACAGTTCTGAACCCCATATGTGTAGTGATGAGCGGTGGCTGTGTCCTGCCACCCTGCTCCCGCACGGCTAGCTTTACACCCGAAATAACAATACACAAATTGTATTCTTTTAAACACTGGCTGGCCCATTAGTTTCAGCCTCTTATTGGCTAATTCTCACATCTTGCTTTAACCCATATTTAGTAATCTGTGTAGGACCACAAGGGGGTGGCTTACTGGGAAATATCCTAACCTGCATCTGTCTCAGAGAGGAGAGGCATGGTGACTGCCTAAGGTGTCTGCCTGATTCTGCTTTTTTTCTCCCACAATTCTGTTCTGTATACTCCACCTACCTAATGTTCTGTCCTATTAAAGGGTCAAGGCATTTTCTTTATTAACCAATGAAAGTAACACAGAGACAGATGATCCTTCTCCATCACATATGTATTTGAACATTTATATAAATGTTACAATGAAATTTATAAGTTAGGGGCAGTAAGAGATGAACAACTGTAACTTGTCCTAAATAAAATGATCACAGCAATATATGACCCTAGAAGTTACCATGTTTGCAATTCGAAATCATTGCTAGACATTTTCTGAGTTTGCTATTCTGAAACTCAGTTTACATCAAGCAAGAGTTCGAGTGTCACCAAAGTTTTGTTTGCTGTGCTAGAATATGGGGTTTATCATAATTTCTCAGATATCTGTGCTGGTCTAAAAAGATGAAATTGTTGAGCCAATCACAATATGTTAATCAATATTTCTAAAGTCTTTCTTAATTACTGTTTTTGACAAGTCATTATTGTTAGTATTTAGGCATCTGTACTGGCCTCCCCTTGGGGTCCTGACAGGCTATGTCCTCAGCTGCAGCCACTAAGAGCACCTCCTGTACACATTCACCATGTCACCTTTTTAAAAGATGGGCTTTGCCTCCCCCCGACCCATCTCTCCCTCTTTTTATTTCTCTCTCTCCCCCCCTCTCTATTTTGCCACTCTTGTCCCCAGGAACTGGTCTCTGCCCTGCTCTCTGCCTCCTTCTCTCTCCTCTTTCAATAAATTTCCTATGTGAGCCTTGTTACATGACGTGACCTCTCTTTGTGGCGTTTTTCAAATTGTAACTGTTATCACTTCAGATATCAGGTTAATTTCATATTTAGGGTTTCTCTCCTTCTGAATATGACTTGTCGAGATAATCAACAAGAATTCAGGAGGAGAGGAAAACGGGTTTACATGATTCACACAGCAAGGTGAACTCTGAGCCTTGCTTTAATATCTGAGGTCTGTAAATGACTAAAACAGAAGCACCAGATGTGGCCCCAAACAGCTGTGGCCTTTAAATAATGTTAGCATTCCCGTTTTGAGGCCATTGTAATTTTGATTGAGATCCTCACATTTAAGGCCTTCTCAGTCAATATACCACTTAACTATGTCTCAGGAGATGGTTACCCAGTTTTGAGTTAACCTGTCCAGGCAATTGGTTCTGCCTCTGGATTCCCCCAAAGAACACTGCAAATTCTAAATAGGCTGTGATTTTATGGCTCCTTCTGGTGTATTTGTAAGAGCTTTATAAGAAGAATATATTCTTGCCAGTTAGTGGTAGTGCATGCCTTTAATCCCAGCACCCAGGAGGCTGAGACAGGCAGACTTTTGTGAGTTCAAGGCCTGCCTGGTCTAAAAGAGCTAGTTCTAGGATTGCCAGCGATGATACACAGAGAAAACCTGTCTCGAAAAACAAAACAAAAAAGAAGAATATATTCTCAAAAATGTATATTTCTAGATAATTAAATTACCCTGTTATTTGAGAGAGACCTATTGTGCCTATGTTTCTAGAGGTCTGTTTGATGTGTGTGTGTGTGTGTGTGTAGTGGGAAGCGGCGGGGCTGCGTCCCGCCACCTGCCGCTGGCTAGCTTTACACCCGAAATAATTACACGGAAACTGTATTCTTTTAAAACACTGCCTGGCCCATTATCTGTAGCCTCTTATTGGCTGATTCTCACATCTTGCTTTAACCCATATTTAGTAATCTGGGTAGCACCACGAGTTGTGGCTTACCAGGAGAGATCTTAACCTGTGTCCATCTTGGAGAGCAGCAGCATGGAGACTCCTATCGCGAATGCCTGAAGCGTCTCCCCCACTCTACTTCCTTGTTCCCACAATTCTGTTCTGTCTACTCCACCTACCTAATTTTCTCTTAAAGGGCCAAGGCAGTTTTCTTTATTAATAATGAAAGTAACACATAAACACTCCTCCATCATTTCCCCTTTTTCTGTTTAAACAAAAAAGAAAGGCTTCAACTTTAACATAGCAAAATTACATATAACAAAACAGTTATCAAGCAAGTATTACAGTTACAATATTTAAATCTATTTTATCTTTTATCATAACTAAGGAAATCTATAACTATCTATTTATTCTGCAACTCCATCAAAGACTCCAGAAGGATATAATATTACCTAAGTAAACAAGTCATTTGTAACTTTCAAACTCTAGAAATGACAGAGACAACTCGCTGCCTAGACAGTCACCCAAAGTTCCTCTGTACCGTTGGGGCATCCATCTTCAGCCTTCAGGCCCATAGTGTCCAGCAGACTTTTTCATGAAGCAGGAAATTCCAAAGACAGTTCAGTCACTTTCTGCTGTGTCCTGCAGAACGTCTCGCAGACTCTTTCATGAATCAGGAACCCCGAAAGGCCATCTCACCTTTAGGCAAGTTCAGCAGTCCTCTTTCTGTGGGTTCCTTGTGTCCAGTTTATGCAACAGTCCAGGCAAGAGCAGTTTCTTGCCCAAATGGCTAACAAACTCCATAAGTAGCCTCTTCAATGCCCATCTTCCTCTTGAAGTAGATTGGTGCTGCCAGGAGCAGACGTGTCTCATTGTCATGAAAAACCCTAAGTTATTAAAACATTAAATGCCATATTCTGCAGTCTTTGAAAGATATGAAGAATGTCTATCTAACTGAAATATGTCTCTACATATCTAGAAAATCTAACATGACTATAAGCTTGACTATTATCAATGATTATCCATTAACAACCTATATTTCCTAATTATACATTACATTCTTTAAAATGAACTACAATCACAATAGCTTAATCAAGATCAGAAATACATATACATATAACAAAATTGACCTTAAAATCTATACCAATGCAAATTCATATCTATATCATCTCCCCCTTTAAATGTAAAAGAACAATTATAAGCAATATTTGGGAAAATGGGCGCAGTTTTTTCTCTCCAAACTGCTTCCTGCTGAATGGGGGCGCTGTTATTTAGGTCTTTCATGGTGTAACCTGTGTGCTAGGTTCCTCTCAGTTGGCAGTTGAGTGAAGTAATTTTTTGAAGATGTTCACAGCAACCTTTCAGGAGGGCGTGGTCTATCATACCATATTGGGATAGAAGCAATCCACAGAGTCTCGTCCTCTGTGAAAACAAAAGAAGAAACTCTTTTCCAAAGCATCATGTTCTTAGATCCAAATCCTGAAGTCATACCGTTAAGATGTCCATTCTGGTCTAGCCTGGCAGCCCATATAATGAAATGTCTCTCTGTACTTAGCTCCTTTACAGTCAAAAAAATCAAAGAAAACACAACAAAATACATAATCCAGACTCTCTGTGAATTTTCCATTTTTACGTGGCTTATTTTTACTCTATCACTTTACTTCTTTTAATCTATAACTATCTGTACTCTGTCTCTTTAAAGACTTTAACCTTTTTTTTTAAGGCATTAACTTTATTTTCTATATTTTCTTTTTCTCTCTTTTAAGCCTACGTGAGCCATTTAAAGGCCTTCTATGTCTGAATCTTTTCTATTGTGAATCTGTAATTTTTTACTATCCAGGAGCATTTCTTAAAAGGTTAACCACTTCTTAAAATAATACGGTACTGCCTGTTTACAGCCAAGTCTAAACCTTAACTGCGCTGTTATCATGGTAATTACGATAGTTCCTGCCTGAGGTCAGCACAATTCAGCATAGCGGAGCAGAGCCAAAGCCGCTCCAGCCTCAGTCATTTGGTGCCCCTGAGCCGCACACAGTTCCAGGCACACAGCAGTCGACATTGGAGCCGCACTCAGCAGTTTAATTTTGATACTGAGCGTGCAGCACAGAAACTCTTTTAATCCAAGTTACAGCCAAATCAGATGCGCAGAGCACTGCGCAGACTGAAAACACCTCTCTCTCTATGGCGGCAGGAATCCGCAAACGCTGTCCCGCTCGCCTAAGCCTGATTCCGCCATCTGCCCAGGTGCAGGCAGGGAGCAGTGAGCCATTGGCATGGTCTCAGAGTACTTTCTTTCCGATCCCAAGCGGGCAAGGTTTTTAAGTGGATTTAGTGACCACGTTGGAGCGCCAATCTGTAGTGGGAAGCGGCGGGGCTGCGTCCCGCCACCTGCCGCTGGCTAGCTTTACACCCGAAATAATTACACGGAAACTGTATTCTTTTAAAACACTGCCTGGCCCATTATCTGTAGCCTCTTATTGGCTGATTCTCACATCTTGCTTTAACCCATATTTAGTAATCTGGGTAGCACCACGAGTTGTGGCTTACCAGGAGAGATCTTAACCTGTGTCCATCTTGGAGAGCAGCAGCATGGAGACTCCTATCGCGAATGCCTGAAGCGTCTCCCCCACTCTACTTCCTTGTTCCCACAATTCTGTTCTGTCTACTCCACCTACCTAATTTTCTCTTAAAGGGCCAAGGCAGTTTTCTTTATTAATAATGAAAGTAACACATAAACACTCCTCCATCATGTGTGTGTGTGTGTGTGTATGTGTCTGTGTATGTGTGTGTACATATGTCTGGAGGTTCAGAGGTTATGCCAAGAGTCTTCCTCTTTCTCTTCCCACCTTATTATTTGAGACAGCATCTTTAGGTGAGTCTGGAGCCTGTCAATTCAGCTGGACTCTCTGGGCAGTGAACCCCAGGGATCCATATTCCTCTGCCTCTCAATTCTCGGATTACAGGCACTTGCCACCATGTCTATCTTTTACAAAGGTGCTAAACCGAGTCCTACGGCTTGTGCAGACAAGCACTTTATTGAGTCATCTCCTCAGCTCCCCATTGCCTCTTAAAACCAGATTTATGCATCATTTCTCAGCGATGCAGTCAGTAGATTGAAGTTGGCTATAGTGGGCGTATTTAAACTATAGCAATCAGTGGATTCAGCGAACCAAGGCTTTTCTTCCCGAAGAACAGGCTTATAAATACCACTGTGGTGATCAAAGGCCTTTACTTGCCTCTGTAACTGCTACACCTCCACATTCAGAGAAAGTACCTCTCACTTATAAAATAGCCACTCTGCAGACTCTTGTTGAAAGAATAAAAGTCTGGATTAAAGCACTTTTTATAAACACATATATTTGTTTATGTTAAGGCGTGTATTTGAAATCTGCATACAGGGTTGAGAGAGAGTCAGTGTTTGCTGAAGGTAGCATTAGGTCAGTCTCTCTAGCGGAAGGAATGCGGCACTGCCAGTTGGTGTTAATACCAGAGCAAACAGGGTGTTTCGTGCTGAGTGTAATATGTGCCAGTGGTTGACTGGCTAATCCTGAACCTGCCCTCCTTCTTTCTGGAGCTGCTCATTCATTCATTCCACGTTTCCTAGAAACACTGGGAAACACTCCTGTTTGGATGCTTGGCTAAGAATTATGCACATTTTTCTCTCAGTCCTCATCCAGGAGAGCGGTCCATGGTAGGAATGGAGTTTGACGATTCTTAACATGTCTGTTGGCTTTTTACTACAGCTCTGCTTCTGTAGAACTCTGATGGATGTAAAGTTCAGCTTCTAGGTTTATGATACTACTGCGACATGGCAGACACCTGAAATAGGTACCATCTTGAGAGTTTTTACTCATAGGCCACCTAGTGAGTCTCAGATTTCTTAGGAAGTCAGGTAGAGTCAAAGAAGACAGTGTCTTCAGCTTCTGTCAAAATCACTTGTCATCTATGGCTTCAGTTTAAGTTTCAGTATAAAAGATGCCTCCTCGCCTTGTCTGAGAAAACCTATAATTTCTTTTTAATACTCCTAAGTATTAAACTTGCATATCTGAAAATTGAGGTATTGGTGATATTATTGATCTTCTGCTCTTCTAACCTTCATTTCATATACATAGTGTTAGAAATCCATCTCCTTTAGATATTTCCAAAATTATCCCTTTGCCTATCCCAGCTGCAGCTCTGCTGTGCCAGGAACTTCTCAGCCTCCCCATGGGTTTCCCTCCAACAGCCTATCTCCCTTTGAAGACTTCACATCGACTGCACAATTATTCGATGCATTTGTAGGCATAAACCACAGATCTTCGGTGTTTGCTCATGGTGGTCATTCCCAGCCTGCAAATACATAGTTCTTATGGAACAAAACCACATAAAATAACCATTCGTAAATTAATTTCAATGTCTGTATTAAAATGTCCTAGGCACTGCCTGTTTATGTGGAGAGAGGTAGGAAGCCTTGCTAATGAAAGACGTGGATTATCAACTAAAACCATAGTAACAGCTAATACTGAGAAATCATGTTTGCAGATAATATAGATGGGAAATATTTGGAAAAGGGGAAAATGTGTAGTTTAGGAGACAATTGCTACGGTAATTTCCCTAAGTCTATTAAACTAATTAGAATCCATTGCACAGTGGGAGGACTCTATTATTTTTAAATTTGCTATAGCAATTTCTTTAAGTAGGTAAAAAGAATTGGAATCCAAAGAAAATATGGGGAAAGTCATGAGCTTTGAGTATGTAAAGGGAAACTTGCAGGAATACTTGGTATTAGTAAAGATACTAAGAAACAAAACTGTTCAATTTGGAAGGCTGCAGAGATCATATTGCATCAATTTTTTATTTTGTGCATGATGAAAGATGTCAGGTAGATTATGTGCCTCACCTATAGAGATATGCATGCATAACAGAGTTAGAGGCAAGGTTTCTGGATTCACAGCCTGGCACTCTCTAATTCCTCCCTCTACCCTTTCTTTCTCTGCTTCTCCTCTCCTTTCCTTCCTTTATATCTTTCTTACATTCTTTTTTATTTAATGCATTCTAGGAATTTATTTTAAAACACTAATTAGTGCAATGACATCAATGATTAATCAATCACTCATACTATTTTAAGAAGTGAATATATAATTGGGTCCCAATAGAAACCCCATGTATTATTATTAAGCAGTTGATGTCCAAAGAGGCTGTTGATCTAGGAGTATGAACATTGAATATTTGGTATAGCAGTGAAATTAAAATATATACAATCATCATGTTTAAATAGCACTAAAGAAGTAACATAACCATGTACTGAAACATTCCATAAACTCTGTATTTTTCAAGTTATAATTATAAAAACCAGTTCTGAGGACTAGTGGTGAAGAAATAAATTCAAAGGTCAACTCTCACCCCACCTTGTGGACTATTATGATCATCAGTATTTTTCATAGTATCTGAAAAACTGGAGCAGTTAATATCTAAAAACTAAAATAAGGGGCCAGAAGTTTCTAATACCTTTCTTTTTTATTATAATAAAATTTTAACAAAATTAATATATAAAACTTTAAGGTATACATAGGTTTTGTGTTTGTTCATTTGTTTATTTGAGACAGAGTCTTACTGTATAGTCCAGGCTGGCCTTTAACTTGTGATCCTCCTGCCTCTATTTTCCTAATGCTAGGATTAAAGACATGTGCCACCATACCTGATTATTCTCCTTTACTGAGATAGATTACCAAGAGCTGGAACTAAGGGCATGGCTCATCCATCATACCTAGGCCTGTCCACAGCTATTTTTCTTAAGCAGGTATCTTAGGGTTTCTATTGCTGTGAAGAGACACCCTGACCATGGCAACTCTTACAAAGGAGAACATTTAATTGAGGTGGCAGTTTACAGCTTGAGAGGTTTGGTCTATTTTATCATCATGGTGGGGAGCATGGCAGCATGTAGGCAGACATGGTGCTGGAGACGAAGCTGCTACCTGTTGATATGCAGGCAACAGGAAGTAGACTGTCTCACAGGACACGGCTTCAAAGCCCGCCTCCACACTGACACACTTCCTCTAATAAGGCCACACCTAATAGTGCCACTCCCTTTGGGAACTGTTTTCTTTCAAACCACAACAGTATGGTATAGAAATAGTATTATTTTATTGACGTTAAATGTTTGTAAGATAAGTTAGAATGTTTATTGAAAAGCATACAAATTAGTTTCATCAAAGAAAAACTTAGGTTGAGAGATATTTTTTCTTATCTTGATAGAATAGGATGTTTTTAGACTAGAAAGGCAATTGTTTCAAGAGATTACAGAAGAACGATTGTTCCCGTCAGCCTCTGCTCTCATTATTAGATAAAGACAGGGCTTACCTCAGATGTCCAGGCCATGTTAGAGTTCACAGGGTTCGAATAATCCTTCTAAGGTAACACATTCAATAAAATGAGGACCTGATGTTTCACTGGGGGGGAATTTTGTGAGAGAAGAGTATTACTGATGCCATAGCTCAGTGAAGTTCTGAGTCATCAGTATGACGCTATTCGAATTTATCCTACCTCAATAATGGTAGAGCATTAGGAAGAGAATGGTAGGACCAGTCGGTGAATCGATGGCGTGTTGAGTGGCCCCATCTGCTGCATTTTCTCTCCCAAATTCTTGGTGATGGTAAGAAATTCATTGAACCCATCTCTGCCCTCACTTAATTATCCAGGTCAGCATGGGGTTTTATGCGTCTCCAGGCTTATAAATCCTCTGAGAATTTTAGATTTTTATAGAATAGACAACAATTTCCATACCATTGAATAATTGTGGTGAGTTTTTTGATTCTATTTCTATTGAGGAAATATTTGGACATTATGCGGGCTAGTAATTTGCCAGATGTACTGCGTGAGTCATAGGCTATTTAAAGAGGCTCGGAGAAGTAATTTAGAAACAAAATAGAGGTACACATTTTTTTGTGTGTGTGTGAAAAGAAGAAACAAAAATATACACCATCTTTCAAAAAATGACATAATTTATAGTAATTTCCAAAAATATCTTATTGCAAGAGGATAGGCAATACACGAGTCCAGTATAAACTGGAAGGAATCAGTATGGGAAAATGAAACCATTTCCTTTATGTTCTAAGTATGGCACTGTTTTGGGAGCATCTCAGCCATCACAAAGTATAGTTGATTATGACATTAAACATGGCTGTGAAATAAAAGAAATTGAAAATCTCCAAGATTCTTCTTAGGAATAATTATGAGTGTTGGTGTGATTCCCTGGTCCCTTTGCTCCTTTTGCTTTTACATGCACTTCTGAAAGTACCTGCCGTGTAATACGTCACTGCTCTGAGAGATTTGAAGAACAGGGAAAACATTCTATCAAAGTGCTCGTGACTCAGGGGGACCAGGAAGAAAGCTCAGCAATGTGATCCATTGGGAAGATGTGGAGTTTCACAAAAATAGTTAAACAATTAGAACTTTTGTTGAGATGACTTTAAAATAGTCAGTGACATCTCATTTGAACATGGACTGCCTAGTTCATACAGCTGTTGATAGTGGGTGCCTATTTTATGGTTGGTTCACCTGGTGTACAGGAATTCTGTTTCATGCCAGTAAAACAAAACAAAAACAAAAAAACTTGCTTATTTACTTAAAACAATGGTTCTCATTCTCCTAATGCTGTGACCCTTTGATACAGTTCCTCGTGTTGTGGTGACCTTCCCACCCCAATCATAGAATTATTTTTGCTGCTACTTCATAACTGTAATTTTGCTACTGTTATAAATTGCAATGTAAATATCTGATATGCAGGATATCTGATATATGACCTCTGAAAAAGGGCCAAGACTCACAGGCTGAGAACAACTCATTTAGAGTATTCATGTTGGTATAGAGTTTGGTATACCAGTTTTATCAAATGAAGGAAGCTTCAAATTTTATGCCCCTACTATTATAAGAATTCTTTTAGTTAAGTGATAAATAGACATTAGAGTATATAATATTTTCTCTATTTGTATAAATTCATGTAACAATTCACCTATATCCAATGAATTGCTATCATTTAGTCATTTTTTGACATCTTGGAATAAATCATACTTGATCGTTATTTTAAAATATACCATTGGGTGATGGAGGACTCTCATTAGTTAATAAAGAAACTGCTTTGGCTTTTTGATAGGGCAGGATTTAGGTGGGTGGAGTAGACGGAACAGGATGCTGGGAGTGAGGCAGACGCCTTGGGCAGTCGCCATGCCTCTCCTCTCTGGGTCAGATGCGATGAAACTCCAGACCAAGATGGACTTACGCTAGAATCTTCCCTGTAAGCCACCACCTTGTGGTGCTACATAGATTATTAGATAAGGGTTAAAGCAAGATATGTGTGAATTAGCTAATAAGAGGCTGAAACTAATGGGCCAGGCAGTGCTTAAATGAATACAGTTTGTGTGTTGTTATTTCGGGTGTAAAGCTAGCTGTGTGGGAGCTGGGCAGGATGAAAAGCAGGCTGGCCTGCAGCTCCTCTCTGCAATTGGGTTTGATAGTTTAATAGTTAAGAGTACTTGATGCTTTTGCAGAGGTCCCAGGTTGGGTTCCTAGCAGTTCACAACAGCCTGTAACTCCAGTTTCAGGAAATTTGATGCTCTCTTCTGGCTTCTGAGGGTACCAGTCATCCACATGGTGCACACACAAACATAAAGGTTAAACACTCATAATACAAAATAAATCTTAAGAAGATTTAGGTTTGCAGCTTGGGCTGGAGGCACAGGCCTATCATCCTAGCTACTTGGGAGACCGAGTCAAAAGGATCATAAATTCAAGGCCTGTTTGGGCTACAAAGTGAGTTGAAGATCATCTCTGTCAACTTGTTATTTTTATAAAGATTTAATAGGGTCTGAAGACATAGCTAAGTGGGAGAGGGCTTATCTAAAATGTATGAGGTCCTAGGTTCAATCCCCAGAAGCGGAGAAAGAGATTTTATTTTCTAAATTTTGTTGAAGTTTCAGAAAACCTTTTAAACAGAGATTGAGTCATATTTGTTTCTTGAAAAGAACTCATGTTGTCTGAGTTTAAGTGGACCAGGCAGGAAACCATTGTGCTGCCAGGTTTGAGATGCCGGCACTTGCCCAAGAGTAGAAAGAAGTACTGCAGACAGGAAAGAAGATGGCTGAAAGGCTTCTGTAGGAAGCACACATAGCAAGAAAGTATGATGGAGTTTTCCTGGAGTCTTGAAAAGAAGGAGATGTCAAGATTTCTTCCTTTTCTGTTTCTGTAGTGTGTGTGTGTGTGTGTGTGTGTGTGTGTGTGTGTGTGTATGAGTGTATGTGTGTATGTGTGTGCAGGTATGCAAATGCTTGCGTATGAATACATACAGAATTGCAAGGAAGACATTGGGTATCTTCCTCTATTGCACTCCGCTTTTACTTCCTTGACACAGAATTGTACCAGCCTTTTTCTTTTGGGACAGCAACCAGCTCCCAAATCATGACATGGAGAATTATTAGTTTTGAATGCTTGTCCTAGCTTAGGCTCATTTCTGGATAGCTCTTTTAACTTAAACTAACCTGTTTCTTTTTATTTACCTCTTGCCTCAGGGATTTTTACTTTTCCTTGCTTCTATATATCTTACTTCCACTGCTTCTCATGGCTGCTGACTGGCAGTTGTCTGTTGGTCAGTGTCTCCCTTGTTCTCTCTTCTCTTCTACTTCTTCTCTTGTTCTTCTCCAGCCTAGATTTCTCCTCCCATTTATTCTCTCTGCCTGTCAGCCCTGCCTGTCCTCTTTCTGCCTAGCTATTGACCTTTCAACTCTTTAATAGACCAATCAGATGCCTTACGCAGGGAAGGTGAAACAGATGCAACATATCTTTACATTATGAAACATGCATTCTCACGTTATTAAACAAATGCAGCATAAACAAAAGTAGCATACCTTTACACAGTTAAAGGAGTATTCTGCAGCATAAACAAAGGCAACACATCTTTGCCCAGTTAAAATAATATTCCACAATTCAAACTCAATCACTGAACCTGAAGTCTTCTGTGTGGTTTGCAGCAAGTTAGCAAGATCTAGCTGGCTCAGCCACCAACATGCCATACCAATCACAGGCATGCCTGACTTTTACATAAATGCTGGAGATTCAAACTCAAGGTCCCATGCTTGGATAGCAAGCACCCTTGCTTGGTGAGTTAACTCTCTAGCATTCCCATTCCCCTTCTTAGTTGTCCAACTTAATAAAGGTTGGTTTGGTTTCCCAAATGAAGACTGACTTTGTAGTATGCTGATTCACGGAGCCCAGTAGGAAGCACTGTAGAGATGGCTCTAACTGAGGAACAGCCTGACTCTGAGTTTAAAGTGTACATACGGCAATTGGGTTTGATGTTTTAATATTCTCTTTGTAGTTCATCTTCTGGGAGTTGGTGGTGGTGCTGGGACATAGTTTGACGTTTAAGAAAAACACAAATGTTTACAAATTCACCATGGAATATAAGTTAAAAAAAAAAGAAAATAATTCGGGGGCGGAGTTTTTGCTCCTTCACTCAATTTGCTCCTTTGAGTATTTAGTTGATTAACTAATACTGGCATCAATCTGCCTCAGAGTGTGTGAGTTTTCAGTGGAGCCGGCCACACTGGTGCCAGTGAGGGCAAGGTCAGGATCAGTGACTTACAAAGACAAAACAGAAGGAACCAAGTGGGTTTGGGTCATTGGAAATACTGAAAGCTTACGTTAGGGACTGTATGCTGGCTAATTAAAAGTAGTAAGTTTAAAATAAGTCAGTAATAAAGAAATGGATATAGAAACCTGATGGTTCTACCTCTACTAAAATTTTAGTCAGCTGAGGCATTTAGTCAGAGGAAGACATTAGAAGATTTTTATAAATCCAAACTAGAGAGTGCATTGGTAAAGTCACATCCAGACACATTATTTCATTGGGTTTCTTTCAGGTCTTCTTTATGGAAGCTTCATCATCAAAGGAAGCTTGGATGGAGTCAAAGGCTATCAATAAAATGGCGACAATGACCTTGCTTTCACAACAGAAGGTATTTACGATTAGGAGAGCATTTTTGCACTTTGTCCAGATTTGAATTTCAAAGCATTTAATTAGGCTCTGGTAAGTCAGAATGAAATTTGGAGTTAAACTTAAATCACCTTTATTAGCAAACTCCCTTCCTGAAATGGCAGCCAACACTCACCCAATGGCTTTGAAGCTGCCTAATGGATTAATCTGTCCTTAGTGCATTGTCCTTTGCAAACTTACCTTCTGTTTCCTTAACCTGGGCTAGGCATTATAAACAGTAAGAGAAACGGTCCCTAATGATCAATATGGTAACTGCTAGAGTCAGCTATTCCAGGAAAAAAGGAGCACGAGGACTCTCTACCATAAAGTCTCCAGATTATCTATCTTTATTTAGATTCATGGAAGCCAGAGCTTCTGGTGACCTTTAGATAGCATCAGAATGTGTATAAAATATGGATCATTGCAGAACTGTTGATTGCTCTCCTGTTCACACACCACTGATGGCCCCAACTTGATTTCCTTAAATTTCCTTCATAAAGCTCTTCATTTGGAATTGTGAGAGGAAAATGCTCCCAGGGCGAGGAAGTGGCTGTTTTCTCATCATCTAGTTGATTGTAATAATAAACCACACCTTGATTCTTGACTTCCATCATGTATCAAACCAAGGTTTTGTGGAGGAACAGTTCATAAAACTT
This sequence comes from Arvicola amphibius, assembly GCF_903992535.2. Taxonomy (NCBI): domain Eukaryota; kingdom Metazoa; phylum Chordata; class Mammalia; order Rodentia; family Cricetidae; genus Arvicola; species Arvicola amphibius. The sequence continues at coordinate 16,129,519 of NC_052047.1, read as the reverse complement.
CTGGGGACGTAACTGCCAATTAGATATATTTACTTAAAAGCCGATGTCAAAATGTATGAACAATTTACTGAAAAATTTTTCCTCTTGGTAAATCTATTCTTTGGTCCTTGCTTCTAGAAAAAGATTTCTTTTTTTTTTTTTTTTTTTTAAAAATCAACAGTTAAAGTTATTTAAAGGTATAAAAAGAGTTACTTGAAGAACTGGAGAGCAACTCTTTGCTTTGAGAATGTTTGGCTGTTCTTTTGACTAGGGAAGGCTGGCTCCCTCCACACTCCTAGTGTACCCAGAAGTGCATGCTAACTGTAGAGGGGAATTCAGGGCAGGGCTGTGGCTCATGGCTATGTTTGCCTGGGGTGTGTGAGGCCTTGGGTTCATACACTGTAGTTCTTCCAGAAGCACACATTACTAATACAGGGCTAGTCTGGCCTTTGTTTCTTTGCTCCCACCAACCCAGAAAGATGCCTTGTTCTTGGTAGTGGCAGTTGGTCCTGCTCTCATTTCTGTTCCTTTGGCCATTAGGCTTCTCTGTGAGTTCAGCTGGTCAGAGCATCAGAGGAGAAAGGGGCTGAGATATTTCTGTCCCTGCTCTAAAAAAGCACAGAAAAGTTAGAGAATTAAGGAGCACTTCACTTTGAGAATGTTTGGCTGTTCCTTTGACTAGAGAATAACTGGCTGCCTTCCCACTCCTAGTGGGGTGAGAAAAACATGCTAATTATGAAGGGGTTAAACTTACTCCTTTTCCCTCTTGTTTTTTTTTTCCTGGAATAGCTGACTCAATATATCGATTGTAAGATACACTTTTCTTTACGTTTTATAATGCCTAGTCCGGGTTAGGAAAACAAAAGGAAAGTTTGCAAAGCACAATCCACCAGGGACAAATGAATCCATTAGGCAGCTTCAAAGCTATGAGGTGAGTGTTGGCTGCCATTTCTGGATGGGAGTTTGCTAATCCAGGTGAACTCAATTTAACCCCAAAGAATTAGCATGCACCCTCCTCCTTTCTGGATACTTCACAACTGTAGCCACCCCTGGATTTACTCCTGGGTCTGTTCCTATTATTCCTGGTAAGCCATGATTGCATTCTGTAGAAACTTAATTGCTAAGCTTCACATTGACACACTGAAGAATCAGAGGTGTTTCCTGGATTGTCACAAGGCTGACCAGATGCTGAAGTTTACCACTCAGCATCAGAGAGAGAGAGGGGGGACTGGGTGGCATATTGCTCAAGTCAAGAAAAGGTCAAATCTTGAAATTCCAAGTATGGCTTCTACTGAGTGAGCACATGGCTTTCTAATCTGAACTTTTGTTGAATGCATTTGCTAGTTTGTCCTCACCAGATGCCAGTGGCTCTACTCTTCCCTTAGGATTATGATTAGTCTCCTTGTGCCTGGTGGTAATGGTTTCTTTCTGTTTCAAAACTCTGGCATATCCATATTCTTTATGGGTTCCATTGACTTACACATGACTCCAGAAACGGTCTTTCATGGAGTTCTCCAAAGACGTACCAGGTAATAACTTTTGCTTCCTACTAACCTAGATTGATCTACAAGGCACTTTTTTTTATTTATTCAATAACATGGGTGTGAAATGGGGAGTTACTGAACCAAGAAGACACATTATTGGAAACCATGCTTGTGACTATTTGGAGTCATATACAAGATAAGAAGTAACTATGCTCCTGCTTCCACACTTAGATCTGGCCAATGGGCTTCTCTGAGTCCTGTGCTTTGGAAGACTCTACGCTTCTTTTCCTCCAGGTGTAATGCTCCTCTGAAAATGAAGTCTTTAGGGAAGAATATTTCCCCACTCCATCTTTCCCTACCTTTCACCAACTCACCCCTTGGTCCTGTCATCAAAAGTGTGCTCTGCAGTAATTTCAAATAAAATGTTCATTTTCCGTTGACATGGGTTTTCTGACCTGCTTGGTCATGCAGTCATTCAGTCCCAAAGGAATACACATTAATCATAAACCGGTTGGCCTATTAGCTCAGGCTTCTTATTAATTAATTCTTACAACTTAACCCATAATTGTTATCTGTGTTAGTCATGTGGCTTGGTGCCTTTCATCAGCGAGGCCTTCTCAACTGCATCCTCTACATCTGGGTGACGACTGCAGACTGAGATTTCCTTTCTCCCAGAATTCTCCTGTTTTTGTCGCCTTGCCCCTACTTCCTGCCTGGCTACTGGCCAATCAGCGTTTTATTAAAAATAGTACAAGTGACAGGATAAAAGACCATTCATTGTCCCACAACACTCCTCACAAAATCCCTGGGAAGTAGGGCAAGACTTGAAAAAAGTGATATGTTATTTTTCCAAAATTTATGATATGTTGTATTTTTATTTCTTCCATTCAAAAACATAAAGTCTGTAAAATCAAGTACACAGAACTGGTAAGAGTTTAGACCTCCAGGAAAGAACTATTAATCACAATGTGGAATGTTATTTCAATTATACATAAAATATTACTAAGAGCTTAGATACATACATATTTATTTGTCATTTTTTCTGTATGAGTGAATGTGTGTAATGCAAACTATTCTTCAGTATTTTTTCAGCCAATATGTGTATCATTTTATGACATTATTAATTGATCACATATGTACTAATAAAGGTATTAGTTGTTTGGAAACATAAAAAGTGTGCTCTGGATATTTTAGCCATGGAATTTCTCATCAAAACTCATCTGGTCTGTCAGAGTAATGGCTGTGGACCCATTCCACCTTGACCAAAGGTCAGAGAATTCAGGCCTGTTCTTGCTCCCTCAAGGTTACGACAGGAGGTTTGACCCAGGGAGTGACTGCCTACAGGATGCTTGGCCTAAGCTGTGGTCACTATATGTCCTGCCTAAACAACAGAATATAGAATATAGTTACTTGATGTTTTGGGTATTGAAGAAGTAATTACTTTATTTGTTAGAAGTCTTGCCTTCTTCCCCCTTTTTGGATTGGGATATATAAGGCATATTAAAAATAAATGTGGACAAATTCAGTATTCATGGGGTTGCTTTCTCAAGTCTATTCTGTGCCTCTGTCTTTCTTTAGTATCTTTGTCTCTTCTGACTAACATTTCTAATCCACATGCTTCTTCCTTGGAATGCACAAACCTGTTTAGGCTTGACCCTGACAGATGTCACCCCAATATGGGGCCATGACACTGGTCACATTTTAAGGGCCTGATCTCTCTCTGTGTGTGTGTATGTGTGTGTATTGAGGGTGGAAGTGATAGGAAAAGGCTGGTAGTTGGACAGAGCAAGGGATGAGGGAGGGGGTCTTTAGTCCAATGACTGAGGCTAAGGAATATTATCATTTTTTTTCAGAGTCCTTTTGCCAGGTTGAAACAATGGGTAGGTGAGCTATTTGAATACTGGTCTTTTGCAACATTTTAGCCTTTCGTGTTTGTCAGCAGCAAGTTGCACCAGCAGGAGTGAGAACAGCAGGTTGGGGGTCTTGTTCTTTTGTTATACTCTGTGCATAAGTCTAGGTTTTGGGAGCTATATCTCTGAAAGTAGTATAGGCTCTTGGATAATGTACTGGCTGGTACATTATCAATTTTATCAAGTTGTATGTCAACTTGATAAAAGCTAGAGTCATCAGAGGGAAGGAAACTCAATTGAGAAAATGCCACTATGAGATCCAACTGTATAAAACATCTTCTCATCTAGGGATCATAGAGGGAGGGCACAGCCCATGATGGGTGGTCCCATCTCTGCATTGCTGGCCCTGGATTGTATAAGAAGGTGGATTGAGAAGCAAGTCAGTAGCAACTCCCCTCTATGGCCTCTGCATCAGCTCCTGTATCCAGGATCCTGCCCTGTTTGAGTTCCTTGAGTGATGACCAGCAATGCCAAAGTGTAAGCCTAATCTTTCCTTCCCAACTTGCTTTTTGGTTATGGTGTTTTTTCACAGCAATAGAAACCCTAACTAAGACAAATTGGTACCAGGAGTAGGGTATTGTAATAGGCCTAACCATGTTTTTGTTCGGAGTAATATGGACTTTGGGACTGTGGATAAAAAAGTAGTTGAATGCTTTAAAAGCTGCCTAATGTGCCATGCTAGTAGGAACATGGAAGACATTGGCACTGAGTAAGATTTGATGAACTGAGGGGTGCTACCTCAAGAGGTTTCAGAGGAGAAGAATTTTAGTATGTTGCCTAGAGATAATTTTTGTGATATTTTGGTGAAAGAAGTGGCTGCTTTATGCCCTTGTCTGAAGAGTTCTCCTGAGGCTAAAAAGAGTTTTGATTTAATTCCCTTGGCAGAAGAAATCTCAAAACAGTGTAGTATAGACTCTGTCATGTGGTTTTCAGTAGTAGTGGAATAGAGATAAATTCTGTGTTCAAGGGGATACATAGGTTAAAAAAATGGAACAAAGGGAATGAATGGTAACCTCAGGGCAAGTCCTACCCAGCTAAATTTCTAACTTGTGAAAAGGAACTAAAGAAAAACTTAGAACTGGGTGTGGTGGGACACACCTTTAATCCCAGCACTGGGAAAGCAGAAAATGGTGGATCTCTGAGTTTGTGACCAGTCTAGTCTACAGAGCATGTTTTGGGACAGCCATGTTTATGCAAGAAAGTACAGAAACCTGGTGTAATTGAACAAAGGGGTTATGTTCTAGTAATCTTGGGACTTAGAAACTTGGCATCTTTGGCCACATGGTTCTGGTTTTAGAGCTAAGGATATAAAAAATGTTATAGACTTTGTCTCTGCTGCTGAGGCCAGGCATGTATCAGGTGTGTCTCTGAATAAAGGCATATTAGAGAGGCCATTTCATGAAGCTATGAATTTGAAGCCTGGATTGCCTTGGAGAACCCAAGATGTTAAAGATGCCAGAATCATGGGATATCTGCCAAGGAGAGCTGCTAACAGGGAGTGGAATCAGCCCACTAGAAAGAAGTGTGTTTCAGTAAACAAAGCTGAAAGGAGTTGGAGATCAAAAGAGCGTTTTGACATTAGACATAGAGATGCAGAGTTTGGAGTTTGCCCAGCTGGTTTTTGGTCTAGCTTTTCCCCCCAGTTTTTTTCTTGCTATACTCCCTTCCTTACATTTTGAAATAATAATATATATTCTGTGCCATTATATGTTGGAAGTATGTGATCTGCTTTTTGATTCTGATTTTACATGGGGATTACAGCTAAGAGGTTGCCATGTGACTCAGAAGAGACTTTGGACTTTGAAACAAGTTTGAGACTGTTATAGACTATGAGGACACTGAAGTTGGACTGAATACATTTTTTTTGTATTATAATATGGCTATAAACTTTTGGGGGCCAAAGAGTGGAATGTGGTGGTTTGAAAGAAAATGGCCCCCAAAGGGAGTGGCACTATTAGGAGGTATGGCCTTATCAGAGGAAGTGTGTCCCTGTGGGGTGGGATTTGAAGTCTCTTTTGCTCAAGCTTCCCACAGTGTGACTTTCAGTCAACTTCCTGTTGCCTGAAAGATGTAGGACATGCAACTATTTCTCCAGCACTACTTCTGTCTACATGCTGCCCACCATGACAAAAATGAACAAAACCTCTGAAACTCTAAGCAAATGTTTCCCTTTATAAGAGTTGTCGTGGTCATGATGTCTCTTCACAATTAAAACCCTAACTAAGACAGATAAAAAGCCCAGGATCCCATGACCTGCTGCTACAGACACACTGACCTCTTGGGTAGGCTCAGGAAGACTAGGATTCTTTGATCCTTAGCTGACATTGCAACTTCTGGGCTTCAGTTCTTCATACTGGCCAGTGTTCCAGATTTTGGCCTAAAGTGTCTAAGACCTTTGACCTAAAAGATGTATCTTTCCATTTCACCATGTCTTCACCCTTCTTTTTCCTGTCTCTTGAATATATGCTTAGCAGCTAGAATCCACTGAGGCTCAGATAACAAGAAATCCAGCAGAAAGTTTTTGTATTAGTTCTACTGGAGGCTTCACCTTCAGGAGATGATGTAATTTTTCCCATGGTGACTGTGGATTAAATGATTAAAATTACTGCTGACTTAGGGAAGCCTGATTGGATGTTGAACCAACAGTCTTTTGCTCAAGGCAGTATAGATAGCAAGAGAGACTCCAAAAGGTGTTAATTAGGTAGTTAAATTGCCTCATCTTCAAAATTCTTTGCTTGGTTCCTAGAAATTGAACATTATAAGAAACTGCCTTGGCCCCTTTAAAAGGACAGAAAATTAGGTAGGCGGAGTAGACAGAACAGAATTCTGGAAGAGAGAAAGCAGACACTTCAGGCAGTCGCCATAGTCAGTGGCCATGCCTCTCCTCACCAAGATGGACGCAGGTTAAGATCTCTCCTGGTAAGCCACCCTCATGGTGCTACACAGATTACTAAATATGGGTTAAAGATATGAGAATTAGCCAATAAGAGGCTAGTACTAATGGGCCAGGCAGTGTTTAAATGAATACAGTTTCCGTGTAATTATTTCCGGGTGTAAAGATAGCTGGGTGGCAGGACACAGCCCCGCCGCTCCACCTACAGTTGAGGGTTGTTTATCAGGTGTAACTACAGTATAGAATCTGACTGGAGAGCTGGGTCTAAGCTTGACTATCCTGGCTCTTTTTTTTTTTTGGTTTTTCGAGACAGGGTTTCCCTGTAGTTTCTAGAGCCTGTCCTGGAACTAGCTCTTGTAGACCAGGCTGGCCTTGAACTCAGAGATCCGCCTGCCTCTGCCTCCCGAGTGCTGGGATTAAAGGTGTGCGCCACCACCGCCCGGCTCTATCCTGGCTCTTAACAGGCAAAATTTACACTCATAAAAAGACAGAAAGAAGAAAAACTGCTTGCAATAGAAGGTTATTGGCAGAAATGACAATAGTAGAGAACATATTAATACATTCTAAATGAGGTTTGGATTAAATATATAGTATTTGGAAGCAGTCTTGAGAATCCACCACACCATGCAATCAAAGCCTGGGCTTTGAGGAGTTACTTCTAAAGTTCCACACTACTTTAATGAAGAACATATAATATTTCTCTTCTTTTGAAATCTGAGTGATTTTTCATGATTCTAATAATATTTTGTGGTTTAATAACTTAGGCTAACATGGCTATTCCTCATTTTCAAATCTCAGAGGTCAACCATGACAAGACAATATCCCTGTCCAAGACTTCAAACAACTTGTCTTTATAGAAATGCTAATTTCCAAATATTCCTATACCTTTCTTTGGGAGGGGGAATTTCTTTTTTTTTTAAATATTTATTTATTTATTTATTTATATGTTATATATACAATATTCTGTCTGTGTGTATGTCTGCAGGCCAGAAGAGGGCACCAGACCTCATTACAGATGGTTGTGAGCCACCATGTGGTTGCTGGGAATTGAACTCAGGACCTTTGGAAGAGCAGGCAATGCTCTTAACCACTGAGCCATTTCTCCAGTCCCGAGGGGAGGGGGAATTTCAAGATAGGGTTTCTCTGTAGCTTTTGAGCCTGTCCTGGAACTAGCTCTTATAAACCAGGTTGGCTTTGAACTCACAGAGATCCACCTGCCTTGCCTCCCGAGTGCTGGGATTAAAGGCATGCACCACCACTGCCCAGCTTCCTATACCTTTTTAAGATGCTCTGTCAAGCAAATTCACTCATCCAGAACTTTCCATGGTTCTCTTCAGAACACTCAGATTAGATATTGCCTGATGTGAGATTCAGCTCTGTATGCTATGAATATATTTTATTACAATTGGTTAATAAAGAAGTTGTTTCAGCCAATGGCTTAGCAGAGTAAAGCCAGGCAGGGGAAATCAGAACAGAGATAGAAAGAGAGTCAAAGAGAAGCCATGTAGCTGCCGGAAGAGAAAGACACCCAGAACCTTTACCTGTAGGCCACAGCCTCATGACAATACACAAATTAATAAAGATGGTTTAATTTAAGATGTAAGAGTTAGCCACTAATATGCCTAAACTATTAGTCAAGCAGTGTTGTAATTAATATAGTTTCTGTGTGATTATTCCAGTATGGGTATCTGGGAAAAAAAGAACAGTCAGTCTCTTCCTACTATTACCAGCATATATCCTGTCTCTCCTAGGAGCATCCTAGCTATCTTCTTTATTATTTTTTAGTCTGTGTATGCATGTATGTGTACGATGTATGTGTTTTATTTTTATGTACATATGTGTAGTGAGGAGCTGTGGGCTGCATTCCCGACGCCCTGCTTTCGGCCTTCTGACTAGCTTATGCCCCAAAATAATTACACAGAAACTGTATTCTTTTAAACACTGCCTGGCCCATTATTTTCAGGCTCTTACTCACATCTTGACTAACCCATATATAATAATCTGTGTAGCATCACAAAGTGGTGTCTTCCCGGGAAAGATTCTAGCATACGTCCATCTTGGGCTGGAGCTTCGTTGCATCTCTCTCCCTGAGGAGAGGCATGGCAGTCTGCCTCAGAGAGCAGAGGCATGACGATTTATCTCACTTAGGAGAGGTGTGGCATCTGACTGAGCCATCTACCTCACTTCCTTCTTCCTGTTCTGTCTACTCTACCCACCTAAGGGCTGGCCAAGGCAGTTTGTTTATTAGCCAATGAGAATCCTCCATCATTTCCCCCTTTTCTGTTTAAACAAAAAAGAAAGGCTTTAACTTTAACATAGTAAAATTACATATAACAAAACAGTTATCAAGTAAGAATTACAGTTACAATATTTATATCTACTTTATCTTTTATCATAACAAAGGAAAACAACTATAACTATCTATCTATTCTTCAACTCCATCAGAGACTCCAGAAGGACACAATATTACCTAGGTGAACAAGAAGTAAGCTACTTCCAAAACTCTAGAAATGACAGAGACATCTCGCTGCTTGGACAGTCACCCAAAGTTCTTTTGTACTGTTGGGGCATCCATCTTCAGCCTACAGGCTCATAGTTTCCAGCAGACATTTCCATGATCAGGAAATTTCAAAGGTAGTTCAGTCACTATCTGCTGTGTCCTTCAGAATGTCTCGCAGACTCTTTCTTGAATTAGGAACCCCAAAGAATCATCTCACATTTAGGCAAGTTCAGCAGTCCTCTCTCATTGGGTTCTTTGTGTCCAGTTTCTGCAACAGTCCAGGCAAGAGCAGTTTCTTGCCCAAATGGCTATCAAACTCCATAAGGAGCCTCTTTGATGCCCATCTTCCTCTTGAAGTAGATTGGTGCTGCCAGGAGCAGACATGTCTCATTGTCATGAACAGTCCTAACTTATTAAAACATTTAAAATGCAATATTCTGTATCTTTGAAAGATATGAAGAATGCCTTTTTAACTTAAATATATCTCTATATATCTAGAAAATCTAACTAACATGACTATAAGCTTTACTATTATCAATGATTATCCATTAGCAACCTATATTTCCTAATTATACATTATATTCTTAAAATGAACTACACAATCACAATACCTTAATCAAGATTAGAAATACATATACATATAACAAAATTGACCTTAAAATCCATACCAATGCAAATTATTCATATCTATATCACATATGTGTGCATGATTTCTGGGTACATGTGTGTATATGATATGTATGCATGTCTATGATATGTGTGTGCACGTATGTGTACATGTATATGTATGATGTATGTGTGCATATTGTATGTGCCTGTGTGTGGGCATATGTGTACGCCACAGTGCACAGGTACTCTTCACCTGCTAGTTTTCACTTTCCACTTGTTTGAGACAGAGTTACTCTTTCACTGCTGGATACTTAGGCTGCCTGGCCCATGAATTTCTGGAAATTCTCTTGCCTCTGCTTCCTATCTGGCTATCCTGATATTATAGGTGTGTCTTCTCATATTGGATTTATATGGGCTCTGGGGATCCAGGCACGGGTCCTCATGCTTGTGAGTCAGCACTCTAGGTCCTGAACATCGCCTGAGCCCCCAGCTCTGTCCTCACTAATTGAAAACTGCCCCGAGATGGGTGCTTTTCTCTGGGTCATCCCCACACAGACCCTGTGGACCTGCCTTCTGCTGAAGTTCTTCCCCCTCACTATCCTGGCTGTCTTGCTCTCCTCTCCCTCACATGTGAACTGATTGTCTCTAACTTCCTGGGGTGTGCTGCTCAGCTGTATTTCCTTCCCACAGTGTGCTCCAAACCATGCTCCACAATACAGAGATACCGATCTTTTTACTTATTGTTTCCTCACTTAAAATTCTTCCACAGCCCCCTCGAGCTTTCAAGGATAAAGTTCAAGCTCTTTCATTTGGCACAAGAGGCCTTTTGTAACCCTGTTTCTTTCTGTAGTTTCAGCTTGATTGTTTTCTAATGTGAAGCAGGGCCATATCGAGCGACTTGTGATTGATTCTCTGTGGGTTCTCAGTCCCCGTCCTGGTGGTCTTAAAAGCTCTGTATCAGCCCCCCTAACCAACTGCCCGGGCTCTCCCATTCATCATAGCACCTCCTGCATGGTGCCCTGTGCTTCTGAGAGCAAGGTTCATGTCCTAGCATGTGCACCTCTGTTGATCCAGGGACGAAAGGAAATGTAAGCTAAGCTGTCCAGCTGAGCTCTCAGAGGAAAATGTTATTCTCTCTCCTCCTCAGAAGCGGACTTGGTTTCTTGGACTAGTTTATTTTCTTTCTACCAGCTCCAAGAAAGTTACAGGGTATGTGTGGTCAGGTGATACTGGTGGTGTGAAAGGGTTTGGATCTGTACGCTTTGTGTTTGTGGATGGAAAGGCTACGTGGGAATGGGAGGATGAAACACCCAGGCTGCCCCGCAAAGCCCGGCTCTCGGGAACTGTGAAAATAGAACTGTGGACTAGCCATTGAATAAACTCCCCCTCCCACAACTGCCTGTCCTGGCATGTCCTCTGGGCTCAGATTAGTGTACCCTAGGATCCATCACCCTAGTTCTTCTGTGCACTGGCCAGCCACCAAATTACCAGGAGCTTCTTCTTCTTCTTTGTTTTCTGTCAAAAAAAAATCTAATCAACCAAATTCACCATCCACAGAAATAACCCTGAGAGAGTTGATGTGGGCTAACCAGTTGTTGAGGGTAATACGCTTCAAAATCAGATGGGTTGAAGAATTAGCTAGTGAGGGTGTCTTTCACGTCCTTGCTTCCCTTTGCCTGGAATGGCCTCTCCTTGTGTTTCTGCTTGGCAGACTCTGCTCTGTTCTTTTCAGTTTTGCTGCGTTACCCTGGCTGGCATCTGCACCGCACTGCAGTGCATACCTCGCGGTGTGGCCTGACCCAGGACCATTTAATGCCCATCAGCCTCCTCTACACTGTTGAGTTCCTTATGAACAAGAATCCTCAGTTTTATGTTTTTACATTTATCCCTAGCACTCTGCCTAAGGCACAGTTGAAGCCAATTAATATTGCCTTAAAACTGGAGAGAAAAACAAAGCAAAAGAACATTCGTTTGGCTTGGTCAAAGAAATTACTTGCATATACAGCAACTGTACTCTTTTCAAAGTGAAAATAACAAAATTTCAAATACACAGAAGCCTGAAATCCTAAATTTTTATTTTCTGTGATCTTTACAGTTGCTCCACGTTAGTTTCACTGTTAAGAACCTAAATGCTTGACTTTGGGTGTATGAAATTTGAGGGTCTATCTTAAGTATTTATGTTTAGCTTAGATGTTTGATGTTGCCTTCTGTCAAATCAATAATCCTAACACACAAAGCACTCTTAAGGTGCCAAACACTCCCTCGAGGCACAGCGGTGTCAAGGACAGGACAAACATTTGAGATTAGAAAAGGAAGTTCAATTTAGGGAGCCAGTTAGCCTTGAAGGAGCTGTTTACCCTGTGTGAGAGAGCAGTTTATACTGAAGCCAGATTTTATTTGCACAGGATTACCCCCTCCCACTCAACACACACACATCAGTCTAAAATCCTGCTTGATAAAGATTGATGAATGTGTTACTCAATTTGCAGGGCCATATTTACCCAGTTTACAAGGTAATGGGTAATTAGCATCCAGGATAAAACCTTGACTAAATATTGTCAAAGGTTTTCCTGAGTGAATGTCATTAATCTCTCTGAATCTCTGGCTTGATCCTTGGGACTGTGGTGACAGGCTTTTTGTCACCATCCCTCACTATGCTGGTGCTGCTATAACAGGAGCAATGTAAAAGGAGTAGCTGTCCTCTTGGAAAACCAAAATCCTATTTTTTTCATGTTTCCTTTAAACTAGATATGGCCAGAGGATAACTCTGTACTCTGTGTTCTTACATAAGAAAAAAAGACCTAATTTAATAAGTAAACTAACGAAGAGTCTAATGTAGGAACATATTTTTGTTACTAAAAGATTATGATCCCACTATGTCAGAAACAAACATGTTTGTGTTTTTTCACAATGTCAGAATTCAATGAGTAACAGTAAACATCACGGTATCATTTTGTTCACTGTTAGCAATTTCCCAGGTTCTTCTACTTTTCTTGATTGTCTTGTCGAAGGCAAACATAGATCCTGTTATTCAAATCCTAATTCCAAATATTCACTCTTGTATCACACATTACCCATACGTGCACACGTGAGTGTCCACAAGCAGGTTGCAGAATAGCTACACAGCATCATAGAGGCATGAAACTTCAAAGATGTCTGAGTATCCAAAGCAACGAAACCGATGGGGTGCTAGGAGAGTTTCTCGGTACATAAAACGAAGCTGTAGCAGAAGAAGGAAGACGCACCCATGGCTGCAAACCAGAGCATCAGGCTGTCAGGTCAGGCAGAGTTAAGCCATGGGAGGAGCATGGTGGGACAAAGGGCAGGAACAGGCTCAGGTGAGAAAATATGTGGCTGGACAGATGGCCAGTTCAGACAGATACCTCAAAGATGGACAGTAGGCAATGGGAGTTGGATCCTATTAACTATAGATGGACAGCAGGCCACTGGAGTAGACCCTCACAAGTGTGGGGACCAAGCCAAGCTAAACCGCCTAAGTCAGGAATCCTCTGTCAGTCCCTTGGCACACACATACTGAGTGGCCAAATGGCAGGTGAGTAGTGCTGTTGCTATTCTTGTGCTGGTTTTTGAGGCTCAGTAGTTCTATCAATTGCATGTTTGGTAAGTTCTCATTCTATTGTGATAATTTGAAAGAAAATGACCCCCAAAGGGAGTGGCACTTCTAGGAGGTGTGGGTTTGTTGGAGCAAGCATGGCACTGTGGGAATAGGCTTTGAGATCTCCTATGCTCAAGCGACTCCCACTGTCAGAGACCATTTCCTGTTGCCTGACAGATGACATTGTTAATATGTCCACTCAGGTGTGCAGTCATTTCCATCCTGTAACTGGAGCCAAAAGCTACTTGTCAAATGGATTCCCTAAGGACACATCAGCTTGGGATACCATTGTTTTTTTTTTTTTTTTTTTTTTCAGTATGAAGTAACTTAGGGCAAGACACAGCTTGGTTTCAACACTGAGCCTCAATCATTACAGTCACCAAATTTCAGCCAATGACAAGTAGCCGCCGCCAGATCAGTGTAAACATCCCCACTATTGTTCAATGGCTAATTGAGCATCCTAAAGGTCATGGGGAAAGTTATTATTAAGTTCATATGAAATGTAAGAAAGTCTAGGAATGAAGTAGAGCTTTTGGTTCTGTAAAGACTCAAGATATGAGATTCCAAAGCATAGAGCTGATACTATGCGAAGTATTCTGGGTCCTTTGATCTACAGGAAACCACAAGGCTTCAGGAACACGATCTTTCCGACCTTCTCTTCCTGGCTCTCACTCATCTTTCTCTTTCAAGTTTGCCAGAGCTCAGAATTTCTCTTTTCCAAGGTAGGAAACATTCTTCCATGTGACTTTCTCCTGGAAAATCTCATGCCAGGACTGAGAAGAAAGAATGCTGCATGGGAGACAAAATGTCTAAATGCAGAGACTTTGCTGCTCCCTCCCTTTAGTCTATGGCCTTTCAGACAAACTCCTTTATCTCCCCCCCACGCTCCCCCGCCCCGTCTTTCTACAATATCGGCCATTCTTCCTTGAATCTAAGCATGGACTAGACAATTTTCTCTGGATCACTGGGTCTTTGTTCTTAAGATTCCCTGGCCTATAATTTTTATTAAATAATAATTTTTATTTAAAGGAACATTGGTCATGACCCTTTTGATGAGTGGGGGGAAAGGTACCATACTTTCTGCTCTTAATCATCTTGCCGTTCCTTCCATTCTTTGTATTATAGGGTCACTTTATGTAGTGACTGTGCTAGGCTTTAGCTCTTGATATTTACCATAAGACTGAACTTTTGCAAAGGTTCTAAATTTTAAAATTATTATGTCTGAGAGAGATACCAAGTGCCTTTTGAGAACTCAAGGTCAAGAATATGAAGTCTATTTGCTACTCCGCTACGATGTCATCTTGAAGCTTTGTTTCATTTCATTCAAGTTCTGAATGTAATTAGAGGATTATGTTTGTAGCTCTGGGAAAATTGATTAGAGGCAATATTTTATTACTTAGAATATATAATGGTAAATTCTGTGGAAGAGGAGAAAGTACAGATAATCCAAAGAAATGAATCTGGATTTTGGAACAAACTAGTTTTTGAAGCTGTCCTATTTTTTTCATGGTATTTTCCTACTGATAACATTAAAATTTATTTGTGTTTCACCCAATGAGTAAAGAAGTCATTGACAAAAACACATTTTTGTAAAGGTAGAAAATCCATGACTTGGCAATAAATTTTGTTTCAGATAAATTCTGGTGTAAATGAGATGTAAATGAATAATCTAGAGTTACCTTTACAAAGTTTCCTTAGACTAAATGTTCAAACAATCAGAACACTTAAAATTCACAGTGCAATTAGAACTCAATACATTTTACACCCAGTCATAACTAAATTAGATAAATTTAAAGCATGCACATATAACTATTAATACCATATAATTTTTCAAGGAAACAAACATCAATAGAACCTATACATAAAGATAAAGTCAAAGAACAGGTTGGATGAATGACCAGTAATATATAGAGACTGATCTGTAACTGTTAACAACGAAATCATCAAGTTGTTGATAATTTCACTTTTGGCCATTACAAAGCAAAAAGATTTATATTTTAAAACTATTTTACATATAAATTTCATTCATTGATACTCGTTGTAGTTAATGTGTATGGTGGCTTAAAGAAAAATGGCCCCCATAGACTCATATATTTGAATGGTTAAGGAATAGCACTAGAAGCTATGGCCTTATGGAGTAGGTGTGGCTTTGTTGGAGAAGGGTATCACTGGGGCTTGACTTTGAGGTTTCAGATTCTCAAGCCATGCCCAGTGGCTCACTCTCTCTTTTTATTGACTATAGATATAGATGTAGAACTCTCAGCTACCTCCCCAGCACCATGTCTGCTTACATGCATCATGCTTCCTGCCCTGATAATAACGGCCTAAACCTCTGAACTATAAGCAAACCCCAATTAAACCTTTTACTTTATAAGAGTTACCTTTGTCATGGTCTCTCCTTACAGAAACCCTAACTAAGACATCGGACAAAATGAATCTCTTCATTTCAAAGATCAATGAAGAAAATTTGATACTTTTATATAAGTAATTGCATCAAAGCCTAGTGTTTTTGAGGCAGAACTGATATTGAAAATTGGAGATTAAAGTTGAATCAGTCTAGATTAATCTCTAGATTATCTGTTTACATTAGAAATTAAATAAAAGCTAGAATTTAACTACCAAAGAAACAGACGTATCATGAAAACTGAAAAAAACAAAAGGAAAAGAAAACTTACCCACAAATGTGCTTACGATTAGTTTTCTATCATGAAAGTATATTTACTTGATTTATCCCAATTCTATCACCCTAGAGACTCAGATATTAAAGAAAGCTTTAAGAGCATTGCTTGCTTTATGAACCCACTTCATTAAGGTCATCTAGAAACCTCTTTTCTTAATATCAATTCTTTTATTTTTGAGAATTTCTTGTGTGTATACAATGTATTATGGTTGTGTGCATCCCTTAGCCCCCTTATCGCCCTCCCACCACAGCTGACTTCCTCCTTCCTCTCAACCATGTCCTTCCCTACCTTTACTTTTTTTGGGTGGGTGGGAGTGGGGAGGACAAGGGCAGGGACAGGAGTGTGCAGATCTTGTGGAGGTAGTCACAGCTGCAGTGTCTTCATGATTACAACAGCCATGTCATATCTAGAGGACATTCCTGTATAGTGCTCCTCCCAACCCTCTGGCTCTGTTCTGCCTCTTTTTTTTTTTTTTTTTTTTTTTTTTTTTTTTTTTTTTTTTTTTTTTTTGAGACAGGGTTTCCCTGTAGTTTCTAGAGCTTGTCCTGGAACTAGCTCTTGTAGACCAGGCTGGCCTCGAACTCAGAGATCCGCCTGCCTCTGCCTTCCGAGTGTGTTCTGCCTCTTTTTATATTATTATTAGAGAGGATGGTGTAGATATTCCATTTCAGATTGAGCAACTCAACAGTCCCTTATTTTCATCACATTGTGTGTTATGAGTCTGTGATTTAGCTATCACTCTCTATAGAAAGAGGCTGCTGTAACCAAGGCTGAGAGCAGCACTAGTCTATGGGCATAAACATAAATATTGACAAGGCAATTTGGCTCATCCATCTAGCCAATAGAATGGTAGCTTGTGGAGCTAAGAAGAAGAGGCAAGGAAAGGTATTATTTAATGGGTTTAGAGTTTCAGTTAGGAGTGAAGAGATTTTGGGGATGGATAGGGTTAGTGTTTGCTCGAGAATATGAATATGCTTAATGTCATTGGCTGTACTCCTAAAATTGGTTGAAATGGCTTGAGGCAGTCTGTGAAGGTGTGTTGACAAGCTCCGGTCATAGCAGTATTAAGGCAGGCCATTTCTTTCCAGGGGCTCACTGTGTATAATAGAGGAAAAAAAGGTGATGGAGGACTTTCATTGGTTAATTAATAAACTGCTTGGCCCAATAGGTCAGAACATAGGTGGGTGGAGTAGACAAAACAGAATTCTGGGAGAGAGAAGGCAGACGCTTCAGGCAGTTGCCATAAGCAGTCGCCATGCTTCTCCTCTCTAAGATGGATGCAGGTTAAGATCTCTCCTGGTAAGTGACCACCTCGTGGTGCTACACAGATTACTAAATATGGGTTTAAGCAAGATGTGAGAATTAGATAATAAGAGGCTGAACAAATGGGCCAGGCAGTGTTTAAATGAATACAGTTTCCGTGTAATTATTTCGGGTGTAAAGCTAGCCGGGTGGCAGGGCACAGCCGCAACGCTCCTTCTACAAAAAGGTACCCATGTTTATAAGTACCCATTAAATAATAAACACAGAATAGGTGTGAGGATAGCTTCTGAAACCTGACATGCTGTTTCCTGTCAACTTGACAAGAACAACTCACCTGGAAAGGAAATGCATCAGTTGAGGAATTGCTTCCATTAGATTGGCCTGTTTGTAGGGGCACTTCCGTCAGTGGGTGGTCCTGGAATGTATAACAAAGCAGGCTAAGCAATCCATGGGGTGCAAGCTAAAAGCAGCATTCCTCTATGGTCTCTGCTTGAGATGCTTGCCTTGAACTCCTGCCCCGACTTCTCTCATTGTTGGACTAATATACCCTTTCCTACCCAAGTTGCATTTTGGTCATGGTATTTAACATGGCAATAGAGGAAAAAACAAGCAAATGAACAAAAATCAGTACACTTGAAGTCTTAGAAATTGGGTTGCACTCATGTGGTTTTCCTTATAGTCTTAACAATGTATGGAATGCAGTTAACACACCCAAGGTATTTCTACCTTTGGAAGTTGATAACTTAGTGGGCAGTGAAAATTTAGGAGGGAACAATAAGGCTTAAGGAATCTTGAGAAGCTGAGGTTAAAGACAAGGGGGGCAGATTTAAACACAGGGGAGGTCGACTCACCTATGTTTAGAAGAGTGCAAACTTTCACATCCAAGGAGGCTGGAAGCCAATGGTTTGAAGCTAAGACAGAAAATATATTGGAATATTCATAGAGACTAAGGCTGAGGGAAGGCAATATGCTGGTACAGGGTGCTGGTTTCCCTCAAATTGTGTGAGTTTCCATTACGAAACCTGGGCTATGTCTTCAGTAAAACATCGAAGGTGACTCTAGGCTTCCCAAGGCGACAGCCCTGAGTACTTATCTCACTAACAGCTGAGAATATTTCTCAGTCAGCTTGGCATTTTCCGTCTCTCCAAGAGAAAAGCGGGACACGCTTGATTTCAGAAAAGTGTTTCTTGTAGTTTAACTCAAAGTGGATTTGGAAACACCTGCTGACTTAGATGGAAGGAAAATACCATCTGGGGTTGTAAACCCATGCTTTCTAGTAACAGGATAGGGGAGTGTGACTTGTGATAGAGTTTGTGTGAGGATGTAGGTTATTTCCTGGAACCCTTAGGGAGTTTCTGAGAGGGGCATCTGGGAGCAACAGCTATTTGAAGAAGGAACTTTATTCCTAGGCATAGTTCTGCCTTCCGTGGCTGAAGCAGGGCTTTCTTGACTCTGCCCAGGACTGCCCTGCCTTCCTTTAGTCATTTAGTTGGTATAGCTCTCTGTACACCTGGCTTTGTTTCAAATCGGTGCTTTAAATTGATTAAATGTTCAAAAAAATAGCGCTTAAGTGAGTTAATCTCCAGCTATCAAAAGAACCTATTTTTATGGGGTCTCCCTTGCAAAGCTTCTGACCATGTGATTTTAGGGATGTATGAGAACAGCAGCAAAAGGACAGATGTCCCAGCAAACTTCCCGGTTGAGGAAGATGCAAGAGCACCAGGTTCTAGAATGGTACCTGAAGGGTGTGTAGGGTAATCCACCATGGAGAACCTGAGACTGATGGGATGGAAGCAAACCAGCTTCTCTGGTCCAAGCAGCACTTCTGGACGAAGGTTCTTTATTTTGGTTCCTACAAGCATTTTCATGTATAAACTATGGGAAGAAATGAAAAGCAGCAAGCAGGAGAAACTTGAGGACCAGGTAGGGTGAAGTTACAGATGACTGGCTATTAACAGTCGTGATTGGACTTACTGTGGAAAACTAGGCCTAGTCTGTGGTGCCTGTGGTCAAACATAGTTTCCTCAGAGCTGCTTTGGATCTTAAGCAGTGCCAAAACAGAAAGGAGGCCAGAGTCAAAATGATTAATAATCCTCTCTGTTATGACATGTCCTTGTCTTTTTCCATTGATCTTCGTCAGCTTTGGGATATCCTGTTCACAGCTAAAGCCACCCTATTTGGGGTGTTTCATTCTTATATAGCCCCACTATTGTCTTTCATGCAGACAGTCAGAGAATGGTCCATTCAAAGTGTCCATTGTATGCTGGGCATTGTGCAAGTACTAGGGAGACAAGCATGAATGTAGTATGTCCCCACCTCCAAGACAGAGCCTTGTGAGAGCCCCCAGAAAGCATGCGGTCTGTCTGGGATGGTGAAATTGGGAGATGAATTCTGGTAATAGCTGGTGAGAAGGCCCTTGCTTGCTTACTCACCAGGGCTACTGTGGTCTTAAGTAAGTCAGTGATGACACCATCCTGTGTAGATCAGACAGCTTAGGGAGTGGAATCAAAGCTGGAACGTGTATGAAAAGTTCACCAGGGAGCAAAGCATTTTAGTCAAAGGGCAGAGGGGAGAGCTGCTGGTGGCTCGAATCACAGAGTACCTCGTAGGCTGTTCTGTGAGGTGTAGACTTTATTCTATAAGCTCCAGGAAACCACAAAAATAATTTATGGGACTATAGCCACATCTAGAATTCAGAACGGTCACTCTAGTGAGCTTCAGAAGGGAAGGGTGGCTGCCATGTTCTAGGTCAGTCTGGGGGGCACTTGCCACTTGTCACTCAAACAGTGTTGAGACCCAGTCCGACTCTCAATTTTGGTCTTCGATTCCTCTCAGCAGTGTCTTGTCATTCTCCCGAAACCGTTCCTGCAATATTCTACTATTTTATGCTTCCGTCTCTCGTGGTTTTGATTCATGAAATTATTTTTGCATTACAGTTCTAGGAACTTGATGGTAGAATATACACATGCAATTAATTTCTGCCTATCAACCTTACTAAATTGAAATGTAAACTCTTGTAACTTTTCCAGGTAGATTTCCGAGATGTTATATAAAATGGTCATGATTACGTCAGCCACAAAGGGTTTAACTTTCTTTAGAAATTTCTCTTTTTCCCTTGCTTTGTTCACTGGCTGACTATGAAGGGGCACGCGTGGCCCTTTGCCATCAGAGTGTGAGGCAGCTAGTCTTTCATCGCTACCACAGCGGGAGCCCTTGCGTCTTCACAGGAACTGGCGTCAGTGTGAAATGCTTGCTCTGCTCTTCCTAGCAGTCTGGGGGAGATGGGGGTATTCATCCATGACTTCTCTGTACCTATTAAAATGATTCTAGTGTTTTTTCTTTTATTTTACTAATATAAATTATATAGAATGATTGTTTTGGGAATGTTTAATATTATTAATTCTCATTTCCAAATGTTCCATTTGTTTTTTTTCTATACCTTCTATTGCTTTCATTCTCAATTTTCTTTCATCTCTTTGTAATCAGAGAGAAGAGAAAACATTTTACGTTTCAGATTTTCTGGTTAAAACTTTACTGTTCTCTCTATATTTCTGTTGACTGATTATTCTGACCATTTGTCTTCTTCCCTTGTCTGTACATCTGAAACACTTTGTGACTAGTAGCTAGACTCTTGTCTGACTGAATGTTGTATGCTTGGGTCATCATTTGAGTTTGGCTTAAGTGGTAATGGTAAGCCGCTTGTAGTTTGATTACCTAAAGTTCTACTTTGAGGTTTCTTTTGGTTGAGTACAGAGTAGCTTTGGTTCTAGAGATTTAGTTTTTCTCCTTAGCCATGGCCTTGCCAGAGTTTGTTACATGCTTTGAGTCTTCAGCAAAATCTCCCCATCCAGGCGAAAGGGCATTCGAATGGTTCCTGGTGCGGTTTTAGCTCCAGGAATCAACTGTCTGTTCTTTCAGCTCCCTGGTAACTACTTACTTTCTTTATTTCTCAGAAATTGTTATTGTCTGTCTTCCTTAGACTTTATCTTGACACCGGACAGATGACTCCTTAGTCTATCCCTTTAGGGCACCATTACAGAGAATTCTGGAGTTGCTCTTCAGCAAAGAGCATTGCCTTGAAAATTCTGGCAACTATAACCATCCTAAATGCCACACCTGCCAAAGGCAGGCAAACTGAGGCCTTCCATGCTGTTCTCTGTATCTCCTGGACAAGGGTGAGGTTTCTCTGGCTTCCTATCACTGCTTATTAGGAATCATGGTGGTTATGGTCCATGTTCTTCCATAGCCTTGTAGATAGATTATAGACAGAACATTCGTCTCTGCTCTCAGCCTTGTCCAGTTGTCTTGCTTTGCCCACAGGTCCTCTAGCATTTGTTCTCTTCTTTCTCGTCAGGGGCTGAGATGGAGAGAACTCAGGCCTTGCTCATGCATAAAGGCAGTTAACAAAAGGGGAGAGCAAGTTACCTGAAAGACATGTAGTTCTCTGCTTGTAAAAGACTGTTTACAAGATTGCTGATCACTGTTTCGATAATAAATTCTATCCTTCTTTCTTCTTTCTTAATTATTATTTCAATGATTGTCCCTTTCTCACCAACCTGAAATGTTAGTATACTAAATGAAACTCTAGTCTCCTTTTAAAAATTGTGTGTGTGCTCATGTGTGCAGTGTGTGTGTGTGTGTGTGTGTGTGTGTGTGTGTGGCTGCAGACACACTCCCAGGCCTGGATTTATGTGCTTTCACAGATTTAAATTCAGATCCTCAGGCTTGTTGCACAAGCATTTTACCAACTAAATGGCCTCCCAGTCTTTCCCCCACTATTTAAAACCAACCTTATTGCTCCTTTGTTGGTTTTGGGCTGGGGCAGGGGCTTGGTGTTTCTGAAGGAGGTGAAATGTAGAAAAAAGAGTAGAAAGTTACAGGAATGAAGGGAAACCTGGGTTTCAGGTGCTGTTGTTACAAGAACATTCTTCTTGATGTTTCTTTCTTGTGGAAACATAGCTTAAATGTCTGCCCACAGTCATTTATCATTCATATTTCTACCTTGGAGAGTATTTACTTAAGAGCCAGGGAGACCAGCATGAATACCCAGGAGAATGGGCTCAAAGATAAAGTAGATTTTTTATTTTTCTGAGATTGACAGAACTGGTTCTTTCTTTTTTCTTTTTCTTTCTTTTTTAAATGCTTTCATTGGCCCTTTGTTTTGTTTTGTTTTTTAAACTTTATTTTATGTGCATTGATGTGAAGGTTTCAGATACCTGGGACCAGAGTTACAGACAGTTGTGAGCTGCCATGCTGGTACTGGGAATTGAGTCTGGGTCCTCTGGAAGAAGAACCAGTGCTCTTAACCACTGAGCCATCTCTCTAGTCCCAAATTGGTTCTTTTACTTGTCTCGAAAGCTACTGAAGTTATTTCTTATAGGCACTAGAGTTAGGCCACTTTAATAATCAAGTTAAGAACAACATTTATAAACGCATGCCCACCATAGAGTAGAATTTTAAGAAAATGATATTTTATATTAGTCAGTCTTGTTTGTATTACATTATAATTTAATTTCTAGAGTATTTATAATGCTATTCCCTCATATTCTCAGTTGTCCCTTAAAAATTGATTCCTTTTCCATACATGACACTATGTTCCTGCCCTTTTCTTTATATTTATGTTCTATCATTTTTGGCTCTGATTTTACTCCCTTGAGGCCAGTCTTCACAAAATGAATTATCCCTCTTGCATGGCTTTCTTTTCTACATGACTATATGCCAGAAAAGGAGAGTCCTGGCAGAGGGCTGGAAGGATAAAAGATAGGAAAAAAGATGTATTTTGTTCTCATCATTTTTGCAGGGTGAAGTACTCATACTTTTCCATAGATAATATCTCTCATGAGGCAGCATCCTGGGCTTCCATTCTCCCAGCTACCACTTCACTTTTCCTGGGGAGCTGTAAAGAAAAATCTGTTTGCCCCGACTAGGAGGGTAACAACCAACAAAAGGAAGGATTCTATCCAAGACCGGTTTTGTGAACCAATGAGTTCATTAGGGCTTCTTACGAGAGCACAAGTGACCCAAAGGGAGATATTCCACTGGGAAATCCCCTAGGAACTTATGGGCAGCTACACCACCGATGAGTCTCATCCACAGAATGGCTGATCAACAAAAACCTGCACAGTTGAAGACTTGAAGTCACAACATGATTGTCTCCTGAGAAACTCTACTTAAAACTCCTACTAGGTGAGACGTAGAAAGATGCACTATTGAAGAGAGCCCAGCCAGCCACCAGTTAACTCATCCTGAGTGTCAGGGAGGGGAGGGGTTCTTGGTGGATCTCATAAAAGCGTGTGGACCCCCTGACTCCTGAGCGAACCATGAACTTCATGAGCCTCCTCCTTGGTCTAGGAGGAAATGTGAAGTGGCCTGCTAACATGAGTGTCTCGTGTGAGTGATCATGGTTGCTTTGACAGAAAGGACTACGCTCAGGTCCAACCTGGAGGACACAGACATACAAAGCTCAGAAGGACCACTGTACGTTCCATATGTCTTTCAGGCCCTGATGTGACAAGCAGGTGTGGAGAGAGAAAGCTGAGAGTAGCTGATGCTCAGGTGAGCTTCACTGAGTTGCAGCATCAAGCTCTGAAATCGGAGAGCAGGCCTTTAGCATTAGGTGATATCCGTCGTAGGCACCATGACATGGCCTGAAGGGAGACTGACTCCGGTTTCCAGAAACTCAGGAGAAACTTAACATCCCATGGGCAGCATGATGGGGCCCTAAAGAGAGAGAGATCTTCAGCTCTGGGCAAACAAAAGGGTATTTCCTGTTCTTACTGTTTTGGGGGAGGGAAAGTTACCCATATTACATGACCCGACTGACTAATTTCCATGCTAGGAAAGCACTAGATTTAATTTAAGGTAGTTTTTGGCCTTTCCACCAGGCAGAGGTAGCGACAAGGGGAAGGGAGAAACCTCTGGCAGCTGTGAGGCCACAGAATGCTTGTCTGTCAACTCTCTAGAGAGGAAGAGACTGGGTTGGAGGGAGCCTGGTTTGGAGGAAAGGGAGTGACAGGTAAAGCATCTGTGACCTAATCCTCCAATTCCTCTATCTCCAGTCCCTACACCTCTCTAACTCTTGTTGGCTTCTATTCGACTACCCATGCTTATATCCATCCTCCTCCATGTGTCTGCTTCTTCTTCACTTTGACTAACACCTGAAGAAGACAGCTTAGTGAAGGGAAGGTTTAGTGTGACCTGTAGTTTCAGAGCTCTCAGCCCACAGCACACTATACTGTTTCTTGTCTTGTGATGAAGCGCTGCATGGCGGAAGGACATATTGGGTCAGAACTGTTGGCCTTCATGACTGCAGTGAATCAGAGGGGAGCCCCAGAAAGGGGTCAGGAAAAGATCTATCCCCGGAACACCATTCCCCTCAGCTGGGCACAGTCTCTAAAAAAGCTTCTATCATTTTCCCCAAATAGGCTCATAATCTTTCCTATATGAGTGATGGAGGGACATTTCTCAGTCAACCCATAACAAGTCCCTCACTGAAATGCTTTCCTAAGACCTTTCATGGTGGCCTTTTCTTTTTAGGGCCCTGGCTGGTATAAACCCTTTCTTTTACTGTCCCAACCTAGCTCAATGAGACCCCCATTCTACTCAAAACTCCTCCATCTGTCTTTAGAGTTACTATCGACCATAAACACCCACGATCTTAGTTTTCCATCTTTGCATAGTCCTAATTTCCCCCTCTCTTACTCTGTTTCACCATGCTGGTGTTCCCTTCCTCAGATATACTGAACTCATTCATTCCTTTGGGTTGGACATTCGCTGTGTCCTCAGTCCTTAAATAGCCTTCCTCTAGATATCAGTCCATGATTGCCTCCTCCTTATTCACGCTTTGCCTCCATTTCCACTTCATTGTCAGGAATTTCAAGTCAAACCATCTAACTCACTCACTGTCCTGACACTCTATACCTCATTCGCTCTGTTTTACTTTCAGATTGCAGTTGCTACTACTGGATGTAATTTAATGGTTTTCTATTGATTTATTGTCTGCCTCTTTCCAGTACCATGAAAGCCCCAACACTGAAAGCAATTGTTGGCTTGGTTCAGTACTGCATTTCTAGTATTCAGTGGGGGTATAGGACACTGGATAGCGTCAATACATGTTTATTGAAAGACTTGTTACATGAAGTAATGGTTAGCTTGGTGAAAAGTCTCATTAGCAAACGAGGCTGAGAAAAACAGAATTCTTAATCTCGAGGAAGGTGACTTGAGAATATAAGTTTATTTTTAGAAAATGTGTTTCAATTTGTCTATAGTCCTGGGTGATGGGCAGGTCCTATTGATACCAATGTGAGCAAGTCATAGAACCAAAGGGGGCAGGGGAATAGACCAGAATGGAGCTGAGAATGTTGAGATTACTGTGAGAAAAATGAAGATCGTGGACTCCGTTGCTTTATTAGTTTCCACTTTTCAAATCGGATTTTATGGGTATAAATGTTTTGACCACATGTATATATCCGCAGCATGTGTGTGCCCAAAGAAGTTGAAAGAGCAATTTGGATGGGTTACAGATGGTTGTGAATCACAATGTGGAGCTATTGTCCAACCCTGGTCCTCTGTAAGAGCAATAGGTACTCTAAATTGCTGAGTCATCCCTCCAGCCTCCAAACTGCTCTATTTTAAAGGGAAAAACAAAGGAAGAAATAAGCCTAAGCTAGCCATGCAGTGTGTTAACAAAGGCCAAGAAGAGCAGGAGACACAGAAATGAACTATTAGGCAGTTAATGAAATAGCTAAAGTCATACAGATTGAAGACACTGTGATACCTGTAGAAGCTATTAGATGTACTAAACATAGTCCTGTGGTTCTTCCCTTCTCTAGTTCTGTGTTATTCCTAGGTGAATACCTGTTCAGTCATCTAGTCAACCACAGCAATCTCTCATCACCCAGGCATCAGAGAATCCTTAAGGTTCTCATCCTGGAGTGTCAGTAAGTACATATTCTTTCTAGCCAAGTGAATTCTTATAGAAAGAGTCCTTTCTCTTAAGATGCTGTTCCTCCATTTACAGTTCAACAGCCTCTACACATTTGGAGCAATATTATGATGTTTGTGAAGAGTATGCTGGGCAACCTCTCCATTCCAGTTGAAGCTCAATCCCTGACCCCACAGCTACAAACCCCAGCAGTTCTCAGACAGACTAAAAACATACAGACTCCCGTGTCCACAATGTCTTTCAGCGGTAGTGTGGTATGTTGATTTTTTTAGGCTATTGCTTACTTATCCAGAGCTTGGTAAGTCATTGCAAAATCCTAAAATTAACTCAATGGGCAATTGGTTAAAAGACATTATCTAAATATTTCAGTAAAATATCTTGGTTTCAGATCCTCATCCTAGATGAAATTGACCTTTCTTTATGGATCTTGAATATTTCCATGTGCTTTTTAATAGTCTTTAAGCCTGTTCACTGGATGCAAAAAAAAAAAAGCCACATCAGAGCCATGACACCCAAGTACTCTCTCTCCACAGGAAATTTGGCAGGATTACTTTTAAAAAGTTGGATTAAATTAAACTGATGTTCAGGGAATTCTTCTAGAACATTGCTGTTGAAAAAAAGAACATTCTTTGATGTCAAAGATTTTCTTTATCTGTGTTGTTCAATGCAGGGACCAATTGTTACCTGTGGGAGTTAAACACTTAACAGTTTAGTGAACAGATAAATTTTATACATTCAAATGTAAATAATTTAATTTACTTAATTTTTGTTGCTGAGAATTGAATACGCCAAGCTTTGTATGGGCTGAGCATGTATTCTGCCACTCAGATCTAATACTTTATTTTTACATGGAAGTAATCACATGCAGTTAGTAGTTGCCTTATTGAAGATCAGAGCTCTGGGGCTTGCTTACCATTGCTCAAATCCAGCTGCAAAATTTTAATCTTCCACTTGCCTGTGGAGTGTGATCAAATGGGAGACTGAAAAGGCTCAGACTTATGTTGGAAAGTGCCCCACATAAACATAATATTTTCTGTAGGCACCAAACTGTGAGTGACATTATTTCTTGGTCTACTCATCCTAGACATGGCAGTGAACAGAACTGATTAATATACCTTGAATGCTAGTCATCAATCACTTTATGGCCAGAGTGGCTCTAGAAGCTGCCAGCATATTTCATTTTGGCTTGATACTGGCAGTTCATTCTCAACTGAAGCTCATGTCAATCTTCCCACCACACTCATCCTTGTTTAACAGAGAACTTTATGGCAAATCCAAGTGCTTCCTTCCGACATGCAAAATCCTTCCACAAAAGTGCAGTACTGCTTTGCCTTGGACAAGTAGGATCAACAATTCTAAAGCTTTAGATAACTCAAATGAACTCTACTTTGCTATCCGTATAGCATCCCCGTAGGGTACTTTAAGGTAGGTGCCAAGAAGTGATACACTTTTAAAGATCCCTTCAGAAGATGTCTGTCAAAGGAAGCACAAAGGGGTCTTTGGAAAGCTATGAGAATCAGCTAATCAGGATTCAAGTCTACTTGAAGAATTCAGAGAGCAAATGTTAGTTGAAAATTCTCTCTCCCTCTCTCCTTCCCTTCCTTTCTCCCTGTGCCTCTCTCTCTCTCCCTCCCTCTCCCCATCCCTCTCTCCTACAAAGTTATTAAGTTAAAGCGCTGTGTCTCTATGTAAGGGATTCTGCCCATGTCAACTGCCATCTCATTCACATTTCTATAGGAGAGACAGGCTGGGCAGTACATGTTCTCTATCTCTGAGCTATATTCCCAGCTCTAATTATTGAATTTTGCACTGGAAGAGTAAGTTAGTGATTGCCATATTGGACAGCAATGTCTCCTTACCAACCCTTTGGCACAGATGCAGCATTTTGTGCCTCCAGTTGACTACAGATAGAGAAAACATAACCATCCTCAGTCACCAAACTCATTTCTAAACTGAAGTACTTGACAATTGTTTTCATTGTAGTAGTTATTGGCCAAACATTTATTTTAATTTTTTGTTAAAGTGCATATTTAGATTAACCTACAGAGGGTTTAGAGTATCATATCTAAAATAGGTGTTGGTGAACAGTGAATATTAAGATAAAATGTAAACGGACTGAACAGAAGCGAACACAAGTGCCCATCCTCCAGACACATTTTCTATGGCTCCCATATCTTTATGATGAATACAGAAAAGAAAAAGAGCTAAATGGCAGGTGGAAGGGTAACTAGAAAAAAATTCTGGGTGTTACTGTGGAAGTTTGAATGAGAACCTCCCCTAGAAACTCATATCCTGGAACACTTGGTCCCCAGTTAGTGGTGCTACTTGGGGAGCTGATATGGCCCTACTGAAGGAATTACATCCCGGGGTATGCTTTGAGAGCCTGGTCCAACTGCCAGTTGGTTCTCTCCACTTCATGCTTGACATTGAAGATGTGATCTCTCAACTTTCTGTTCCTGCCCCCTGGTGCCACATCACCCCCACCATTATGGGTTCTCCATCTGGAATCATAAGCCTTGATCAACTCTTTATTTTGCCTTGGTCATAGACTTATATCACAGCAACAGGAAAGTAGCCGAAACAGTTACTGAGAATACTGTTTTCTGTATTTTAGAATCATTCCTACTTACTCACTTAATGCTAAGTCCAATTCATTTTTACCAAAAGTTCCTCATGTTTTTAGAGTTGGATTAGAAACCATCTTGCTACCTTTATGTTCTTTTGCAGCTAAACTCTAAAATTTCCTAGAACATATGGATCATGCAAGATCTTGCCAGCGAGAGCTATGTTAGTAAGGCTTAGGGAAGAAAAAATGGACAAAAATAATTTCTGTAATCCGCTTATATCCCATTCTAGACATTTATTCCCAACACGTGCCAAAGAAGCATATATTTCTTTGCTTTGTTTGTTAGCTAGTGACATCTAATCTGACATCTGAGTTGGCATCCTGCTGCTAAATCTATAATGCAGAGGTCATCTCTTTATCTTCCTGGGCACCAGCACAAGGCGTGTATCCTTTTCTCTAAGTACAGACTCCACCCAAGATGTAGGGAGTGTGTTTCCCTGAGATGTTTATGTTGTTCTTTCAAATGTATCAATCATGCTAAGTTGTTCATCTTCTAGAACTGAATGAGGAAGAGAGAGATAGACAGAGGCTCAGGGGTAGGAAATAAATTAAAGTGAACAATCAATAATTGAGAATATGTATGAAAGACAAAATACTAAATAACACATCCCTGGAAGTACATAGGCTCAGAATGAGATGGAGAAAAATCATTCTCCTGGTTCAGAATGGCTCCAAAATTATTTTCAAAATTCCAAATTCAACTAACAGTTATAGTTATTTGCCTTCTTTTTGGACTTTTTTTCCTACAGTGGGAATTAAACACAGGTCCTTCACATCCAAGGTAAAGGGCTCTACTGTTGAGTTAAATTATCAACCATTCCTGGACTCTTGAAAAATAAGTGTTTCTTTTTGTTTTGACTCAAATGTTTTTAGAAAATTTCACAAAAGCTTTGGATTGTCCCATACAAAAAAAATGTATACAAACTCAAGTTTTGCTTAAGGAACTGAAAAATAGATTTTTTTTCTTGACCCGAATGTCAGGCTTCTTTTCTATACTATTTATATCTTCGCTGCCATGCTCCCACATGTGCACACACATGTGCACACACACATGCACACAATGACTCATTATTGGATTTGAGGTTTTGAAGGCTCTTTTTCTTATTTCTCCTTTCTTTAGTTCACTGGCGTCTAAAAAGCCAAAATCACTGTGAGCCTGACTTTTGAACTTGGAGAGCTTATGTGAAATGGCCCATAAACTCATTCTAAGAAAAGATTACGCAGGACATTTTGGTATTACTGTGGAATTGAACCTTCTTTCTCAACCCCGCTTTTATATTATCTTTTGTAGATCATAAGCTCAACCTGCATTTTGGAGATTTTGGGAAGAATTTCCATGGGGCTGGGCAATGTCACAAGGTAGTACAATGCACTGGGAATGAATCGAGGCATTGGAGTCACCATGGTTAGATTCCCATCTGCTCTCTTTGACTTGTGCTCGTCTTAAGCTTTCTTCACCAACGAAGAGAGTTAATAGTGACTATATACCATAAGGCAATGGCAACAATTACAGATGACGTGCTTAAGGCTCTTAGTGCAATGTTTGGTACATAATAAACAGGCAATCAGTAAAAAGTATTGTTGTTATTACCTTTATTCAGCTTTCTGTTATGAGTATTTTTCACAGTAGTTAGCATGAAGCAATTGCCCAAGAGGTATTTACTAAATGAATGCCTAGGACATACCTAGTTGCCTTGGTCCTTCTATGCCCTCAAGTAGTACACTTTACTATAATAAATGTCACTATAGGATGCACTTCAAAACATTTCCGATTCTACTTCTTATATGGCCAGGAGAATGTGTTAAAAGGCAAGATGCTATTAGTAGGATATCTATAACATTCACATTTATTCAGGCATTTTTTTCTAGGATAAATCAAAATATTCTCATTCAGCGAATATACCTGCTAAGATACTCATCACAGAGACAACTTCATTTGCTTGTAGCAGACTCTAAAAGTTACTGTAACTATTCAGAGTCGGAAGCCAAATAATTGACCCGAGACCTTATTATAACCATTTATTCTTTCTTTTTAACAAATAGGTGGTAGACGGTGGTGTTCTAAGATTAACTTGCATCAATTCATTGGCTACAGATAATTCTCACCAAACCTCTCACTTTCGTCGGTCACTGGGGCTTTTCACATTAGGAAACACCAGTTAAGCAAGTATTTGCTTCATTCCTGTAATGCTCTCGATCACATGCTTTTCCTCATGCCTTCCTGGACAGATAGAATCTTAGGAGGATGTCAGCTTGCCAAATAATTGAGATTCTTTTCAGTAATATAGAACCCAAATCAAAAACATTCTTGGAGAATAGCACATTTACAAATGTTATTGCTTATACAGATGTGTGCTGGAATGGAATAGAATGTTAGGTATGATAACAACAAATTATAGAAATATGAGGCTGCCTTCAGGCACATGAATATATACATGAGTAAAGATAATATTTGCTTGGAGTTATTACCAAGGATGTGGGATCTTTGGAATAATATTTGGGACAGAGCAGTCCAAATGAAAGTCAAGCAAGTCAGCCAATAAATATTTTTTTGAACGTGAATTTT
Organism: Arvicola amphibius; assembly: GCF_903992535.2. Taxonomy (NCBI): domain Eukaryota; kingdom Metazoa; phylum Chordata; class Mammalia; order Rodentia; family Cricetidae; genus Arvicola; species Arvicola amphibius. The sequence continues at coordinate 16,098,448 of NC_052047.1, read as the reverse complement.
GTGCCATCCCCAGGTCTAGGTACAGAGAACACAGCTGGGAGTGGAATGGTACCAGCCTATGCCTACAGCCCACCAAAGAAGATATACAATACTTCAGTAGTCCATACAGATCTGAAGAAGTGTAGAATCCTAGTGGATTTATAGTAAATATAGGTTGGAGATAAGAAGAGAATAGCCAGGTTTGGGAGGTTAAGGAAGAGCTCTCCTTGAGGGCATGTACAGCTAAACCTAAAGATATCTTGGCTAGAAAGGAAGAACGTTGCTCTATTGCGTAAACAAACGCTGTGGGCAGAGATCCATACAGAAAGTTGAGATGTTCAATGTATTGACTTTCTAGGGCCGTTGGGACAATTTCCCAAACTAGATGGATAAAACAATGGACATTTATTTTCTCAGGATCCTGGAAGCTTGAATTTCGAGATCAAAATGTCTGAAAAGTTGGTTCCTTCTGAGCCTAAGGAAGAATTTGTTCCATCCTCTGCTTAGGTCCCAGTGATTTGCTGGCAGTTCTTGCCGATCTCCAGACTTTAGAAGCCTTTACTGCAATCTCTGCCAATGTCTTACACACCATTCTCCCTGGGTGTGTCTCTGCCCAATTTTCCCTTTATAAGGACAACGGTCCTTTTTGTTTAGGGGCTCACTATACTTCAGAGAAATTACATCTTACCTAATGATACTTACGATAACTTTTTCCAAATAAGGTCACATTCTGAAGCGATGAGATCTTTTAAACATATGCCCACCCTGTTTTTTTTTTTTTTGTTTTTGCAAGAGGGATCATATACGGTTCAATTCAGAATACCAAGTATGACCAACTTGGACAGAGCACTGAGATAACATAGTAACACAAAGGTAGTTAGTATCTAAGTTTGCCACACATTTCTAGATAAACATAGAAGTTTGGACCTTCTACTATGGCCATGTCGAATCACTGATAGATTTCAAGCAAAGACAGGGAAGCAGTCAGCTGTGTGTTTGTAATGACGATTTGACTCAGTGTGGAAGATGGATGAATAGGCAGGGGGCAGGTGAACAGGTGGATAAATTCTGTATTGTATCCCTCCACTTTTCCTGTTTAACATTTCCTTAGTCCTTTCTTTATATATTGTTTCTCTCTATTCCAAGGCCATGAAGATCCATTTCTCTTGCTTTTGGGATGTCCAAATCTCTTCCATGAATAACACATGCTCTGAGAAACCTTATGCTACGGAATATTGCTTCATGTAAAGGTGTGTTACTTTTGTTTATGCTGCATTTGTTTAATAATATAAGGATGTGTGTTTAATTACAAGATGTGTTGCATTTGTTTCACCTTGCCTGCCTGAGGCACCTGATTGGTCTAGAAAAGAGCTTAATGGCCAATAGCTAGGTACAAGAAGGACAGTCAAGGCAGCAGGCAGAGAGAATAAATGAATGGAGAAATCTAGGTTAGCGAGGAAGAATGAGAATAGGAGCAGAAAAGAGGATAGAATGGGGGAGACACCTGGAGCTAGCCAGGCAGCTGCCATCCAGACATGAGGAAGTGATAGTAAGATACACAGAGGTAAGAAAAAGTAAAAAGTCCCAAGGGGAAAGAAAGATAAATAGAAACAGATTTAAGTTAAAAGAGCTAGCTAGACATGAGCCTAAGCTGGATTGAGCTTGTTAGTGGCCTAAAAGAAAAAGCCTGATACAGGTTGCTCTTCCAGAGGACTTGGGTTCAAATCCCACCACCCATATGGCAGCTCACAACTGTCTGTATCTCTAGTTCCAAGGATCCAACACCCTCACACATGTAAGCCAAACATCAATGCACATAAAAATAAAAAGGAATCATCAAAAAAAAATAAATAAAAAGAAAGAGGGTTCACTAGTGAAGGACAGTGTGTGCGACTGTGATTTTTATGTAAAACCAAGTAAGTAAATATCTGCATTTGCAAACTGATACGTTTCTCTGAATTTGCTTTTTAGAAAAGGCTTACAGAAGCAAAAACAACTCTAGGTCAAGTGCAGTTGATTCTCTCAGAGTCCTTGTGAGCTCCCATGTGAGCTGAGGGCTTGAGGTTCCAAACCCCACATCAGTGCAAGCCCTCCCTGCCTGTGTGATGCTGTCAGGACAGGGCTTGTCCTTTTAGTGATCTAATCTTCTCAGAGGATTATGCCTGAGGATAATGAAACTTCCCTAAATGCCCGTGGGAATTTGAAGATAGCCTTTGAAATGAAGGCAATCTATTGCCATACTGCCTGCTAGTAAAACGGAAGGCTGTTGAAAGTGATTAACAGAGCAATTAAAATATGCAATAAAGAAGTCTTTCAGTCTGAGATGTTGAGAAATAGGAGAAAGACAATCATTTAAAATTGATCATAAGCTTCATTCAACCCATGTGCTTGTCTGTGGTCGTCACTGGCAGGATAACGAGGCTATCTTTTTTGTTTTACTCCTAGATCATGACTTTTCCATCCATTACGTAGAGCACCATGCAGAATGGAATATTCTCTAGAGATTATTTGTTCAACTCTTCTTATTATTAGGTATAATTCTGACAAAACTAAGCCAATTTTACACCATTAAAATAAGAGATAACTCTTTTTTTTCTTCTTTCTGGTAAGAATCCAGAGGTGAGTGAGGCAGAGCTGGTGGAACTTCTGTGTTCAGTGATGTCCTTCAGGACCCCAAGTTCATGGGGGAGGTTCTGCCACCTTCAGCAGGACTCATATCTTCAGGTTTATGTTGCTTGTCATTTCCAGTGCTGTGGAAACAGGGAGCATGCAGGTCACCTGGCTTCATATTTAAGAAAAGAGCAACAACCACAAAAATGCAAAGTCATCTTTGCTAGTCTACTGTACTCCTGGCTATGAGGATAAAATTTCATTTCTAGCTGTGTACCCTTATGCCTCACTAAAACTTGGGAGCTTTATAATTAAGAGAATCCCTGGGGCAATTCATGACTTAGGTCATGCACATAGTCTTGGAGAAAGGAATCAGGATCCAGACGACATAGGTGAGTGGCTAAACGTAATACCTTTGCTGAAACAAAGATTCCCTAATATCTGATAACATAAATTTTATTGAACGCCTGTGGGAATTGTCTGATCCTCTGTTCCTTCTAGACTTCTGCTACTGTAAAGAAGTTATAGCAAAGGTCAAGATTTCACCTATGAAATGGCAAACGTTTGTCACTTGATTTCTAGAGAGTTTTACTAATCAAATTTAAATTGATGACCAGATTAGAAAGGCATGGATGGGTTTCCCTTCACTTGCCCTGGAGAACTTTTCCTCATGTAATGTGTTCTTCCAAAGTCAAATCCATCTCACCCTATCTTTGCTTCTTTGATGAATTTTCAAATGAAAAATACGGATTTCTGGGGTGCCTGACACTCATCATCCTAATTAATCTTTTTTTTACTATCTCATCCTTCAGTTTGTGATTACCATACATGTTTGTTTAGCTATCTATACAAACTACACACAGCTGGCATTTGCTGTGAATACCTTAATTCTGGAGCTAGATATTTTTATTTTAATCAACATCTTCTCCACCATTTTGTTGATAAAAAAGCAGATCAAGCATACCGAATAGGCAGGTGAGTATGAGATTTTGTGTTTACTTTTACGTAACATTACACATAGCTGTCCTTAGGAAGATCTACCTTGTCTTATTCTTAGAATCATATGGTTATTGTGGGAGTCCTTGATCAAGTGTGAAGGATCTTTCTGCTCCAATGCTTTGGGCTGTCTGGGGTTATGTCACATGATAAGCCTTCAGTATTCACTTTCCTCTTGATCAGTTCAGGGCAAGATTGCTTCCCATTTCCCAGATAGTGGCACGTTAGCTCTTGTGGTTTGGATAGGAATGGCACTTATAGACACACATGTTTGAATATTTGGTCCCTAGGGAATGACAATATTAGGAGGTGTGGCCTTGTTGGGCTATGTGTGGCTTTATTGGAGGAAGTGTGTCACTAGGGAGTGGGCCTTGAGGTCTCAGAAGCTCAAGCCATTTCAGTTCCTACTGTGTGCAGATCAAGATGTAGAACTCTCAGCTCCTTCTCCAGCACCATGTCTGCTTGTATGCCACCATGCTTTCTGCCATGATGACAAAAAAAGGGACTCAACCTCTGACTGTAAGCCAGCCCCAATTAAATGTTTGCCTTTATGAGTTGCCATGGTCATGGTGTCTTTTCACAGTTCTGGAGATGTTGTCTCATTTAACTACTGGGGGAAACGCTGTAGTTTCTGCTGGTTTTGTTTTCTGATAGGCAGATCACTCAGTGCTGTTGACTAGGCTTGAAGTTCCCACCATTCCTTCTATAGAATAAGTGTCAGGATAGCACTCATTTAAGCTCAGGAAAGGTAGATTTTTTCTTTTTTATTCTTCTAGTTTGGAAAATAAATTTGTTGCATCTCAGTATGTACAAGAATAATGCACAGATGTTCCTTGAGTTATCAATGGCTCTGGTTATGATCTTTTGACCTCACTGTGATATATAAGAAATTTCCTCTCACTTGTGCTCTTTCCCCTGACCAGGACGTGTGATCAGTGCTCTCTAGAGACACTGCTGTGGTTCTGGGTCAGCTCATATCGTGAAGATAAACAACCAACACTACAGTACACTGTTGCTAAGCCATGGTAATTCATAGCTCAGCTGTGCTAAAGGGAGTTTCAAGGGATAACAGTTGACTTACAGTGGACGTAGTGGGAGGTAACTCTATTGTACATCAAGGAGCATCTGTTAGGTGGCGGAGTGAGGGTATCTATACTCAAAATAATGTTCATCCTCAAATCCAAGTATTAATATATTGGATGCTTTATCTTCTTTGTTTGTTTGATTTTAAACATGGTTTCTCTGTGTAGCCCTGGTTGTCCTGGAATTTGCTTTGTAGACCAGGCTGGTCTCGAACTCAGAGATCAATTGCCTCTGTCCTTGAGTGTACGGATTAAAGGTGTGTGCCATCAAGCTGGGTTTGGGTTTAGATGCTTTGTTTTCATTTGACAAGGCAGAAAGATTGTAAGAGCCAGAGGTGGTGACAACTCCAAAGAAACAGCGTTTTCCAGATGTAATGGAACTGGTGAACATACGAACTCACAGAGACTGCAGCAGTGCACAGAGGACCCACACAGGTCGAAACCAGACAAAATCTAAGCAATGAAAAGGAAAATGGACACAAAGTCTCATCCCCAACCAAGAAGATATTTGCAATTGCTAGCTGCTGGGAGCAGAAAAGTCAGTTTTCTTCAGTAGATATGTCAGCCACACCCTGGGCAGGGGACACACTCAGGAGTCATTAGACACAACAAACTTCATGGTCTAATCTTGGTTCTTCTCTTCCCCGCCCCCCGAGAAATGTGTTCTGTTCTTCAGCTACTCACCCTGCACCTCAAGTTTGCTGGCCTCTACTCCCCCATCTGTGCCTTCCTGGTTACCAAATGTAGCCAACTGTAGACACGCCATGGTGGTTTGTTTCTGTTTTGGCGGGAATCACATAAAACCCAGGGATCACATTAGACATGTAAACATGTTAGAACACGTAAAGATTTGCTCTGCGTGCTACTGTTTCCCAGGACTGGTACCTGAATTCTGCCCATGTGTTCAACCTCTGGGACTTTGGATCATGTGTACACCCTCTTGCCTGTCTGTTATCACTTCCATTATACACATTTGTATTCCTTACATTCTACCTGTGCAAATTATGCTCCGGGAAAATTCTTCTTTCCTGGCCTGTGCGAGTTTGGAAACAAGACTACAAATGTTAAGACTTCGGGGTGCAAATCATACTTTGTGCTCTCAGTTGAATCATGACTGAATGTTAGTATGAGGAAATGCCAGCAATGAAATGCTACCAATAATCATTGTCACAGGATGCTTTGCCTAGGACATTTAACAAAGTAGAGGAAGTTAGAGAAGATCTGAAGTCACCCAGGCATGTGTTCGGAGTGGAGGGCATAACGCCTGTGAATCTTTAACGAGACACATTTTCTCTTAGATTTCTCTTGCTGGATTTACCTGTGGTAGGGAAGTCATTTTATCATGACAGTAGAAACCTGAGACACCATGACCAAAGGCAACTTTGGGAGAAAATGGTTGATTTCAGCTTACAGCTGATCACAATCCATCACTGAAGGAAGTCAAGGCAGGAACTCAAGGCAGGAGCCTGATGTAGAGACTGGGTCAGATGCCACAGAGGAGTGCTGCTTATGGCTCACTCCTCATGGCTTGCTCAGCCTGCTTTCCTTTGCAACCCAGGACCACATTACGCCAATCATTGATCAAGAAAATTTCCTATAGGGTTGCCTACAGGCAATCTCATTGACATATTCTCAACTGAGGGCCACTCTTCCCAGATGACCCTAGCCTGTGACATAAAAGCAAGTCAGCACAGAAACACTTACTGTATTTTCCTCTTGCAAAGACTGCTGTGGTACACAATAGGGGAGAAGAAATGGTATCCATTTGGATGCTTTAAAATGTTTAAGGAAAAAACCCTGGAACTCAACATTTTCATTGGTACTCTGTGTCGCTAAAAATGAGTCCCCTCCCACCTTGTAGACAAGAGTTTGGGGTTTGGGAGTAAGCACTTGCCTTGCACAAACACAAAATAAAATCCTGTTCTGGAGCCCTCGATGTAGAATAAAGAAGGGCAAGCGCTGTGCAAAGCTATTTAAAAGGCTGTGTTTTCTGTGGTCCCAGCAGCATTTTTGAAAGGTCACGATGGGATTAACTGGTTTGTTTTCTCACAGACAGCCAGAATAAAGTAAAATTGAGTTTTCTCTGAAGGATGAATGAACATGCCCTAAGAACTCAGGGGAAGGACTAAGGAACGGCTAGTGGATTTTGGAGTAGGGGTTTGTTCTTTCCTACATTGCAATCACTATACACTTCCATAAACCTGCTTCTCTGACAGATTCTTATTGAATGCAGACTTTGTGCCAGGTAATGACAAGAAAGAAAATCATGTCTGGCTGGCAGAGCTCATATAATAGTGGAATCATTGATTAAAGTCTTTTGAAGAGAAAAGACTTGGGTCATCTACAGTTTGGAAAGGGGAGAAGACGACTACTTTGAGAGTGTGTCAGAGCTGGGTAATTGTACCACATGAAGAGAGTTCATATATTACCTGGATAGGAAGAATTGATAAGGGAGTGGGCAAAGCCATGGGCAGGAGAAGGTAAGCCTTTTCTGTAAGTGCTCAGAAGATGTAAGTGCTCAGAAGAGATCTGGATTTTGTGATATTATACCCAATGCAGACCCAGATGGAAATAATTATTTATTAAAATAAAATGGAACTCAGGGAACTTAAGAGTCCTGCGTCATGACTGAAGTAAATAGATTATCAAACTGTTGGCTATATTTCCATGAACAGAGAAGAAAGCAAGAGCAACAGAATACTACTCCAGTATAGTGGTTTGAATAATACTCAAACCACATTTGCATGCTTTGAATATATGAATATCATCATTTCTCACAAATGCTTCTGAGGAAGGAAGGATGAGAACCACTGGTGTGTCTTCTTACCTCAAGTGCCTGGAATATAGACATTGAGAACGTGACTTTTCAATATAGTTTATGAAAAAGCAGTGCAGACAGTTTATCACTAAGGGCATCATGCTTTGTATTTCTCATTCGCCAGATGTAAGTGGTTTGATTTTCAACCCCAAATTGCTGACTTGGTAAACATTATTAACCTTTGGTAGTGGTTACATGAGTTATCAGGTGATTGTTCTTTGAAAAATCAAAATAAAAGTGTGTATTAGTCAGAATTATCTATAATTACAGAACTGATAGAATGGATATCTATACGGGACTTATTAGTGTGGCTTACAGGCTGTGGTTCAACTAGTCAAACAATGATTATTTCCCAGAAGACGGTCTAAGAATCTAGTCGTTGTTCAGTTCATGAAGCTGGATGTCTCAGCTATTTTTCAGTATATGTCAGGATCTCAAAGAAGTAGGCTGTAATACCAGTGAAGGGTACCTCAGCAGCAGAATATATAACTTGGCTCTAAGAATTAGGGTAAGCAGGCAAAAACATTTCCTTCTTCCTTGTCTTTTCCACAGGCTTCCATGAGAAGTGTGGCCTAGATTTAGGATGGGTCCCTCAAATGAGCTGGATTTAAGGTTGATCTTTCTATCTCAAATGGTCCAGTTAACTAAAATTCCCTCACAAGTGTGCTCAATTGCTTGGGGTTTTAGTTAATTCCAGATGAGTCAAGTTAACAAGTAAGAAAGGCCATCAGAAAATGACAATTTTGACTGTTAAAAGGTTTTCTTTTCTCCCACTCTTTATTCTGTTTTCTTTCCAGTTACATTTTTCTGCCAATGAAATTATATTCACTTTATTCTAGGTAAATCAATAAGCATTCCTTTGTTTGCATTCTCATTACAGTTAAGATGCATCCTTGAATTCAATTTAAGCTTACATTAAATAGCACGCAATGTACTCATTTGGTTTCTAAAGCAGATAGAATATCAAATTTCAATCCAATCTCATGCTTATGAAGTTATTTACCTATAACACACAGCACAGGCTTCTGGATGATATCAATAAGATATTGAGCACATAGAAGAATAAAAGAAAGACATTTCAACTTCTAGCTTCTTAAAAGTAATTTCCTTTCCTCCCTCAGCTTCAGCTCTGTTTAAATATATCAGCACCCTTTTCTGTCCCATGTTATATTCCTAAGATTCATCAGTTAAACATTTTAATGCCCCCTTTAAAATGCTGCAGTGCATTCCTAGCATTCAACAAATATTCTAAGTATCAGCCTTCCCAAAACACCCACATTCTAATCACTGTAGATTGTATAGGAGCAGGACACACAGAATGACTAAATGGCCCACTTTACGATAGGAAGACTATCTTGTATGACCTGTGTAATCCTTCTCCTACCACAGGGGTCCATAAAAATGGAAGAAGGAAGAAGAGATGGAGAGTCAAGGGGAAGCAAATGAAGAATAAAAGACTCAGGGGGATGCCATTGTTTTGAAGATGACTTTGAAGATGAGCAAAATGGAGCAGAAACCAAGAAACGTGAGTGGACCCCCAAAGCCAGAAAGAAAAGGCCATAGATTCCACCTGATACCTTGACTTTGGTGAATGAATCCTAGCATTAGACTTTGGAACTACTTGTGGCTGGTCAGATACTGTCCTCATCTGAAGACTTAAAGTGTGTGGTAATTTGTTACAGCAGCAATGATACGCTAACAGATGGCCACTTGCATTATGGGGTGGGTGTTGCTGTAAATAGTTCCAAGTCCTTTGACACTTTGGCCTTTTGTTTTCTGGTGACACCACCTTCCACATAGGAGGCTAAGATAAGTCTGGGTGGAGTAAGGTTGGAGTCATGACGTCACTGGTCACTGTACTAACTCTCTACCCCCACACCCTGGCTGCCCCTGAAATCTCAGCCTGCTGAATGACTGAGGGAGCATTGCTCAGCATTCGCTTTCTTCTACCTAGAACCGCAAGTTTACAGTGATATCCTGAACAGGACCACCTCATTTGTATGCATGGTGTGTTCTGTGGTCTCCCTGAGTATGAGCAATTAACTAGTGTTACAGTGAATATCTGAATTTTCGTTCTTGAAAGTTTTAGAAGACAAAGTTTAAATAAAGTCAAAATTGTACTATCTTGCTGAAATACTTTAAAAGCATCCTCACCCCTTTATCTGTTGTCTAGCATAAATTATTTATATGTTATAAAATACATGTTATATATTGTCTAATAGTTACTAGTATGGATCAGAGGCTAGATCATTGTTTTAAATTTTAATTTTTGAGATTTGCAAACAGTAAAAATAATAGTTTAGTGTACAAGTCTATGAATTTTAGCTCACATATAAATACACACTTCTAAAAGTTTGATGATTGTGATAATCACTTTTGAGACAATCGATGCATGAAGTATGCACAATAGGTACAGGCCATTTTGCCCAGGGGACAAGGATTGTTTCAGTGCCTGCTGATTCGTGACTATTTTTTTTTCTCTAGTGGCTTTTAGTTGAACCTTCAAGAAGTAATTGATTATATTTATGGGTTTATTGTTGAACTTTTCATTGTGTTCTACTGATTTATGTGTCTACCATTTTGCCAATACCACACTGTCTTGCTGATGGTATAGTGCCTTCAAAGCACTGTGTGGTTCCTTTCAATTTATTCTCATCTTTCAAAATTAGCAAAGATGTTCTGGTGCCTTTCCACATAAACTACAGTCAGGTTAGCTAACTGAACAGAAAAGGCTGCTGGTGCTTTGATTGCAATCGGCTCATTCAGTAGATCCCCAAGAGACAATTCATTCCTTCGTTCCCTTGAGCCTTCCAACCAACGAAGCTGACCTCCCTCTAGTTCAGTGTTTTCTGCTATCATCCGTTTCTCTCTAATCATTCTCCAGGTCCTGACATACAATATTAATTTTTCCAGTCACTAACCATGTTATTGTCTTTTCAGTTGTTCATTGCAGTAAATAGAAACGGGACAAACATGTATGTGCTGGCCGGGTATACTACGACTATTCAGAGTCCCTTAGTTACTGGAAATTTCTCTATTTAATATACTGTTTGAGGTTTTCTATATAGACAATCATGTTTTCTGCCAAAAGAGAAAGCTTCCATCTTTTCCAGGCTACACATTGATTATATTTGTAAGTTATTGTACTGTTGAGGATTTCCTTTATGGTGTTGCATGAGAGCGAGAGGAACTTTGTGCTTGCTTTATTCCCAGTATTGGAAGAGGAAACATTCAATCTTGGACAGCTAATACGCTGTTATAAGGATCATGCTGAGAAAGTTTTCTATTGATAATTTCCTGCAAGTTTTATTGTGAATTAATAATGATTAAAATGTTAATTAATGATTTAATTAATAATAATTGATAATTTGGTCAAATTGAATTGATACAATTTCATAATTTTCTGCCTTATAGACTGATATAACGGTGGAATATAATAATTCAGTTTTGAAAATGGAGCCAGTCATGAGTGTCTAGGATAAACACCATTTAGTCATGGTGTATTTGAGATTAAGGGAGACAGTGGAGAGAGAATGTGTGTGGTGCTGAATTTAATTTGTTAGTGTTTTACTGAGATTTTTGCATCTAAATTCCTGACAGACATTCGTATATATATATATATATATATATATATATATATATTTGGTTTTTCGAGACAGAGTTTCTCTGTGGCTTTGGAGCCTGTCCTGGAACTAGCTCTTGTAGCCCAGGCTGGCCTCGAACTCACAGAGATCCATCTGCCTCTGCCTCCCGAGTGCTGGGATTAAAGGCGTGCGCCACCACCGCCCGGCCTCGTTTATATTTTTGTTACTTCTGTTATCCTTTTCTCTTAGTGAACCACTGAGTTGATTTGGGTTATTTACAGGAACATGGGTGTGGACTACTTACAGAAGCATGAGTGACTCAAAAGGAGTATCACTGGAAAGCGTCATGGCAGTGTGGGTGCTGATGGTACCCTATCTGTATCACTGGAGTCCCCCTTCTGTGATCCTTACCCAACTTTGGTATTAGGGTAAAGCTGGCCTCACGAAATAATGTGTCCCCAGCTTCTAGCTTTTGAAGACATTATATAGACTCTCTGTGATGTTAATATTTAAAAGAACTTACCAATGAAGCCACCTGGAACCAGGGTTTTATTTTTATTAAAATGTTTATATTTAAAAATTTAATTTCCTTAATACCAATACCCACAGTTTACTACTTAACTTTAGATTAGTTTAGACCAGGTGTTCTCGACCTTCCTAATGTGTGACTCTGTAATACAATTCCTTATTATGGTGACCTCCAACTATACAATTACTTTTGTTGCTATTCCATGACTAGAATTTTGCTACTGTTATGAATTGTAATGTAAATATCAGATATGCAGGATATCTGATATGTGGCCCCTGTGGAAGTGTCATTTGAGCCCCCAGGGGGTTGCATCTCACAGGTTAACAATCATCAGTTTGGGACTGGAGAGATGGCTCAGCAGTTAAGAGCACGTGCTGCTCTTTTAGAGGACCAGGGTTCAATTCCCAGTACCAGCTTGATGGTTTATGGTGCTCTAACTCTAATTCTAGGGGCACTGATGCCCTTCTTCTGGCCTTTGCAGGCACTGCACGAAGCACACAAAGCACCCATACACTTAAAACAAATAATAAAGAACCACTAGTTTAGACAATTTATAGGTTTAAAGTAATTGGTCCACATATTTCATTTCTGTCGTCAACTGTATATGTCATGGACTCCTTAGTGGAACTCATTCTTTTCTGTTTTAGTGCCTGTACGATTTATTAAAATGTTCTCTTCTTCATGACTATTGTCAGACTCTTTGCACTTAGACCGAAGCCTGGTGTGGACCAGTTGGTAGCCAGTCTCAGACCAGAGAAATGCTCGGACTTAGTTTTCAAGGTCTCCCATATGATTAAGGCCAGATTCATACAAGCACAGTGAGGGATGAGCCCAGGAGGTGAGACCCTAAGTGTGGATGGAAGCGAGCGGCGGGCTGCGGGGCTGCGTCCCGCCACCCGGCCAGCTTTGCCCAAAATAATTACACGGAAACTGTATTCTTTTAAAACACTGCCTGGCCCATAGTTTCAGCCTCTTATTGGCTAATTCTCACATCTTCCTTTAACCCATATTTAGTAATCTGGGTAGCACCACGAGGTGTGGCTTACCAGGAGAGATCTTAACCTGCGTCCATCTCGGAGAGGAGAAGCATGGAGACTCACTGTGGCGACTGCCTGAAGCGTCTCCCCACTCCTGCTACCCAGCATTCTGTTCTGTCTACTCCCCCTACCTAATTTTCTGTTCTCTTAAAGGGCCAAGGCAGTTTTCTTTATTAATTAACCAATGAAAGTAACATAGACAGATAACTCTCCTCCATCACCTAAGCTCTTTTCTGCATGGTTTCATCATTTTCCAGTTTTCTGAAATTCTCTTTTTCAGTTTCTTTTTTTTTTCCTCAGATAGCTGGAATCATTATTATTTTACCCAAAGCTTTTATGTCCCTGGAGAAGCAGTAGAGGGACAGTGAAGTTCCCTCATCCTCTCATGTCCTGGGGACAGAGCTTTCCCTACAGAGAGGAAGATTCCCTTTCCTCAGAATTAGGAACTCTAGCAAGTAATCCTTGCTCCCTGGGGGGTCCCTTAGTGATGCTCATCTGGGGAGCTCCTATTACCATTCTTCTGCTGCTGCAGTAAAATACCCTGCAGGGTACTGGGCAATCACCACAGGGAAGTCCAGGCAGAGAGGAGGCTGGAAGTGCTGGTACCATCACATCCAGAGCCAGAGAGAAGGAACCATTGCTTCTGCTTAACTCATTTTCTCTGTTTTACAAAGTCCAGGATCCTAGCCCAGGGAGTGGCCTATCCAAAGTCTTTAAATCTCAATTAACCTTATCAAGACAGTCCTCCACAGCCAGGCCCAGAGGCCAGAGTCTAGATCCTATCTGGCTGAAAACTGAGGTAAACTATCAAACCACCACTCCTACTTAGAGATTTAGGGTGGTCTGAGTTTAGGATAGGGCAACAGTGGAGAAATATGCAAACTGTTGGTTCCTTGGCATTTTGAAGCCCTCGCCCCTCTAAAAGCCCCCTTCCCTCTGAAACGCTATGGGGTTTTCAGCCTTAAAACATCCACTGGTGGCTTGCAGGTTTTTTACTCCACCCAGTGGGAGAGAATCGGTAGAAGGTGCTCACTCCCTCTTGCTGGAACTGGGCAGAAATGTTATTAGATCGGAGGGTGCTACGCTTTGAACTGAATGACCTCTGCAATTATAAATTTGGCGGAAAACACTGAGTATCCCAGGGGAATAGTGGTGCTGATGGGATTATTTAGGGATCAGAGTTAAATAGCTTCGCCCAGGGGCCACCCCGGCTCCCAGGCTCATCACCTCCTGTCGCTACCAGGCTGTCCTGAAAGTCTTACACGAGTGAATCACAGTTCCTTTCAACTCAGAAAAATCATTTTCTGTAAACCTTAGTATCACGGGACAGCAAGATACACATTGCAGAGCTGCGCTTCGATAAACCTGTCTTCACTAGCTGTCTACTGACGGCTCACTTCGGCAACATTTGCCAATTGCATCACGATTTTCATTACCTGCCAGGAAGACTGGAGGCGATTTCACTAAGTTCTGCAGCTTAACTCTAAGTTGCTTAAATTTTTCTTTTTAGATTGTTAGTTAACCTGTTTTGGGTAGGGGGTGTGGAAACAGTGCAGGCCGACACTGCTCCGACCTGCACAAAAGATGATTGCATGTAATTTGCTGGAATCCTTCTTGCATTTACGTTACCAGAAAATCTCCCGTAAGCAGTTTAGTTGCTCACACACTGAAAAGTATGTGGATTAGGGTGGGAAACTCCGTGTGGGAATTGATGAACACTGAGGACGCTGGCTGACCCTGTGGAGTCTGATTTTCTCCGTCCAATGATCAGCTTAGAATAAGAAAATTACCCCGAAATAGACTTTAGAGGCAATTAACCTAGCCTACAAGCAAGAAGAATAAACAGTAAACGAGTTGTTCCAGGTCCCATGGATAGTGGATGCCAACTGTAGACCTATAGTGTCTGTCTCCTCTCTTCCTACCTACTGTGTCATGTTTATTGAGCAATTCTGTATTATTATTACAGCTGACATGGTGTTCAAGGTATTCCAAGCTACCATCTGTAAAAGATACAAAGGGAACTTATAATCTTTTGGTTTGGGATCTGTATCCTGGCTTAGTTGCTATTTCAGGCTGTTGGATTCCTTTATATACTTCTACTGGCTTTCAGCGTGAAGGTTGGGGGGACGAAAGGCAGATGGTTCATCACCCAGCACTTTGGTCATGGAGCAGACCATCCCAGGCTTTCTCAGTGCTGTGTACTCGTCTGTGTGGTCCCCAACAGTGACAGAGATAAATATCCCCTGAGAGTATATGTGGCTAGCTCCAGGCTGATCGCTAGATCTGAGGGTTCTCTGGCTTGGTGAGCCTCTGAAATGAGTCACCGGTTATAGATCTGTGTTGCAGAATTTCCTCCAAGTTAAAGAATATATAACCAGAGGCCAGCTTGTTCTTTTTCTTCTAATTTGTATTTATTACACTTTCTAAAGATGGCAAAACCATTGAAGAGTTGTTATCAAAAAATCCTATTTGCATATTTGAAGCTTCTTCAGGCAAATAAAACCAGCAATGTAGGAGCCAGACGCTCACAAGTGCCTCATTAGATATTCTGGTACATTCTTTTCCTGGTTCACTTCCTTCCAGCCAGCTTCAGATCTTGGAGGACTGCTAAGTCAGGTTCTTCATCTCTGTTGACATCTAAGAACAAGAGGTGTGAGATGTTTCTAGATTCAGCTCTTGCCAGTTTCTGGTTTCTCACGATCTGAGGAGTCCCGAGAGTCCAGGTTGTGTCCTCCACCTCGGTTGCCCTGGGCTTGGCCAAGTTCTCCGATTACCACTCCCTCTGAGCAGTGACACCTTGTCATGGGCTCACCCTGTATACAGAACACGATATCTCCATGAGCTATGTCATTGTTGACTAAGTTACATGCTTGATACCGAATCATAACAGAAGAAGAGAGCAGAAAGATTTGTTTTAATATAGTTTTTTTTTTTTTTTTTTTTTTTTTTTTTTTTTTTTTTTTTTTTTTTTTTTTTTTTTTTTTAGAAAAGGAGGGGGTGGAGTAAGGGATGGGTTCCTGGTAGTAACTATAGCCAGTATTTGCTCAGTTCTTCACTTTAATCCTGCTAGGTTATCATATCAAATGCTCTAACAAGTGATGACAGCTTCCAGGGATGAAGAATCAGGGTGGATCACAGGAATCGTATTTACTTCAAAGATCTTGCTCTTCTGAGTACTTTGGCATTTTATTTCTAGTCTGAACCAGTACACGAGGGGCTGGAGAAATGGTTCAGCAGTTAAAATATTTGCTGTTCTTTCAGAGGACCCAAGTTTACTTCCCAGTACCCCTGTTTAGGGGCTCAACCATCTGTATCTCCTGCTCCAGGGGATCAGACTCCTCCTGGCCTCTATGGGCACTTTGTGGCTGGCAGACATGCATGTATAGACACAAAAACTTGTACACACACACACACACACACACACACACACACACACACTACTTAAACCATTGTATAAGAGGCCTTGGAAACTCTCTTCCAACTAGATAATGACCTTTTCTTTCTGTAGAAACAATGTAATTGATGATCATGGTAAAGAAACAGCCAACTCAAGGACCACCTGTCCCAATCTAGATGAGGTATGATTTGCTTACTTCTGTTTATAGATTTTTGTTCGTTTTGGAACTATTTGTACCTTAAGGTCTTCGAGGGACCCTCAGTCTGTAGTATAGTAATCTGCAGGCTGAAAATTTATACTCAACAACCTAGAGAAGGTCCTTCTAAAGGATTTTAGTGAGGATTGACTGAGGTCAAGACCTGGATCTAGGCTCCTGGACTTCCAGATTTGATACTTGAACTTTTTACAACAGTACGTATCAGAAAGAATTCCACAAGGTGTTTCTGGATCCATGGAACATAAACAAAACAAAACAAAACCCTTCAGATACTGGTTTATGACCACAAATATCAAAACAGAGAGGAAGCCAAAACCATGAGAAAGTCATGCGAGCGAGCTCTCTCTCTCTCTCTCTCTCTCACACACACACACACACACACACACTTGTGCATACACACATACATTAAAAATACCACCAATAAAAGTAATGAACATTTATTAGCAACCTCCCTCAGGGTGTCTTATTTGTAATACACTTTAAGAAATAGCCACAAGCCAGATGGTAGTGGCGCATGCCTTTAATCCCAGCATTCTGGAGGCAGAAGCAGGTGAATCTCTCTGAGTCTGTGGCCAGTCTGGTCTACAGAGCAAGTTCCAGGACAACCGGGACTGTTACACAGAGAAACTCTGTCTCAGAAAACCAAAAAATAAGCAAGCAAACAAAAAGGGAAATAGACACTATTACTTTTCCATTTTATCCATGAGGAAACTAATAAAGTGTTAACATAAAATAGCTCAGATAAAAATTAAGTTTTTCTTTGTGCCAATTTCAGACAGTTCGAGTCGGTGGCAAAGGGGACGATGCTGTTTAAACGAGCCTTGTTCTTGTTAGGATAACAATACTGAACTTTTTAAAGGGATTCGATATTATGGTAGGGTAATTAGAAACACTGATGGCTTGTTTGCCAAAGATCATGTAAGTAGTTAATGGCAGAGCCGTGAGCATAACACAAAGTTTTGCTCAGTGTGGTAAAGTCCTTTCACCTGCTTGCTGAGAGCCACTATCAGGATGCCTCCCTGTGGACTGGTGGAATCATTTAGTTATCCGGTATTTGCCGCCATCTAGTGGATAAACTGAATAATTTACATTTTCTCGCCACTGTCTGTAGACCACATCTGCCTGTGTCTCTGTCTCTCTATCCCTCCCTACATGGCTTACTGTTACCACTGTGGTTATCAGTGAGGAGACGCCCTCCTGGAATTTCTGTAATCATCTACCAACACTTTACAAATAAGACGCGAGAGTGAAGAGGTGAACCATGTCTCCCAGCTCACACAGCATCTAAAATTGGACATCAAACTCCAGTCTCTACTATGTTTCAGTGTCACAAATAGGAAATAAGAGGCCCTTTCCACTCGCGGATCCAAAGCTTGGTGTCTCTCCTGAACTGCTGTGCGCCCTCTGCATAGACACTGAAGCATGCTTTGTTCTGGCTGTCAGCTCTCAACCTCGTGGGAGGAAAAAGGTTGCGTGCAATCTGAGCATATGCATATATATGTCGATGTCTGGATATGTTTATGATTGAATCTGCTTATATAATCATATGTGGAATCTTCTCCAGTAATCTAGATTAAGTTTCCATTTCTTGGGCACCTAAAGCTAAACCTGGCGGTGGTAAACTTCTGGTGAAATTTTTATTATTTAAGTACTTATTTTTTCCAACTTTTTAAAATTGCTTCTTTGGGAGTTTCGCATAATGCACCATGATCACATCCACTTCTCAGGCTTCCCAGGTCCACTCCCACCTTTGTGATCCCGCCAAAGAAAAGAGAAAAAAACCAAACATGTCCAGTTTGCGTTGCTCACCGTGAAAGAAAAGAATGCCAGAGGATAAAGAGTGGGCATGTAATGCATGCAGTATCCAAATGTACCTGGTGAATGCACACGATACACAGAACATACAGCTCACAGTGTGTACAGACACTACACAGTAAGTATGTAAACAGACATAGTGCATACAAATAATAATGCATCATCAAATATGTATTTGATAGCGCTGTTGTAATCAGAGTTGTCAGAAGAATTTCGCAGCCAAATTCAGAGAAGCTTGTTTGGAGACAGTTTTCAACACTACCTTTGAAATTTATTATGCATATTAATAATATTGCAAGATACACCCAACTAACACTTATAAAACTCCAAGCAGCAGTTTTGTAAATACGGACATGTAAAAATACTGACATAAAATAGTAGATTCTTCTTTCGGTCACACTTGTTAGTTTTTTTCTTAAATCAAAACCATCTGGAAAAGCAAAACCTAATTATTTGGTGTTCTTCTTTTGAAAAGCAGAAGGGAGCTTGGGCAGAGACAAGCCTAGACTCCTAGCAGGGGAAGAATCTGTTTGGGTAGATGAACTCCACTGTATGAGGGGTCCCACAAAGTTGTACTAACTTTGCCCCCTTTTGTAGTTGTCTGTGTGCATCTCAGCTTGTCTCACGTGCAAAAGCCATCACCCAGGCTTTCCCACCCTCAAGCATCTAATAGCGTCATCTTCAATTTGTAGAATTCAAAAAAATTAAAATATTTTAAAGGTAAGAAAGTAACAAAACAGCTACAAAACACGTTTAAAACAAAGTCATACAAAATATAAGAACTGTATAATATACTTTATATGCAGACTTTACATATGAGTAGCCTTTATTCAACCAGGTAATTTCAAAGCAGCCTTAACTATCCGCATCTCACAGTCTATTTGTGAAGACAGATGTGTTTAGCACAATGCTTGGTATACGGCAATGATCTTTTTTTTTTTTTTTTTTTTAGCTAGTAAAATAGTTGGTTTTTTTTCTCCCAACTCTAGTTAGTGATCTTGAAATTAACTAAGTTTAAGCTTAGCTAAGTGGGACTGTCAGTCAGATAACATCTGTCTTGACCCAGCCTTTATTCCAGTCATTTGGAACTAATTCTCTTCCTTGGGCAACAATGCTCCAGTGTCTTGAAAAGAAAGGTTTTTCCGGAATGTGTCAAGTGTGTCTTTATTCTAACATATCTGGGGCTGTGCTGCTGCCACAGCAGAACTGAAGTTAAAATAAGGCAGGGAGATGATAGCCTTTCTCCTTCTCAGAACATGTTACATGTCGCTGGCATCACAAGAGAAAAGACGAATTGAAGTAGGCTGCCCTTCAGCTGTGTAAGAACAGGGCTAGATTCCTTACTCCTTGCCTTACTATGACTGGGCAGCAGACATTAGCCAAACGGGTCTGACAGAGACACCTTTGTGGTGAGCTCTGCACAGGTAAAGAAATTGGTAGCAGCAAGGCCATGAAAAATTTTCCCTGGAGATTTCTTGGGAAACCATATAATACCATACTATATCTCAGACTATGGGGAATTTCAGCTACATTACACATGGGGACAAAACAATTACATCCTGTAGATGATACTTTCTTTTTTTATGTTTCTTTTAAAAACTGATCCATAAGGCCATAAAATTTGTACATATTGATTGGAAGCTGTATAATGTTTCAAAATATGGATGTACTATATTATGTAGAACATAGGGTCAAGATATTATTCTTCTTAATCATCTAAACCATTTATCATTTTGTTTCCGTGTGTGTGTGTGTGTGTGTGTGTGAGAGAGAGAGAGAGAGAGAGAGTGAATGTGTGTGTTTGTGTGAATGTATGAGTGTGTGCATCTGCTGATGTACATGCACTGTGTGTGTGGAGGCCAGAAGACATCCTTGGATTCTTCAGGAGCTGTACACTTTGTTTTATGAAACTGTGTCTCTCACAGACTTAGAATTCACTGATTAGGCAAGACTGGCTGGCCAGGGAGTCCTAGGGATTCTGCCTCACCAGGGCAGGGACTCTAAAATACTGTCACCCATGCCTGACTTATGCTTTATATTGGGTCCAAAGATGGACTTCAGGGCCTCATACTGTATAGGAGGCATTCCACTGACTGAGTTCTATCCCCCACCCACTTATGCTGAAACTTTCAAAATCTTTTCTCTAGTTCTTTGCAATGCACTATATTTGTGGCATAGCATTTTTTAGACTCAATTGTCTTATCCAAATTAGAATATGATTTTCTTTCCTACTGGGTCAAAAATGGAAAGTTAGTTATAATGATTATCTGCTGGGGACCAGCCTCAACAAAAATATCACTAGCCAGGGTAGGAGCATTGAAATTTAGGGATATTTAGTAAAGAATATGAAGACACAAATAAAACAATAGAACAGGAACATACAGAATAGCACCAGAAGGGAGTTCCAGTGAATAGTGAATTCACCTGTGCTTAATTTCCAATTGATTAAAATATTCCTGATCCCAAAAGGTGGGAGTAAGACAAAAACTGCTTTAACGTGATACAAGGAAATGAACAGACCAGCTGAAGGTCATGGGCTACATCCATAGTTAAACATTCTCTTGCTAGAACAAAGCAAGTCACGCTCACACCCTAGACCAAAGTATTCTGTAGGCAAACCACTCCCTGGGTGGAATTCAAAGTTATCTCATAAAGAAACTGGACCCTTAGTTGGATCCGTAGACTTTCGTTTGAGGTAGGAACATAGCTACTTCTCTATTCCTGAAATACAAGGTCTGGCTATTAGTCACACCTGTTGACAATAAGCTTGAGAGAGCAAAACTCTCTGATCTACATCTAGGTGTGGGATCTTTGTTTGAGGTAGAAACACAATAACCTTGAAGGAACAGAGGTAAATTTCAACTCTCTGACCTTTGGTCAATGTGGAAGTAGGCTCACATTTTTGGGCCTCCACAGCCATCACACGCTTTAGCTCAGTTACATTATCATCTTTGTATTGTATGAGACCCTTTTTGTTTAATTTATCCCTATTCTCAATGTTCCAGCTCCCTCTTCTTAGTTTATGTGATTTTTATGGAAATCATATATTCTTGTTAAATATAAAATTTTATTTCATATGCATGTATTTTTTGTAAATGTCTATGTGTGTATGTTGTGTGCAGGTGTCACATGCATACAGTATGTTTTCCTCTATTGTCTTCTGGCTCATTGCCTTAATGCAGGGCCTTCCACCAGCTCAAGAGCTTAATGTTTTGGCTAAGCTGGCTAGTCAGTGAGTTCATGAGATCCCCCTTCCTCTACCCTTCCATGCTGGGTTACAAGCACAGGTACAAAAAGCCATGCTTGGCTTTTTAAATGGGTATTAAGGATTTGATCTCATGTCCTTATGCTCACGAAAAAGTGCTCTTATCTACTGAACCATCTTTTTAGCGCCATATTTTAAATTTGTGTTGGTAATATCTAAAATGTCTTATGGTTCTTCTTATTGTTAACCCTACAATTTTAAAATCCGTCCATCTTTCTATATGTCCGTCTTCTGGTGTCTTTTAACTATTTATGATACACAGAGTGTATCTTTCACATCATAGTTGAATGCTATGGTGGGGCTGGATGTATAGCTTTCATTTGATTCTGTCTTTGAAAATGTTAGCACAATACCAGGGGCTTAGTCCAACCTCTACCATTTGTCTATTTGTACATTCTCACTACAGTCACGAGAATCCCTTCTCTGACCACATCCACTGACACTGTGTTCAATTTTAATAAAGACTTATGTCACGTTCAAAATTAACACATATCATCATAGAAAAGAATTTTACTAACTCGTATGTAAGGACTTGGAGTAGTTTCTCTTGCTTGACACACACCCATCATTTTTTTTTTTTTGGTTTTTAGTACAGTTAATATTGTTATTAACTCTTTGAGAATTTCACATATGTGTGCGTTGTGTTTTTTGATCATATACACTCTCCACTTCTCCCTCTGATTCCTCCTAGATCCTTCAGAACCCGAAAACTGCTAGTCCTCCTCTTTCTTTGGTTTTCATAGCCCACCAAGTCCGACTCATATTGCATGTGTTGTCAACATTCACTCTTGAACCACCAGGGAAGCCTTTGCCATCAGATTCATGCAACAGAGGAAAGAAAACACAGACAATATGACGTAGAGAATTCAAATCTGAATTGTCTAGGTTAAATGACTCTAAGGGGGAGTGCTTTGCTGTCTCTCCTTAATGAGCACAGACACATTTTTGGTGACTCGGAGTCAATCACAAATGTGTTTGTTTAATCCATGTGTCCGAGAACTGGAGGAAGGCTGAACTTTAAAGTAATAGACTTGGTTGTTTAAAGAAAGAAATTTCTCAAGATAGGGAAGCTTTTAGTTTGTTTTATAGCGTCTTAGTTTACTTTACTATTGCTGTGAAGAGATACCACGGCAAAGGCAACTTATAAAAGAAAGAATTTAATTGGGGGGCTTGCTTATAGTTTCACATTAGGTCATGACCATCATGGAGGGGAGCATGTCGGCAGGAGTGGAGGGCTTACATCTTATGAGTGAGTTGGAGGCAGAGAAAGGGGGGAGAAGAAGTGGGAGAAGCACGGTGACAGGGGGAGGAAGAGGAAGGGAGAGAGAGGGAGGGAGGGACTGATTGAGCCTGGCATGGATTTTTGAAACTTCAAAGCCCATCCCCAGTGACACACTTCCTCCAACCATGCCACACCTGCTAAACCCTCCTAAATAGTTCCAGGAAACAATTAGAAACCAAACACTCAAAATTTCTTGGCCTAGGTGGGCCATTCTCATTTAAAGCACATAGTTTTGGTTACTTTCTTCTTCCCTCACTCAAGTCTATAGTAAATGAGAGATGAGGAGCAGACAGATATGGAAAATGGGGTTTAGTGACATGTGTGAGAAAGTTTAAACTTTTAGACAAGGAGAACGCGGATGACAAAGTATCTAATTTTTTTTAAAGGAATTAACACTATTAAAGAAAAATCTCATGGTTTTCACTGGAACAATAGGAAAGATAACCTTGGAGCAAGACCCCATTCATGGATGCTTTCATCTTGTGGAACCCCAAATTTGAAAAGAGAGTCTAAACTGGAAATGTCTCTGAAGCATTTCCCTCACAGAAACAACCATACAGGGAAGCATTTCCCCAGAGTCAGCATGCAAAAGCTAGCGGAACTGTAGCCCAAGGAGGGCAGGCTCCACCCTGAGCTGGTAGCAGAATGTGGCAGCATTGAGCATTATCTGCATGGTACTAGCTTCAAAGGCACAACAGGTGCAGTGTTGAGGGGTCACAGAGTCTTGTGTCCATGGTTCCAGAGAGCTGTCAAAGATAGACAATCTGTAGTAGGTTGTAGATAATATATAGTGGGGATATAGATAATACATAGTGGGATGTAGACAACATGCAGTGGGATGTAGACGACAACACGCAGTGGGATGTAGACAGTATGCAGTGGGATGTAGACAACACGCAGTGGGATGTAGACAACACGCAGTGGGACGTAGACAGTATGTAGAGTTCCTACAACAAGGCCCTCCATGGTGACTGTGAACGTGAGGAGTGAGGCTGCGTGGAAACTCCAGGATGTTGAAGATGCGAGAGGTATGTAGTCTGCAGAGCAAAGCAGAAGAAACAAACAGCTTCAGCTTAAAAAGAGGGTGGGGGAACAAGACAATACAAGATAAGAACCTGTCTTTTAAGGGGGAATAATAAAAATGTAAATGACAAAAGAGAAAAAAGAACGCTATAAAATATAGCAAAACTTTCTATGTAAATATTTAAAATCACCAGTCTCTATAAAAAATAGACCAAGGACCCCAAAGCTAGACACTGAAAGAGAAGGGTTAAAAATATTTTTTAAAAAGAGGAGGTGACAGTTTCAAGTCTTCTGAGGGCTAAGGAGGCCAGCCCTGTGGGGGGTCTACCATTGGACAAGTTCATCATTCTATGGCCACTTGGCCTGTGAGGCACCCGGTAGAAGCAGCCTTGGTCAATTGGCTTCTTGACTCTTCCTTTGTGGTGTTCACTGGGCAACTCGAAGGTCTGTTCTCTGTGCAGAGCCAAATGTCATCCCTCTAAGTTGCCCTGATTTTAGGACCCAGAGGTATACAAGCTTCCCAAAGATCCGATCTTGTCTCCTGTGCACTCCAACGCTGCACCCAGATGTGGCACCCAGATGTGGCATCAGGAGGCCCCAAGAGGATGCAGTGTTCCGTACTGACACAGAGACTCTCCTGGGCACCCAGGGGGATCTTCAACTGTTCACAATTTAGCTGTCTGGAAACCACTTGGCAGCTTTTCTGGTAAGCCTCCAAACAGGATGGCATAGATGAATAGCAACTTCTAAGTCTCACCCACTAAATCCCCGGTCACGGAGCTCTCAGCTTCTGACTCAGTCTTTCTCAGGTAACTAGATTAACTTTCCACGCCAGCACTGGTGGGTAAGTGGCTGACCCTTGGTCGGACTTGTGGAGATAGGCTAGCTGAGGGACGTTTGACTTTCAAAGCTGGGCCTCATAGCAGAGCCTCTCCAAACAGCTTCCTGTCACTGTCCTGCAGAATAGCGGGACTGAGGGAATTCCTCAGAACCTGTGCTTCTCAGTGTTTACCCCTATCTGATCAGACATCCATTCCCCATGCCGAGATTAGCTTTTGAGGTCTCTCTTTTCTCCTCCATTGCGAAAGGTTCTCTTTCTCCTTCCACCCCAGCCATTTTTATATTTATTTATTCATTTATTTATTTAGTGATGACTGTCTTTTCACGCCTGAGACTCTAGTTCTTTTTTATTTTTTTAATTTGTTTCTTGCCCAGTCTTCTCTTCAGCTCCTGCACACTCCATACTTCTCATACCTTTGTGCCTCTTGCTCCAGATGCCCTGGGGTTTTGGTATGACTGTCAGCCTACCGCTAACATCAAGCTTTCCCACCATCACCCACCCCAAAGGAGAGCTGCCCCCATTTTTTTAGAGCTGTACCCCATCAATGTTTTAGCAGTGGGTGGATGCAGGAGAGACAGGATAGAAAGGCAGAGAAAATTTGGGGAACCTGGGAAGGAAACGAAGCCCTTCACCGTAGAGTCCAGTTCAAGACTCTGGCCATCTGTAAAGCAAGAATTCCAGCAAAACAAATTGCTTAAGGTCTTTCCCACTTCTAGCTGTAAACCTGTAATTGTCTGGGAATCTCTGCAGAGTTCCATTTACAGGAGCATGACACAGGCTAGACAGACCTCTTGTGCAATGATAGGGGCTCTTGGTTCCCACCTTATCAGGTTAGGATTGCACCCAGAATCTCCACAGCAGCCTCCCTTAGCTCACTTATCAAAAAAGAGAGGAAGGGGAATGTTTTCTTAGCAGCCCCGGAAGACGTGAACTGAAAGCCATCGAGATGAAATGCTATGCTGGCGGCTAATGCTGAGTCAACTTTAATTCTCCCACGAGGACTCCATCCCCATTCTTGCCTGTGTCTTATTTCCTGAAGGTCTCTCAGAGAAGCCCAGACACACGCTCTCTGATATATATTCTTTCTTTGCTCCTGACCCTTGTGCTTAAGCCCGTGCTAAAATGTATTCAATAAAATCTCCAATTCTGCTTCATAAACTGGCTAGTTCTGGAATCATTTTCAGTGTCAAAGTCACAAACCCCAAGTGGGCTTGCTCACTTCAAGGTCTCCAAAACTCTCCAAGCTGCTGAAGATGGCAGCAGGGAGCTGTGTTTCTGTCCCTTCTCTGCTGACAGAACCCACCAATCTTTTCTTCCCCTGATCGATTTTTGTTTTTCTCAATCTGCTTCTATATTATAAACTTTCCCTTCTGTAATATTGTGCAGGTGTTCTCCATATTTGAATTTGCTTGTGGACTTTATCTTTGCAATCCTTTGTTGGTTTGAACACTTTAATTTTTATGTAATGAAGCTAATCTGACTTTTTAAGTAGGTGTTCTTGCACACATATTACAGATATTTTTTCACAAGACTTTATCTTTCAAGTTTTCAGTTTGTCTGTAGTCTTTTTGGCATGCATTTTGTCTTTTGTCTTTCTTTGACTTTCTTTTCTTGTCTTCCTTCCTTCTCTTTCTTCCCTTCCCCTTGTTCCCTCTTTTTCTCATCACCCACCCCCTCCTCTGGCCAGCAGTGAGGCAAGAATTCCAGCCAAATGAACAACTGCTTGAGGTTTTTCCCCCTTTCTATCTAGAAACCTGCGGTTCTATAGGAATCTCACCAGGATCTCACTTGCAGGAAGAGGATGTAGACCTTTGTGTAAAGATAGGTTTCATGAAGTCACCTTATCTGATTATGATTCCATCCAAAAGGTCTCGAGAACAACCTCACTTATCTTACTTATCAAAAGAGAGAGAAGGGGAAATTTTTCAAAGCAATCTTTTAAGATGTGACCTGAGAACCATCCGGAGTCTATGTATGGATAACCAAGGACTCCGCACCCATTCCTGGGTGTATCTTAGTTCTACAACTCAGAGATGGCCACACCTATGCTCCTGGCTTTCACTGCTAGTGATTTAACATTGGGCCTTGAACATTTTAGCGAACAGCTTTTGTTATTGAGTTTCATCCCTCTCCTGCATGTGCTGCTTTATAGGATTTCAATTTATTTTTTCCTGTCAATTATGAAAAGGAATCAGCTTTTAAATTGGGATCTGGTACCATCATAATAGCATTATAACTTCCCACATATTTCTTCTTTTTATTGTGTTCCACGTCTATATATTATTTAATGCTACTTATTATTTATATGATTTTGAGTTTTGTGCCACAATAACATCTGGTTATGAAAATTCATATGTATTGCTTTTAAGGCTTTCTTTGTTGTAGACTTAGTATTTTTACATAATTTTCAAATAAGAATTTGAGAGGCTCAGAAAATTCATTTGGAATTTTAATAGGAAACTCATTGAATTCACAGAGGCATTTGGACAGAATCAATATTTTATATTAAAGTTATCCACACCAGGAGCAGAAACTGTTCTCCCTTCATTAGTCAGATGAGCTCTGTGATTTTTATCAGTTTTAAACTTCTCTGGATGCACAGTAGACTTTTAGAAGCTAAGTTTCCACCCTGGGGTTGAATTGATAACAATTCAACTTCCTTCCCTCACAGTGCTTCAAATGGAAGACAGCAGATTCCGGGAAGATGATCCGCTCGGGTTCTCATTCATATGTGGTTCTGAGCATGGAGTCTTCACGTGGTTAATTTGGAGGCCCCGTAGAATCCAGGGAAGTAGATAGAGAGTACTGATGAGGAGAGGAAGAAATTCCTTAAGGACAGGGACAGGTAGAACCCAGGTGATAAGAAGGGGAAAGGAAATAGTGAGGAGAGAGGCTTAAGTGCAGAGATGGATGGAGGGGAGAGTAGAGGAGGCTGGAGAACTAACTCTGAGGACATTTGAAAGAGTCATATGGAGAAACCAAGGACAATGGCAATGAACATGAACTCTACAGCATGGACGGGCTCACTGTGAGCCTTGTCAGATTGGTTGCTCACCTTCCTGGACTTAGGGGGAGCTGGGAGGTCCTTGGACTTAACATAGTGAAGGGAACCCTGATGGCTCTTTGTCTTTGGAGAGGGGTGGAGTGGGGGTATGGGTGGGAGGGAGGGGAGGGAAGGGGGAGGAGATGGAAATCTTGAATAAAAAAACGAGAAAAAAAACTTAAAAAAAAGAAAGAGTCATATGGAATGCTAGTATTGTTTCTCATTTATTATTTTGAATTTTATTTTGCATTCCAACCACAGTTCTTCCTCCCACTCCTCCTCTAGCCCCCCCCCCCCTTGCCCAATCCATCCCCCCATCCACTCCTCCTGACAGGTAAGGGCTCTCATGGGGAGTCAACAAAGTCTGGCACATTAAGTTGGGCATGGACCAAGTCTCCCCGCACAACCTCCTGCATTAAGGTTGAACATGTCATCCCACCATAGGGAATGGGATCAAATAAGCTAGCTCATGCACCAGGGATAGATTTTGGTCCTACTGCCAGGTGCCTCACAGACAGTCCAAGCTTCACCACTGTCTCCCACATATGGAGGGCCTAGTTTAGTCCCATGGAGGCTCCACAGCTGCCTGTGTAGGGTTCATGAGTTTCCATGAGCTTGGGTCAGCTGTCTCTCTAGATTTCTCCATCATGATCTTGACTTACTGGAGAGATGCCTCAGTGGTTAGGAACAGTGCCTGCTCTTCCAGAGGTCCCAAGTTCAATTCCCAGTAGCCACATGGATACAACCACCGATAATGAGATATGGTACCCTCGTCTGCTGTATGTATACATAATAAATAAAGAAATTTTAAAAAATATTATTTTATAAGTTTACTCCACACAGGGGATGCTCATCTCAGAAGCCAGTGGTGGTCAGATAAAATGCCTGGTGCTAGGCATGGAATCTTCCTCTCTTGTTATTGGTCAGAGGTAGCATAGAGAAATTGAACTCATGCTTCAAAAAGAAGAGGATGGGAGGTTGGGGAGTAAAGTGGTGAGGGTATACCTGGAAGGAATTAGGGGAAAGAATGGGGGGTGTGTAACGATGACAATTTCAAAGAATTAATAAAAATAAGTTTTTGGTTTAAGCCTTAGCATTTCGTGTCTAAGTCATCTCTCCAGAACATAAAAATAGTTTTTGAAAAGACCCTTTATATCATTTGTTTTTCTAAGGCTGAAGTTACCACATCTGTACAGTGGTGACAGCCAATATGTCGAACTATTTTTGTATGTAATCAAGTCAATATATTTAAATACTTAGCACCGTGTGGTTGACATACAGTTTGTACCAAGTCTATAAGAAATATGCTAAGCTTGAGAGGAAAAAAAGAGAGATTTTCCAATTCAGGGCTGGAGAAATGCCTCAGCGGCTGAGTGTGTATTGCTCTTGCAGAGGATCTGAGCACCTCGTCAGAAGGCTCACAACTGCCTGGAACTACAGCTGCTGTGGATCTGAAATCCTCTCCTGGCCTTCCAGACACCTGCTCCCATGTGCACACGCTGTTCTACCCCCTCAACATACATGGATGTCACTAAGTCCAAAATGCTTTTTTAAGAGAGAGAGAGAGAGAGAGAGAGAGAGAGAGAGAGAGAGAGAGAGAGAGAGAGAGAGAGAGATTCTCATGTTTTTGTCATGATACTTTCTTCTAAATATTTTCAGGTTTGGGGGACTTCATTTTGGTGGAAGTTAGTCATCACCTTGTTTTAAGACAAGTCAAAAATCTGTGGGTGTAATTTGCATACTTGTTAAATCTATTTTCCTTCCTTCTTTCTATCTCTCTATCTCTTCCCTTTTCCTTCCCTCCCTCCCTCCCTCCCTCCCTCCCTCCCTCCCTCCCTCCCTCCCTTCCTCCCCCCTCTCTCTCTTCTCTCTCTCTGCGCAATGCTATGGATTGAATCTGTGACTTTTATATGTTACTCAAGCTCTGTTCCCAATGGAACAGCTCCCTCTCCCAGATGAATCAGTTTGGAAAGGTGGTTAGGGCTTTATATTTGTTTCTAGTGGGAAGGCCACTCGTGTTCTTTATCCATCTCACTATCTCCAAACTCCAGCCCTGTCCCTGTTTCTGCAGGCTCTGGTAGAAAAGCATAAAAGAAGGGTCACAGAGCACATATCTAGACATCTACATCTCCCTAAGTGGGCAAATATGCGGTGGCAACGATCTGGAAATTCAAGTTTCAAATCCTTAGTTACTTCTGAGCATCACACCCGACACTGTGTGTGTGTGTGTGTGTGTGTGTGTGTGTGTATGTATGTGTGTGAGAGAGAGACAGACAGACAGAGACAGAGAGAGAGAAAGAGAGACACAGAGACAGAGAGACAGAGAGGCAGAGGACAGCTTTTGGGAGTTGATTCTGGATCTTCACAATGTGAGCTATAGAGATACAGCTCAGGTTGTCAGGGTACCAGCCCCTTCACAGCAGAACATGAGTCAGCCTCCAGTTAATGGCCTGTCCCTTTCTTTTCTAAGTCCCAACTTTGCCCATCTCCATGAGGCCTCTACATGTAATCCCTGTGTCAACCTTGACCCACACACCTATAAACTCTGTCTACAGACTACAAAAAGTGCCGCTGGTGGCCTTGGTGTCTAGTGTTGTTCACTCACAGTGAAGAGGAGGCTTGTGCAGGGGCTGGAAGCTTACATGGAATTCTGTCTACTAAAGTGAAAGGAAGAAGAATGGACTCTTAAGGGCTACTTCTCTAAGGATGTCTGGACTCATTGGGAGGGTCCTGGCTAGAGGGAGACTGGAATAGACTTCTCAGTGTTGCCCAGAGCTGGGGCTCTGTCTGCATTTAACATAGGGGTGGGTTGGGTGCTAATATTCCTTTTTGACATTAAAGACATATTCTTTTCATTTAATTTCCAAGAGACACGGTTGCTGCCTAAGGTGGTACGGAGGTGACTTTTCTATTTTGGGAGTAAAATGAACTATAAATCATGAGAAGAGACATCTCCTTGGAAATCTCTTTCTGTTCTGTTCTTCCCACACCATGCAAATAGGCACTCAAGCTCCCTATTTAATGACAGTGGAGAAACCTTAAATAGAGGTTGGGCAGTGGGGAAAAGAGTTAACCTTTAGTCAAAACCTTGCTTAATATAGTTAGCTGCTTTAAAACACTCTGCTCTTGAATTTAAAAGAAAATAATGTATTGATTTAATTATGTGGGTATGGATGAAAGTTTCTAATTATGAAAATCTCTTCATCATTGATTTTTGCAGGGGTTTCTGTCCTGCCCAGTTCCCGCAATCATTAAGTTCCAAAGGAAACACACAGAGGTATACATTAGTTATAAACCTATTGGCCCATTAGCTCAGGCTTCTTATTAACTCTTATATTAGCCCATTATTCTTGTCTATGCTAGCCACGTGGCTCGGTACCTTATTCAGCGAGGCAGTCACATATTACTTCTTCTGTGGCAGGGTCACTACTGCAGACTAGGACTTCCTTCTTCCCAGAAGTTTCCTGTTCTTGTTGCCCTGCCTCTACTTCCTGCCTTGTTGTCCTGCCTATACTTCCTGCCTCGCTACTGGCCAATCAGCATTTTATTAAAACAGAATTGACAGGGTACAAACCGTTGTCCCACAGCAGTTGATATTGTTTACAATTTATGTAACGGATGAAAGGAGTCTCATCTTAAGGAGTATGGTGGGGATGGGGTGTGTAATCTGAACCTTATTCCTAATTTGTTAAACTGTGCACTGGGATGAGTGGCACTCAAACAGAATTTTGACTCAGAGTGATAGAAGTACTATGTTTCATAGCAATGAGCAGAGGGTGCTGGTATTTTATAGGTTTGCAAATTTCTAGATTGAAGTTTATAGGGCTTTTTTGTTGTTGTTGGTTTTTTTTTTTGGTTTGTTTGTTTTTCCTGGGTCTCAAATTCTTGAAAGGTGATAATGATGGGCTTGTGTGCTTGGGGTAAAAAGGGAGATCACAATATTGCTCTTGCTCAAGGCACCCTGAGAGAACTCCTTTCTGTGCACAAGCCCAGCCATTTGTCATTCTTCATAATGCAGAGTCTAGAGTGACCCATGTCATAGACAGGCTCCTGAGAAATTTGGTATTTCTTTTTACACAAGTATTTAGACCACAACATGCCTTAGCTGTGTTTCAGGGATAACAGGAAATGAAAGAAAAAGAAGAGTTGTGTATCTCCTTTCATAAGTGGTGTTCTACCCACATTGTGATTGATGGTAATGCTGCCTAAACCATTTTCACCTGCCAGGAACTTGTCCACTCTATCTCTGATCAAGACCCATGGAAACATGTTGCAATGTAGCTGTAGCATTAAAAACTGACTCTGGGATGGCCAGTGAAGAAGAGAGTGAGATTATTTAAATCAAATCAAATCAAATGAATGAAGTGTATGAGATCTTGCCACTTTGTTTTCTGCCCTCTTTTCATCAAGGATTTCCCCAGCTACTTCAGCTATTCTGTTTCCCAACAGCCAGGCCATGTCCAGGCATGCACACACCCTAAGATGGAACCACGTGCCAGTGTCCTACTCCCATGAGTGAGGACAGATGCCATTCCAACTGTTAAGTATTTTGAATATCACCTTCATCATTCCTGTCCCCATACAATTTAGGAAAGTATTTGGTTCCCATTTGTTTACGTGTTTCAATGAACTGACATTTTTAAGGACACCGCCTTGGAGAGTGCTGGATCAATTCTGTTTGAAACAGGAGCCCTGTCAGGTAGTTAGTATGCTGACAAGGTTTGTTGTGTAGAAAGGACTTGTGCATCTCTTGGAAGTTGAACTTAGAGAGAATTTCCTGGTAAAAAATGCTTTCTCCCATCTGTGCACATCAAAAACTTATAGCATATAGACTTCTTTGGCTTTCACTGTGTGTTTTTCCCAAAGCAAGTATTTCTGGGAAAGAGAACAATAAGTTCAAATCACTTTAAATTATTAGACCAATTTGGATATTAATAACAACAAATGTAGTAATACAAATGCATTGAAAAGAATGGAAAGATAACATAAAACTAGGGCACTATAGCCATGTATCAAAGCACTAGAATCTGTGAAGAAGTTTGAGTAGAAGCAGGGTTGCCCACAGTATTAGGGAGAGACCAAGGCTTGAGGGAGAAGTGCCTGGAAGCTGCTGCTGGCCTTCCTGTTTTCCCAGGGAGGTTTTTCCAGAGCCTGATTGAGTAGATAGTGGCCGCATAATTTATTTTAATTATGTGATATGTCATCTTCCCATGCATCATGACTAGAATCTCTGGACATATTCAAAGATCTGTATTCTATAACTTTTACCAGAAAGTTCTAGCAGATGCCAAAACACTGCTCAAATATATCTGCATATATCCAGTCACCAGTTTCACTGTTGAGAGAGGATGTTGAGAGAGGATGTTGAGAGAGGATAGAACTTAAGCCACTTATACTCCAGTATGGAGCTCCAATACATCTTTCTATGTGTGTGTTTCCTAGCAATTAACCTTCAAAGAGTTAATTTGCCCCCTTGTGCCCCAGTGTCCTCATCTAAAATTTGAGGCTACTAGCACTACCTACTGCTGTAGGATAAAGCTCTTGTACCCTGAAGATTTGTCACTCATGTTGGTTTAATAAAACACTGATTGGCCAGTAGCCAGGCAGGGACTATAGACAGGGTGACCAGACTAGGAGAATTCTGGGAAGAGGAAAGGCTCAGCCTACAGTTGCCACCCAGATGCAGAGGAAGCAAGATGAAAATGCTGCACCGAGAAAAGGTACCAAGCTACTTGGATAAACATAGATAAGAATTATGGGTTAATTTAAGTTGTAAGAGCTAGTTAATAATAAGCCCGAACTAATAGGCCAAACAGTTTATAATTAATATAAGCCTCTGTGTTTCTTTGGGACTGAATAGCTCCTGGACCAGGTGGAGCAGAATTCACAACCCACCTCATGAGGTAATGGGCATACAGTATATGTGGTAACATTGTAGTACTGCAAACTTTTGGCTACTTTACTTATCAAAAAGCACAGTCAGTTTCTCCTTCCTTTGACTTGGATCAGTCTTTGAACTTACTCGGTGAGCAGAACAGAGATGGAAAGAATGCAATCTGACATCTGAAATTCATTTAGAAAGGAGAACTGCTGTAGGAAGCACACTCTGACAGCCACAGTGTGAAGTGCCTGGCTGCTATGGGGAGAGACCATCATGGAGCCTTATGTATTTTTAGCCTCCAGTTACTGGATTCCTTCCAGCCTAAGGGTTGAGCACGTGAACGGAGTGGTCTTTAAGGCTTCAGCTGGTCACAGTCGGCCTGCAACTGCAGCAGATGTGTCTGTTGCCGTTTGCTTATTGCATTTAACTGTTTGTAACTGTTATCATCTTAAACCGCCCTTTCAGGGTAGCAAGCCGCTAGTCAGTCAATCCACAGCACAGTTCCAGAGGGGCAAGCACTCAACTGATTCAAGGAAATACCGAATGTTCTCTTAGATCAGTCTTTGGTGTTACTTAGCACATGCCACTGTGTGTTGCCTCATCAAACCCTTTTTGCCTGGAAGTTCCATGTGACAGGAATTTTATTTTTAGATTTAACATTTTCTTTGACTGATAAATCTATTTCCTTTATTGTGTCTTCAACACCTAAGAATCTCTCTTCTGTCTCTCATATTCTGTTGGTAATGCTTGCATCTATGGTTCCTGTTAGCTTACCTGGAGTTTCCAATTCCAGGATTCCCTCTGTGTTTTCTTACTTGCTTCTGTTTCCATTTTCATATCTTGAACAGTTTCCTTTATTTGTTTTTTCTTGACTTTCTTTTAGGGATTTGTTGATCTCTTCCAATTTTTGTTTCTTTTTTCTTCATTTTCTTTATGGGATTTGTTTATATCCTCTTTAAAAACCTCTATCATCTTTATAAAGTAATTTTAAGGTTGTTTTCTTGTGCTTTGGCTGTGTTGGATTGTTCAGATCTTACTGTTGTAGGATAGCTGGGCTCTATTGATACCATAGCGCCTCTTCTGTTACTGTGTTCCTACACTGGCATTTAGGCTTCTAGATTTGCTGATTCCTGTGTTTGTCTTTGTTAGCTGGGTATTTTGTTCCTTCATTTCTCTTTCCTCTCTGGTCTTCTGGCTTAAATGGCTAAGAGTTCTGGTAACTAGTGTGTCTTCAGGTCCTACAGGGAGTCCTCTCTGGAGTTTTGGGGGCTAGGAGTCCCTAGATCCAGCCTGGTCTCTGGGAAAGCCAGATTCTTTTTCTAAAGTTGTAGAGCAGGATATGGAGTCCAGGTGGGGATAAAGACTGGGATCCCTAGATCTGCTCTGTGCTCCAGTAAAGCTGACTTCTTTTGAAGCTGTAGACTTGAAGTCTCTATATCCTGCCTGGCCTCTGGTAAGGTGGAAGTCTTCTTCTGAAGTTGTAGACCAGGATATGAAGCCGAGGGGGGTTGGAAGTATGTGTGAGCAGTCTGGGATTGTAGGTCAGGCTTGAAGGGGTTTAGCAGGCAGTGGGTGGTGTCTTTCCTGGGGTTCCTAGAACTGCTCTGGCCTCTAGTACAGCTGGGGGTGGGGCTGTGGACCCTAGTGTGGAGCTCAGAAGAGGGGTGCAGTCTAGGATTGCTGGTCAGGATTTCACTCCATTTGACCTGGTCCATTTGGATCTGGGTTATCTTCAGGTCACTGTGATGAATATTAGATGAGGTCACAGGTTGGAGAAGAATGTAAAAAGTGAAGTATTAGTATTGCTTTAAAAACATATTTTTTTAAAAAAAATTATCTTAAACTGGTCAGGAATATTGTCATTGTTGTGCTGGGAATTGAACCTAGGGCCCTGCATGCTAGGAAGATGCCCGACCACTGTCTATCTCCCTGGTCAAGAAGTTTTATCTTTTTAGAGACAAAATGGATCTAATGCTTTATCAGAATTTTAGCAGTCTCAGAAACAAGAAGTAAGTAAAAAATCTGAGTGGAACACATCTGGTCTATGTGTAAAAAGTGATCATAGTGACAATTAATACAATGAATCACAGAGAATAAAAGCTGGAGATTTCTTTCTTGTTACCTGTTTTTCATGCTTTTGTAAACAGTGTTGACTATTAAGATCTGTTTTGACATATATTATATGTTATGTACATATATATGCACAGCACAATTATATAAATGTTAAAATAGATATTAATAAAAACAACCAACACCAAACCATACGTGTGTGAGTGTGTGTGCATGTGCACGCAAATAAATATGGGTGCAGGTTATGAAACTAGAAAGGATGGTGAGAGGAGAAAACGAGGTATTAAAGAAGTAGGGAGAACAGACTATGTATGGCATGGAAGCTGAAGGGTGGTTACTGAGGGTGGAAAGGTACCAGGCAACTAGGCAGGCCACGGGGACTGAGAGAAGAGGAGAGGGGGAGAATCCACAAAACAAGTTTGTCTAATAATTTTAAGAATAAGTAAAATCTAGAATAATGGAAAAGATCTCATTTGAGAATCCTTTCCTGTAATTACCTGCATTTAGACATGTCATCCACAGGGTGGCGGCAAAGGGTTTTATTTGAAATAGGCAAATTCTTTGTAGTCCAGCATCCACCCAGCAATCCATTCTTCTGATGTTGAAGACTGATGAGCCAGGCATTTAATTTAGACATTAAAAACCTTCTTAAGGGCTTGAAAAATATAAAAACCTCCACCGCGATCTAGAGACAAGCAGCAGATACTTGCTAGTAAGCTTGAGTTATGGATAGGGCACTGTCGGAGTGGCGGGAGGAAAGAGCAATTGTAATTAGGCACCTTTCTATAGAAGAAAGAATGTTTCAAATCTTGGAAGAAATAAACAGGATGAAACAGCCTTTGGAAAAGGAAATATTTTTATTTGATTACCCATGATTGGGAATGCTTAGTGTAAGATTAAAGTGTCACTCTGTCATTAAGGAAAAAAATGTTGAAAATGCAGTAGCAGCTACAGTAAAAGCAGCCGTATCAGTTCCTCTTTGCTGAAGTGTGATCAGCCACTTAGCCAACAGGTGAGAGCCATGAACTGGCTGTTCTCGGGATTATGGTCGTACAGTGAGTGTTACTCGGAGGTCATGCTTGGGAGAGAGGAGAGGAGTTTGTATTTCCGTACAATTCTCTGTATGATGCTAATGTGTTGTGTGAAGGGGGACCAGAGATTTAACAAACAACCTCCCAAACCTTTCTTTCCAAACTCTTCCTTCTGTCTAGCCATCTCTTTCCCAATGGAAACTGATAAATGTCAAATCTGATCAAATTCCTGTGTTACTTGGGATTATCCATCTAGAATTAAATGACATAAATGTTTTCCCCATGTTTTAAAATCTAAATCTCCAGAATAGGGAAGTTTGCTTCTGAAGAATTTCGTGATGAGGTAACAATAAACTAATTCTTGTGGAGAGTGTTTAAGATCATTATGTTCACATGTAAGAACCATCTGTGTGATGACCTCAGCATCCAGAAAGCGTGTATGGGGGGCGGCTAGTACTTCAATGCAAAAGACTTTATACCCTACAAAGGACAGCAACAAAAAGTGTGTCTGCCAGTTGAAGTTTGTACATTAGCCTGAGCAGGCTTTGGTGAGAATTTGGTGAAAGACAGAGATAGATGTTGTAGTGTGATTAACATTTGACACGAGCCAACATAAAGAAGATGGGCATCTAATTCGTTGCAGACCTTAGGAAGAGAAACAGAAAGTCCCAGGCATGGAAGGATTCCACCTTATCTGTAGCATGGAAATCCTTCCTCATGTCTATGCTCTCAGCCTGCCCTATGGATGGCAGACTAACCAGCTTCACAATGGGATAAGACAATGTCTTAAAGCCAATCTATCTTGTCAATTCCTAAGAGACCCCTGGTGTACAACTTATATCATCCTTAGAAACATGAGAGTTTTGTTTCCTTTCTATACAGTGAGGACTCAGATAAAGTTGACAACTAAAGTCATAAATCATTATCTCTTGGAATCATCCATGATTGACAGTAAGTGAAAATGAGAAACCATCCCTTATGTTGGGCAGCGCTTAGGGAGTCCCCTAGCAAGATGACTCCTTCATAGGAAGTGGAACAGCAGCGGCATGATTACAGGCAGGAGGTCGCACCAAAACCTCCTACTAAAGTGATGGAGCACTGGACTCAGTGGTTCTCAGTGTAAGCAGACACAGTCGAGATGAGCCCAATAAAGCCAGTGAAAACCCCATTTCACTCAGCCAGGCCAGATTTATTGGCTACTTCGTGCCAAAAGTTCTCAGTATTCAGTTCTATCTGATCAAGCATAAAAATACTTGAGGAAACTGGAGCAGTTTGCAGCAGTTCATGCATAAATAATGTGTGAATGCAATGTCTCATCTAAAAACAGGGCATGATTTCTCGGAAACTAAGTAGCGATTCTGGGCAGTACTCACACAAGGGGCCGGTAGGTAAATAAATTTGAGAAACGGTGACTTATATATTGTCTATGTATAGTTGTTTTTTTGACATTGTGGCACCCAAGAACTGTATTTGAAATTAATTTCTCATTTCGGAACCTTGATACACCACACAAGGTGCAGAAAACAACTGGGTCATTCCCTTGGTAAAGGTGTAGGTTCTTCACTTGGCTTGAACAATGACA
The DNA here is from genome assembly GCF_903992535.2 of Arvicola amphibius. Classification (NCBI taxonomy): domain Eukaryota; kingdom Metazoa; phylum Chordata; class Mammalia; order Rodentia; family Cricetidae; genus Arvicola; species Arvicola amphibius. The sequence goes on along the minus strand of NC_052047.1, from coordinate 16,060,366 downwards.
TTCTCCTGCAGGACTTAGAATATTGGCAAGTGACAGGGTTGATTGCACTTAACTTAATTTCCATTATATATGCCAGGGAACACTTTCCCTTTTTACTGTATAACTACATCTGCAATGAGGTGAATTCAGATTTCCCAGTGCAATTAACACTAGAGAAGGCTTTCCTTGGATTTTATTAGCTTTACAGATATATTTATTCCAGAAATATATCTGTCTTCCAGGAAGTATATAGAATCAGGGCACCTTCATTTTCTCTGAGCAAAGAATGTACACATAGAAATTCATGAATATTGTAAGTACATGGTAAATCAAGCTAAGCTGAAAATATGTGATATTCTAGAACTTATCTTGCTAAATGGCTCTCAGGAACCATTCGCAAAAGCAAAAACCTAAACCAAAATTAAAACAAACAGGACCCCTAAACCTTCCCTCTCTGTTCCTGCTGAGGAGAATTTTTATTTGCAAGACAGAGAGATACTACAGAATTAACTGCTGCGGGGAGCAGCTGGACATGAGGGTGGACCCAGGAGGTGTTTGGTCTTTCTTTTAAGAAGTGCGATGTCCCAGGCTGTCTGTTAGCAAGCAGGCTAACTTTAATGGTACCTACGAAGTCTGAAAAATAGTCAGAGAATGGAGTTGAGCCCGCTGGGGATTGTAGAGTTGATGCTAATGTTGGGAGTGTTTTAGAGAAACAGCAGAGAAGGGGTGAGAAGCCTGGCTTCTTTGGCTGGTGAGACCCGTGACAGATCTGAAGATCAACACCACTTCACTCTCCGTTGTGCTTGGGATTTGTGCTATATTTCAATTTATTTTTTTATTCATCACAATCATTGTAGCTGGGAAAAATAGAATCATCTTGGTGGTCCTCCTGGAAGCTCAGCGGCTTGACTCTGGTTACCAGTGACTGTTTTTCCAGGGTGTCCCGGTTCTAGGTCTGTGAGAAAATAGGAATAAATGGTGCATTTGAGAAACATCAGATGCATACAAGACCATATTCATTTTATGTTTCTAATGACCATAAAACTGTCTGGCATGACCCACTTATCCTTTATTTGCGGTTGGGGTAGGTCAGAATTTAAGAAGTTCCCAATACTCAAAGCAAAACGTTACCCTTATTGCTATGCCTAGGTGCATAATACAAAATCCAGGGAGGGCTGTGTGACTGTCTGCTCTATGGGAATAATTTACTGTCAGAGCAAAAACGAAACAATGGATAAAAGAGCCTTGGTTGTGGTTTGGGTGTTGACTACCCTACAGAGGTCATGTGGTCCTAGGCTGATGTTTTATGTCAACTTGACACAAGCTAAAGTCATCGGAGAGGAGGGAACCTCAATTGAGACAATGCCTCCTTAAGATCAGGCTGTAGGCAAGTGTGTAGAACATTTTCTTAATTAGTGATTGATGGGAGAAGGTCCAGCCCTTTGTGGGATTGACCATTCCTGGACTGATAGGTCCTAGGTGCTATAAGACAGCAGACTGAGCAAGTCGTGAGGAGCAAGCCAGTAAGCAGCACTCCTCCATGGCCTCTACATCAGCTCCTGCATCCAGGGTCTTTCCCTGCTTGAGTTCCTGTCCTGTCTTGCTGTGATGATGAAGAGTGCTGTGGGAGTGGAAGCCGAGTGAACCCTTTCCTCCCCAGCTTATTTTGGTCAAGGCATTTCATCACAGCAGTGGAAACCTTGACTAGACAGATACCAAAGAAAAAGATGGGGCCTCGGAGAGGTGCAGTGCAGGAGGAGGTCGTTGGGTCGTTGAGGATAGGTGTGTCCTTAAGAGGAGTATGTCCCCCTAGACTGTTCCTCTCTTTATCCCTTTCATTCCTAACTATGAGGCCAGCAATTTGCTGTGCCCCGTGTTTCCCACCCCTGCCATCTGACACCTGCCTAGAGGCCTAAAAGCAGTGGGACACCACGAAACTTATGGGATGGAATGCCTCCAACAGTGAGATGAAACCAACCCATTTTTTAAAAAATAAGTTTATTATTTGGGGTATTCTGTTACAATTATGAAAAGCTAGATACTAACGCTTCTGGTCATGGAATTGAGAGAGTAGTTCAGTGGTTTTTCTTTTAGGAAGGCACTGTTGAGTATGAAATGGGTATTTTTCTGGGCTTTGTTGTTTTTGTTGTTGTTGCTGTTGGGTTGTTGGTTTTTATTTTTGTATATTTAATATTTTGTATATTTAGTTTTTTTTGTATATTTACAAAAATATTGATTATATTATGGCAAAACTCGTTTGTCCTTGTTCTTTTTCTTTTGTAAGATATTAGGAAGAAAAGTTTCATCTGCTACATTGTTCTCCCAGTTTATGCCTTGAAGAGAGGATATGACAGAACACATGGACATGCTCTTAGTGTCATTTATTAGGTCTCCGTCACACTGCAACAGTCTATGCAAGGTGTGATTTCCGTATCTAAAACATTTTCCACCTACAAGGTAAAGAAATGCCTTTATCTTGGCAGTCCAGGGATCACTAATTTAATTTCTTTCAGGAAAAAAAAATGTCATGCTTTGTAAGATTGAAAATCTTATTCCTTCCCCAGTAGAATATCAGTTTGGGGCCTTGAAGGCTTGCCTAAGATAATAAATGTCAAGATTACAATTTCAGTTACTGAAACTCTTTTAAGGCATGAAATAGAACGTGTCTGTTGACTGTACAAGAGATAAGGCAGAGGTGTAACTAGGGACAAGAACAGGTAGAGACAAAATCTTTCAGGTTCTATTCAAATCTCTAGTTATACACTAGTGGGCTTTTATTGAAAAAGAGTAACATGGTCAGTCATAGTTACTGTAACAGTGTTAGGGTGTCAAAACTGTAGAAAAGAATGAGTATCTTCCAATTTAAGATATGTTGTAAAGACTGGCCTGTTTGGGGGACAACACTCAACATGTCTTCTGGTATCATTGACTGCAAAGCTAGGTACAGAGTGACCATAGAAGACTCAGTCATCTCAGCGTGGTTCCCTGTTAGCAGAATGACTCCAGATTTATTCCACGGCACCACAGAATTTTTCCTGGAGCCCAAGAATTACAGTGTACTGGTTGTTGTTTGAAATTTAATAGAAAAGCTTAGAACATAGTATTGTATTCTAGACATGATGCCTCAACCTTGTAACCTTGTGAAGAAGGTGGGATTCCTTTTCAGTGCCAAAAAAATCATCTTGATACAATTGACTGTTAGTAGCTCTTCATTCCAGATTATGTTCATGACCAGCAGGACATGGCTAAAATTGACTTCAAAATAAATATTCAATTCATTTTGTAGAAATTTATGCAAGAAAAGTGTAAATGGTTTTTGATTTTTCTATTCAGGTAATCAAAATGCATTCCAATGATCAAATAATTTGAGAGCACAGAAGCTTAAAGACTATTTAAGGTTAAAGAAAAATACTAATTGAGGGGAAATGACACAAAATACCCATAGAAGATGAAGATAATTACTATCATCCAGATTAACTAGTATTTTAGAATTTTCATAAATGTGTTACTGTGGTAAAATTGACTTTATCTATTGATTCTGTTAGATTTAAAATATTCCTGAAAGTTGTTAGGTTCAAAAGAACTCTCTTAAAATATATTAGTTTCATGTTATTTACTTTCTGTTCAAGATATACTTATATATTTTGTGTGTATGGGGCACTCCTGGACTATGATGCATTTGTGTGGAGGTCAAAAAACAACTCGTAGAAGGTTCATCATGCTGGGCCAGGGGATCAACTGGGGTCCTCAGGGTAAACAACAAGGACCGTTACCTGCTGAACCATTCCATCTACCCTTTTTGTTTTCTTAAATGGTTATTTTCTTCTGTTTCAGTGTGTCCTCTGAGAGGCTAAAAGTATCTTCCTAAAACTTTAAGAAAATTTCCTCTGAGTTATGGGGGAAAAACAGCTTGGTGTAAACAAATTCAAACAGAAATGCTCATAAGGCTTTTAAAGAAACTCCGATTCTTAATTAAAGCTCCCGATGCCTTGAAGGTGGCTTGTGAAGAAGGCATGATGTGCTTGAAGTTTCAATCCATGAAGATGCTTGCTTTATGTACATATTGTGATAAAGGGAAACTGAATTCACTTAAATAAAGGTGTAGATAATGTATCAGCAATGGCTCAGAAGCTGATTTAACTGTATATCACAGAAACCATGAATAACTTCTTATTTTGAGTTCTATTTTTCAGAAGACAGAGAATTTACTTTGTTGTTAATCTGGGTTCTGAATTTTAGGAGTTGAAGCAGCAGTGGCAACGAATGCTCTTGCTAGTGTCCCTGATGATATTTGCTTTATTTTGTTTTAATAGACACTAACGCTGAAGTAGATGCTGAAGATTTCATTTATAAAGGATGAAATGCGAGCTGTAGGGAATATGGATTAGTTGGCTCAAGCTGGCAAAGACAGATAACTGGAGTGGGGGTTTTTAATTTAGATTTGATGATTCTAGAAATGAGGGCTTTCCCAACTCAATAAAAAAAAACAACACAAATCAAAATCATTTTTCACAACATTTTAAAATCTCAGCTGTAATAATTCTTAATGAACACCATTAAAATGACAAAAAAACTTTTGTTGAAATGTGCAGAGTTGAGATCACCTTTAGGTTGTTATATTAAAATGTGGGTTATGTACAATTAGAGTTTTGCAGACTAAATATATTCATTGGTCACTTTTAAATGATCGAAAGCATAATCTCTGAAGAAAGCAAGTGGCGCTCTAACTGGAGAACTCTGCTGTGAATCTTAATGCCTGATGGCCCCATCTTTAACCTGTTTTCCTCTTGATGTGCAGGATCCCTCCCATGACATTTATGGTAACATTAATGGTATGATGGATAAAGTACTACACTGGGTACCCAAGAATCTGGAATTAATCTTTAATATGTCAGAAGTTACCTGTGTATTTCTGTAAGCACTGAAGCTTTCCTCCAGGCTTAGTATGCTCAACTGAAAATTGAATTAAAATGGATAATAAATAGGATAGAGAAATTGGGTAAAGTTTGTGTTCTATTCTAAGGTTTATAAAATTCATGATAAAATTCTGGATTCTTTGATGATGTACTTACCCCAGACAGTATATACGCACTGCATCAGAACTGCAGGATGTCTCTCATTTCAGCATCAATCTGATGATGAAAAAGAATGTTCTACAGTTTATCAAGCCCTCTACCTGTAGGCTACTGGGTCATGTGGAATATGCACAGCATTTTGAAACCTTGTCAGCGGGGATAAGATTATAATGAAAACACATGTTTTCATTGTAATTTTCATTAGCCATGCTTCTTATTTGTTTAGCTTTGTATAGCCCCTTCCACAGTCTGATAAGAACAACAATAGAATTTAGGACATGCTCATTAATGAATGCACAGAACAGATAACAGAGGAGCTGGCTTTGTGCACATAGAGTCCTGGAGGAGCTGATTATTCTATTCTTAACCTTAAAGCCTGGTGAAAGAAACATGAAATCAGGTTAGTCATTATCTGCACACAATGGGGTGAGGAAAGAGAGAAAGATTAAAGTTTGGAAGGTTGAAAGTAGATCAGGAGAGTCTCACAGAGGCATAGAACTAGTCACAGGAGGTCTGGCTGCAGAAGAAATCAAGGATCAAAATCTCTTGATTGTAATAAAAAAGAAAGAAAAAAGAAAATCAGACTCCATCCGCAGTTTTCTGACTCCATGAGGCAGATGCGTTTTGCTGAATTATTCTCACCAAGGTCCAAAAATGGAGTGAGGACGTCAAAGGTCTCAGAACTATCATACTCTCCAATGAAGGCAAAAGCAAATGCAGTGTGACTATGACTTTAGTCTCTTCTAAGTAACTTAAATGGCTGTTGGAGAGTGATAGGTACAATGAGAAACGTAAGCAAATGGGATCCTGTATTCTGACAATGACCAATGCATACCTTCTGGTGGGGTAGGGCGGGTGCTGATTTGTTGACTGAGATAAAAATATAATCATCCAGTCTCTTGGAAATCAGTAACTCTCAGGTCTAACATCAGTAAGGCAGCATAGCTAAACTGGCCTCCCTTTTCCCATATCTTAGTCGAGAGAGAGAGAGAGAGAGAGAGAGAGAGAGAGAGAGAGAGAGAGAGAGAGAGAGAGAGCACACATAGTATAGCCTTACTCCACTGCAGTCTGGGAAATACTACATACATACAAGGTTATCTTTTGTACAAAGTTAAAAAACAAGTAACAATATGGAGGCTGTTTTAAGAAAAGAGAGAAGAGGAAGGGACGACAAAGGAAGAATGAGAGCCAACCGATAGTGTTTAAAAGAAAAGTTAACATTTAAAAATGATTACCACTTGACATTAAAAACATTTCTTCACAAAATAATTCTTATGCTGAATAAACACTTATGTGGCCATTTTCTTATTATATTAAAACAAATTAAATGTAGCATTTTACAGTTAAAATACAAGATATGAATTGGTCCCATTTCTCTACAGGTATTTCTGTTCATCAGTCTGCCTGCCTGTATGCATGTGTATCTGTTATTTACACACACACACACACACACACACGTAAGCATAACATAAAATGCTATAAAGTTGCATGGGCTCTATGTAAAGTGGACTCTAATACTTACACTGTTTCTTCTTTCAGTCTTAGAAGCTGTTTTAGGACTTTAACCTATAGATTGTGTAAAACCTGGAAACAATTTTTCTTGCTTTCTTAGTGAGACAACCAGCAAGATCACCAGCACTCCCGGACAGCCTGCCTCACGCACACACTTCAGGAACGTTCAGAACAGGGATGAAACATTGGCGCTCTGGAACCCTCTTGGCTGAGGGACAGAGGTGAGGCTTTCCTACCTGCGAGCTGCAGTAGAGGGGAGGTGAGTTTGTGGAGCAGCACTTGGAGGCGAAGTCTGAGCGCTTGTCCACCATGTCCTCCAGCTCCCCTGCAGAGGCGTTGGGTGTTTTCGTCCTCAGTCGCTCTGCCAGTCTAAAAAACAGCTCTCTGTTAGGTTCCGCTGAAGGTATTGTAGGGTGGTCACTGCTTAAGCAAGATGATAACTATTTCCTAACATGTACAATGGACATAGAAATACATGCCTGTCTCAGGAAACCTTATGTGTAGAATGGATATTCGGTGAGCCATGGTGAGCTTAGAATTGAAATGTATACCTCATTCAAAGTCATACAAGCAAACATAGAAATTGCCACTGAATTTTGAAAGCCAATCACCCGCCTTTTGGTAGCTCATTATTTCAGCATAAATGATGCCTTTTCCATTTCGCCTGGCTTGTCGCCTTTCTCCATCCAACGTTAGGTTTCAAGCTCCTTTAGAATGTCACCTCCACAGGTCGTGATTTCAGTTTTATGCATTCTCTTTGTTGTTGTACAGTTTGCCGGCTTCGGAACTCACTATGTGGATACGCTGAAATAGGAGTGGGGTCCTTTGGCCCTCCTTCCCAGGGGTTTCATGCCTTTATTTTATGATGGTAACAGGATTTGGTGCCTCTCGCTGTTTTCCAGCTTGCACTATCTATGATCTTGGTGCCATTTCACCGTCACTGTGGCTCACTTAGCGTGATTTATTACTTTCTCCAAGAAATATACTCCTAGGCCAGTAGTGAGCAGTAAGGGGAAAATGGGAAAGACGCTTCCAAATCCAGGACTTTCACAAGCTAAGGAGGATTTCATGGAGGTCATTGAGAAGATGTCCTGTTCTGGGATTCTTTAAGAAAATCTTTTTGTGAATCTGTGTGCTTATTTGAGTCCTAGATCCCAACTGATTTAAAATGGAAATTTATGAAGCAAAGTGGAAAAAAAACCACAATCTTTTTAGAGATTTCCCCCAAGAACCCAGTACCATGCCTCTCATTATTACGGCCAATTATTTTATCATTAATTTCTATTTACAGTGAAATGCTTCCTCTTCCCTTTCATTGAGAAAATAGCTGTTGTATCATCTTGTTGCTAACTAGCATTTTTACTCCTGGTTCGTAAGGATCACATGATGGTGACCAAGCCAGCATGAAAATTTGGTTTTTGGAGAACAAGCATTGGCGGGCAACTGCAGGGGCATGAATATTGACCAACTATGTGCTCGTGTCTCTGTTTTGAGTCAAATCAAATATAACTGATCACTTATAATTTATATTCTTGTGACTGTGTTTTAATTGGCCAACTTTTAAAACTGCAGCCTTCTGTATCGTCCACTCAGGGCATCCTGAGTTTTCACCTGTGCTTTTTCAGTCACAGAATTAGATAGACAAGCAGGGCAGACACATTTGGAGGATGAAGCCACAAAGCCAGCCACTTACTTTTTCTTGTACTCAGTAAATGTGTTCTCAGAATAATCTGCACACATTTCTTGTCCCCTTTCAATGAAAGAAGTAAGTTGCTTCTTCAACAGGGGACTCTGTAAAAAAAAAATGCACATCAACATTCCTTGTATGGAAACACTGTCCTAGTGAGGACATTTGATCAGAATTACAAGTCCCTGCACCAGGTATCAGCAAACAATTTTTTTACATAAAGCCAGTTAGTAATTAATTTAGGCTTTGTAGGTCATATATAATCTCTATTATAGATATTCCACCCTAAATAGTGGTGGTAACCGATGATGGACAAACAGCATGCGTGGTGGTGTTCTAATGCAACTCAATGACCACTGTAATTTTAATTTTATTTAATTTCCACACAATGAAATTTCAATCTTCTTTTGACTTTTTCCCCTGAGTAAGTGCAAGAATGCCATAAGCCATGTTTTCATTGTTAACTTGCAGGGCAAGCGTGCCAGGTTTGACCCATAAGCTCCAGTCTGCAAGTCTGACCTACACTGTTGATAAAGAAACTTAGGGAAGTGTACCTGAGTTCTGAAACAGGTCGCGGAGTCCTGGGTTTCACAGCATTCCCTGAGGGACTTCAGGGTGGTCTCCAGCACTTTGCTGAGGAATACTTCTGGCAACTGAGTCCTTCTGCTTAGTTCAAACGTGTACCTGGTGTCAGGCAGAAGAGTGTGTCTTTCAAGGTGTGTCTTGGGTTCAGAATCGGAAATGGGACCCATCTACTGTCTACTATTATTCTACCTGTCTACAGGGGCAGAAATGGCATCTTGTTTCTGATGGTCGTGTTGTTTCATTTGAGACACTTTTACTATGCAACATAAGTCATTCTGTAACTCACAGTGGGGTGAATCCTTCATCCTAGGACCCTCCCACTTCATTTCCTGCCTCAACCCCCCTAGTGTGGGGATTGCAGACATGGACGAGTATGCCTGGCTTTTTGGTTCTGTTAATTTATTTTAATTTTATTTAAAACGTAATAACATCTTTCCTCCCTTCCTTCTCATTCCTAAAACCCCTCTCATGTCTCTTCTACTCTTTTTCAAATTCGTGGCATGTTTTTCTGTAATTAGCATTGTAACATGAGTGTGTGTGCATGTGACCAAATAAAACCTGCTGAGTTCATTTACTATTGTTTATGTAACAATTTAAAAATGACTTAACACAAATGGACCCCCTATAAACTGACTTTAGATTAGCTGTTTAATGACTGTAATATACTCTATATACAACAGAACATGGAAACATATCCTTTTACTGTGAGCGCATATGGACATGTTCTTTGTGAGAGTATAACACAGTTCTCCCACAGCTAATGTTAGCTGGGCACCTCAGAGCAAGTGTTTTTGTACAAAAATGTACACAAAATTGTTCACTCCATCTTATCTAACTGTTGTCTAGGAACTTACCAGATCAATTAGTAGTCATAAGAAAACTGTACTTTAGTTTTTGTTTTGTCTAAATTCTATTTATATAGGCAGCTGACAGTCTAATCATTTTTTCAGGCTGTAAATCAATTTTGTGCTACAAGTGTGAAGATATTCATAATATATATAACACATTGCATATTTGTTTTGATTCTCTTTAGTTAACTGAGACAAGATCAGGTTTTGCTTGTCATCAAATGATTATTCTCTGAAAGCTTGATAAACTTTCATTTGCTTGGTGTGAGTGTGTGTGTGAGATTTGGAATAAAATATGGTCAAACTGGGCAATAACATGATACATGTTTACAACGCCATGATATATATTACATGATTTGCATGGAACATTTTACTGTACTGAATGTTTATCTAGATGTATTTTTTACTGGCCGTCTCTGTGCTAAGTAAGGCAGTGTTGTCATTCCTAAGTCAGCTAAAGAGAAATCTGGGTCAGAAAGGCCAAGCCCCTTCAGCCACTGCACAGTAGTCTCAGGGAACAGACTTAGGAACTGCAGGCTCCTTCCTTATCCAAATTTAACGGCTTGGAGTATTTTAACATCAGTTAACAAATACTTAAACTCCACAGATGCCATATAAAGAGTCTTGCATTGAGAAGAGGGACAGCTTGCTTTCCCTTGGTCTGGTGCCCTGTGTGGGCAGAACATACCAGGCACTGGTCTGGTGTCCTGTGTGGGCAGAACATACCACATACTGTTCCACTTACTTATCCATGACTTGAGTGGCACGCTGACCACACAAGTCTGTCTTTGTGGGCAACGTGATGGCTGGCAATTGAAGTGGTTCAGCCGCTGGCATGAAGTAAGTGCACATAAAAATGTTCATGGGGGTTTTCTCCTGACAGCACTCTTCAAACTTAGAATTCTTTGCAGACAAGTTGTCACAGATTTTTAATGTGTGTTCAGGCAGCTACAAAGAGAATGGTGGAGTCGGGCAGTTAGTGTTCTTGTTGTTGGTCTTACTAAAAATAAAACATAGACTTTTGAACCCTGATATATTTATAATTGTCAGTGAGAATGCTCTTAGAAAACAAAGGGATAGGATATGGTGCTTGGGAAGGGAGCTTGTTAATACACGAAAGTTTATCGCACAAAAGTCTGATTTCACCTTGAGAGAGAGAATGACGTTTATGAAAATTCCATTTTGAAACTGAATACTTCATGCTAGTAAAAAGACAGAATAACTTATGCTTAAAATAATTAGGATAAAGTGAATACTTAGCTATAATACTATAAAGCATGCCATTGTTTAAAATGCAATAATTGAAGATTAGTTAAAAATATGATGCACCCGGGGAGATGATGTAATACATACAGTGACAATCCCATGTAGTCCTACTGACATCATGCATCACTATAGAAAAGCAACTATACACACAATCATGTGGTTGCAATGGAAAAAGACTACACAGCACAATGCAACCATGCTAACTATATCAATAAGATCTTGGAGACTGATCGTCATCTAATGTAATTGCCTGAATTTGTATCAGCTTGAGAAAATTAGGCAAATTGTAGAAAGTAGAAAAAAATCTGATATGCTTACCAAATTGTACAAAGTATAATAAAAAACATTACCAGACTTGGCTATTGTCAGCACTAATGACTTTATGACATAGCTCAATTTTAAATTGTGTTCAATTTAAATATAATACTGGAAACTATAATTAAATTTAAATAACCACATGTGGGTAATGGCTACTCTGCACAGTATAGGGCTTGGGAATCCAGGAATCTTGTCCTTGTATGCATGTGGATTTTTGTCACTGGTTGGGTGGCTTCCAATGAGTCTGGGAGTCAGAGTTAAGAATGTACTTGTATTTTGTAAATGCATATGAGGAGGATAGAACAATGCACAGGAAAAGCAGCTGAGAAGACTGGCAGTCTGTTCACAGTACGCAGTGCATCACATGATGGTGATCACGTGAACCACCTTACCTCTTTGGCCATGCAGTCCTCTGAGGTGGACTCACAACATCTGGACAGGATTTGAGTAAGATCATCAGCTAGTGGCAGAACAGCCTCCAGATTGGCAGTTGGCACTTTTTGGGCTAGTTTAATGAGATGGCTAGATAATTAGAAATGAATTTGTTAGCTCACTCATAGTCTTAGCTTTCTAGTTTTCATGGCAGACACATTAGCACGAGGCATACTGTAGTTTCTGGCATCAAGAGATGAATGGAGTACACCAGCCATGTAATCTGTGCTACACAGCAAAATCGCAGTCCTCAGGATTTAACCATCCCCAGGAAAGGTTCCTAAACATTCAGCCCTGAGGCAGAGCTTCTCTTTCAGCCAGATGCTCACACACTTTGGGTTGAAAGCAGTCCATCGTGCCAATATGCACTCTTGCTATCTTTGAAGGTGTCTTAAAAAATCACTTCTAGCTCAGCACTTTTGTCAGTGAGTTATAGGATGCCTTATGCATCCTGAATCCTACCTCCTTAATAGATACATTTTGCCAGTGTCTTTCCTAGTTGCCTCTTCCCTTGTTGATTGTATCTTTTGGGTAGAAGTTATAAAGTTTGATATAGCTGATTTTGGTTTTGCTTTTCTTCTGTTTGTGAATCATATTTATGGATCATTGTCAAAGACAATACCTTGAAGATTTCCCTATTTTCTTCGGTGAGTTTTATAATTAGAGATATATTTAAGTTTTTAATAGGTTTTTCGTGGTGTGAGGTGAGGATCCAGCTTCCTCCTTCTCCATGGAGCCCTCTAGTTTCTCGACACTGTTAGAGAAATTGCCTTTGCTCTGCTGCATCTCAGCAACCTTTGCTGGAAAGCACTTGACCAAATACACTGATTTAGGCCTTCTATCTGCTCCAGGGTCTACATACCTCTTCTCATGCTGACATCACACTAATTTGACTATTTAAAGTCTCACTGTTGCTCTTTCTCACAAGTGTCTTGTTCACCTGGAGTCCTTTGAGGTTCCCTTAGGATAACATTAATTTCTGGATGGCAGTGCAGTTTGGAGCTCAAATGTCCACCACATGGCAGCTCTTTAAACTCAGGTGATGCTGCTGGAAGGTGCTGGAAGCCTTGAGAGATGGGTCTTCTTGGGAAGTCTTTGGGTCATTGGGAATTGACTTCCAAAGGACATAGTATATAACCTTCTCCACCTCTTCTTGCCATTTGCCTCCAGCTAAGAGGTGAGTGGTTTGCACCACCATATGCTTCCACCCAATGTGCCACCAGAGGCCAGAACAATGGGGCTCGCTTACTAGAGACCGGAACCTTAGAAGTTACAAATAGACATTTCTGTGTATAGGTTGATTAGCTTCGGGATTTGTTACAGTAATGAAAAAAAAAAGCTGATTAACAAAGACCTTTTTCTTTAAAAGTGCCATTAGGGTTTTAAGAGATTAGATTGACTACATAAATTGCTTTAAATAGTCCAACATTTTACTTCATTTATTATTTTTAATATTTACTAATTTCCTATTTTGAGACAGGGTCTCACTATGTAGCTCAGACTAGCCTGGAGCTTACTATGTAGCCTAGGTTAGCGTGTCCTCTTGCCTCAGTCTCCCAAGTGTTGGCATTGTAGGTGTGCATCACCTCACTTGGCTAGTATGATATTTTAATAGCTTTAAGTCTTCAAACCACAAGTAGGGAGCACTTATCCATTATAGCATCTTCTTAGATTTCTTTGAATAATGCATTATACTTTGCATTGAGCATGCTTTTACAGTATAATTTTGAAACAGTGATATGTTTTACATTTATTTACTATAGTTGAAATATTTTCCCTTCTATGAACATTTAGGGAATCTCTAAATTTTACTTATTGGAAATATGGCAGCAATATTTTGAAATTTAATCTTTATTCTCACCAAATGCTAATCTCTTTGAGACAATTCCTAGACACTAATGCAAGTATAAGCCAAGGTTAATTAAGCAGTGTACATGATGACTCTGTATTGTGATTATGCGTATGAGACTTGGAAAGCATGCTTTCTCAGTGTAAAAGAAGAATGGAGGCAGGACTAGGGCAAGTGCCCAGGTGTTCATGTGGTTCTTTGGTGGACCGTGTTCTCCAGCTTCTTTCACAAGTGTGTTTCATGGGCTTACAGAGGGTGAGTGAAGGAGCAGACTTCTAACCTTGGAGATGGGGTGGGATCTTTACCTCAGCCTGGATTTCTCCTTTCCATATGCAGCATATTGGGAACAGACTCTGTTTGACATAGTGGTGAGAACTGATAATTCTTTAATCTGGAGTCTCTAGAAAGTAACAGGGAGAACTATATTAGACAATCAAAACCAGTGGCATGGAGTGTGCATAAGTAGCAGAAGGGATGTTTTAGTTGCTTGACATTTAAAAATCAAAATGATGCTGAGCTCCTTAATGGTGTGAATGTTTTCCAATTAACAAATGCAATGAAGTTATTTTAGAAACATTTGATAATTACAAAATCCCAACTTCTGGCATTATTTAACAGAAATGCCAGTTTATGAAGGAGAAAAAAATATATAACTGTAGTAGGTAAATGGAGCCTACCTCCTTCAAAAAGCACACAGTTGGGCTCGCAGAAGTACAGCAGGATCCAACCATAGAGAGATAACTCTTGGTGTAACCAATTAAAAGTGGCAGAGGAGCTTGTCCGTAATTACTGGAATATTCATATAGAAACCTGGGGAGGAAATGGGATCGATTAAATAAATTATAGGAAAACAAAATTGGACTTTTGTTAGTATTTTAATTAAGAAAGCATACATGTTATATTGGTTCATATCTATTATCTATCTATGTATCCATCGATCTATCATCAATCTATCTGTCTGTCTGTCTATAGTGTGTGTATGTATGTATATATAGTGTGCGTATGTATGTATGCATGTATGTATGTATGTGCAGTGAGTGAGTGTGTGTGTGTGTGTGTGTGTGTGTGTGTGTGTGTGTAGGCTATAGGTTGACATCAGATTTCTCTATTGCTTTCTACTTTAGTTTTTGAGACAGGGTCTCTCACTGAACCTGGAGCTTACCATTGTGGTTAGACTAGGTAGCAAATGTCAGAGATCTGGCTGCCTTTGCCCTATCCTGTCATGTGGGTTCTGTAGATCTAAACCCAGGTCATTATAGTTGCAGAGCAAGCATTTTACCCATGGAGCCATTTCCTCAGCCAACTAGGTCATGAAATCACGATGAATTTAAAGAAATAACAATTATACTGGCAACTGCAAAAATGTATTTTTTTTCCAAGACAGGGTCTCTCTGTAGCTTTGGAGCTTGTCCTGGAACTAACTCTTGTAGACCAGGCTGGCTTTGAACTCACAGAGATCCACCTGCCTCTGCCTCTTAAGCGATGGGATTAAAGGCGTGTGCCACCACCTGGCTTGAAAAAGTGGGTTCTTTAGTTCCGATGTCTGTTTCCAATGAGAGACCTCTGTTTGCTTGTTTGTTTGTTTTAATTTTATTTATAAAATTATAAATACATTTTATTTATTTATGGTCTCAGAGCATCATTAATGGTAGCTGCTTGTTGAATTAATAATAGTGAATATAATTAGGGGATCTATTCTTCATTTTCTATTTGATTTTACAGTCCTAGACAATTCCCATGCATAGTCAACTTATACGACAAGAGCAATCATTTTGGTTTTTAGCAACATAAATTCCTGGGGCTCTTAGAGACATTCTGAGCGCTAGAGAGATGGCTCAATGGTTAAGTGTGTTTCCTGCTTTTCCAGATCTTAGTTCATTTCCAAGCAACCAAGTCAGGTAGTTCACAAGAACCTGCAACCCCAGCGTCAGGGGATGTGATGGCCTCTGCAGGTATCAGCATACACATAAAAATGAGGTAAGTTTAAAAAAATGGCAGAAAGACATCCGAAATTTTGAGCAAAATATCTGAAAATACCAGAAATGGGCATAAACCAATATTTATGAAAATGTGAATAGTTTTAATTTTTGCCCTTTATCTTTGCATATAGATATTTTTTCATCATCATGAGTGTATATTTCTTATCTTTGTCCTTTGTTTTGTTTGTTTGTTTGCCTTTTGAGAGAAAGTTTCAGCATGTAGCTTTGGCTGGCTTAAAACTTGCATCAACCCCCACCCCCTACCTTTGTCTCCAGTGTAATCCCATAGGCTTTTGTGAATATGCCCAGCTTCATTTCTGTATATTTTATAACCTACCAAGATTAGCATTATCAGAGTGCAACCTTCTTTCTCATATAGATTAAACAACATAAGGTCCACATTACATGTTTGTTTGATAGTATATGTCATGTTCACAGCTGTTTCTGAAGATGTATGGGAGTGGGTGTCAGAGCCCAGCTTCAACAAGGATACCACTTACCAGGGTAGGGGCATGTGGATTAGAAAAATAAGTAAAGAAAACAAGACACGAGTGAACATAACAAAACAGAAAGCACAGGATAGGACCAGCAGGGAGTTCCAGTGAATACTGAAATCACCTGCATTTAATTTTCATTTGTTTAAATACCCTAACCCCAACAGGTACAAGTAAGATTTAAAAACTGCATTAACATGATACAAGAAAATGGACAGAGCAGTTGAAGATTGTGGGCTACATTCTTAGTTAAACATTCTGCTGTAGAACAAGACAAGTAACACTCACACCCTAGACCAAGACATTCTGTAGGGAAACCACTTCCTGGGTGGAATCCATTGTTACCTCCCTAAGGGAGTAGGAACTTAGTAGGATCCTTAGACTTTTGTTTGAGGTAGAAACATATCTACTTCTCTGTTCCTGAAATACAAGGGCTGGATATTAGCCACACCTGTTGACAATAGCCATGTGAGAGCAGAACTCTGATCTAAATGTAGGTGGGACTTTTGTTTGAGGTAGAAACAGACAATAATCTTGAAGGAATAGAAATAAGTTCTAACTCTCTGACCTTTGGTCAGTCTAGAATGGCAACAATTTTGAGCAAGCTGCAACTCTCTCTGACCTTCAGATAAGGTGGAAATAGGCTCATATTTTTGGGCCTCCCATCACAGTGGGGGGCATTTATTTCTGAGCTTTATTGAAAAGTATTTTAAAATGTACACAGTGGTAAAATTGCTTTCTGCGATAATAAATAATAAAAAGCAGTAAAATCATACCTGTATAATGCAAGGATCATTGGCATGAGGGGAACACCACCGCTTGCAGATGTATAACAAGTCATGTGAGGGTGGGTGGAGTTTGGAGAGTGGGTGGGGTCACTTCTCATTATGTAATATTACTGTTTTTTATCTTTGCATATAAGATACTATTTTTTCCTTATCATGAGTTGTTTTCCCTATATTTTTGCCTGTCTGCCTTTCTCTCTCTCTCTCTCTCTCTCTCTCTCTCTCTCTCTCTCTCTCTCTCTCTCTCTCTCTCTCTCTCTCTCTCTCACTTCCCTCCTTTCCATTTTGGAGAGAAAGCCTTCCCAGGATGTCAGACTACACTGGTCTTTGCTGTGATCACCCTGCCCTTGCTTTCCTGGTGGCAGGCATCTGCGTTGGTGTAGAACTATAGTTTGACTTATAAAGATCACTTACTGATCAGCAAATCCCTTTGGATCTTTCCTGAATGCCTCACAGATCTCTTCATTCGTTGGTTCCACGTAAGTGGGGAATTCCTGTGGCTGGTGACTGAGGGCAGCCATGCAGAGTTTCCGCTCCAGGCCCTCTTTGGTGCAACACTCAGGAGTTCCAGGGTGCACAGGAAAAGGAGCATCGCTTTCGCAGGACTTGATAGACAGCTCTGAGGTCTGGAATGAGAGAAGGGGGCAGTGTGGAGAAAATCTGTATTCCCCTAAGTTCCAGGGTTTATCCTCAGCAAGTGGAAGAAAGCAAGAGTAACTGTCATTTTCAGCCTCTGTCCTGCTACTCCCATTCATGCGGAAGGATGCGACACCGACACCACCAAAGCAATTTTAGGAGAAAAAACTGGAAGTTATTTGATACTTGAAATAAACTGGTATAAAAGAATAGATACAGAGAAAAAGAAGTAGAAATTACCATGGAAAAGTCACTTTGATGTGTATGTAAGAAAGGGTAATTTGCTATATTTTAATTATCCCTTTAAGGTGCATTTTCTAAAGACCTTTCCTACCAGTGAAGGAAAGATGTTGGATGAGTTGTTCAAACCATTCATTAATCACACATACCCTCCTTCCATGATTCTTAGAAATTATGAACTAAGCTGCCTTTGAAAATTATCTCTCTCTCCAACCAATCTCCTTTCCTTCTTCATGAGTTTTTCTAGAAACTCCTCTGGGTTTTCCTGTTTTACATTATCCCAAAATAAAAATAAAATTTAAACAAATATCAGGATATTACACAATAATAAATAAATGCTTAGAATGAGCAGGATAAAGGTGTCAAACAAACTCTGTCTACGTCCTCTCCTGCAAAAGCTCCAGGCACACTTTGGCAAGGCATGCAGCCACAAATCTGTGGAGCGAGAGGGAGGTGAAACGAGACTGTGCTTTGTTGCTTTGCCTGTAGCTGACAGGTTGAAGCACATTCAGTCTGACGTGGTGCAGAGTGAGGTTGAAATAATGAGTGTTGGTGACCTTGGTGGTGAAAGAAATGACACGGACTAGAGCATAAAAGGTGGCAAATGAATCAGCCAATGGGTAAGGAGACTCACGGTATAGAATCAGAATATTCTAACAGCGATATTTTGTAGATATTGATCTTTCTGTGGAGGACTGTAGCCAAATCCACCTATTGTCTTTCGTTTATGGGCCAGACCACATTAATAAAATTTTGTCTACTTATTTCCACCTTTATGAATTTCTGTCTGAACTTTGAACTGTAGTTTTTTTTTATTCAGGATTTTAATACACACACACATATGTGTGTGTGTGTGTGTGTGTGCTATAGGAGAGAAAAACAGCACACACACACAAACTACACAGTGCATGTACACACATGATATGTGTTTTTTAATACTCAGAACCTAATATACATGCAAACATGTGTATAGTAATATTTGCATGACTCAAGTAATTTGAGACCAACATTTAGTTATTCTATGGCCATTAGTCCTAACCTTGGCTTAGTACTAAAGATGTTGGCAGGATTTTAAGCTAAACATCATGTGTTTATATTATTTTAAGAGGTTGATGACTTTATATTCATGAGATCCAAATTTATCATGATTTAAAAACGATTTTTAAATCATTTTTCAGCATCCAACAAGTATCCACATACTTTTCATTAGCAGTGTATATTTAGTAAGTCATTAAGTTACTTTATCCCAGTTATTTTTCTTTTAAAACGTGTGGCAACAATAAGTGATAAACATGGAAGCTAAAAATAATATTCTTTATTTTCCCTTGCAACTAGGAGTAGATAGCTTGGCCTCTAGAATGTCTTGGATAGGTGACATATAGGCCTGTGACCGTTTTTTCTTTGGGCCAGGGTAGAGATGGTTAAACACACACTTACCCTGGTGTCATAGCAGCTGGGATCAGCCCCCTCGGCACAACACTCTTCAGTTAAGGCAACAACTTCCTTCACCAGCTGGCTGATCTGTTCAAATGTGCCACCGGAAAACTTCCTGCTGTATAGGATTAGTGATCTGTGGGGGAGAAAGTCATTGTGCTCATTGGAATTGAATTGTTCGTTGTTTTCTGGTGTGTTGGCTCATGTTAAATAGGATATCTAGTCAACTTTTAAATAAAATATTTCAAACATTCACTTTTTTTATTTGACTAATGGTGAGAATATATGGTTACATGCCAGGAAATTCCTCTAGGAAAATTTATCTTATGTACAATAAAAACTGGATTTGTAGTTCCCATCAGAGCAGCCTGGAATGTTTTGAGCTTACCCCAAAGGACATATTATCTATGCCATTGCTTGTGTTCTCTAGAGTCCCAAAACAGTTCTAATTTCCCTCAGAAACCTGTATTTGCTCTCTACTACAAATTCATTCGTTAAATTTACCAGGGATAGTTTCTTTCAGCACAGTAACTGTAGTTAGCTGACATCTCTGCCTGACCTCCATCTGCTTAATCTGTTGTTCCACAGTGGCCCAAGGCTCTTTCTTCATCTCAGAGACAGACTCAGCATACTACATATGGAAATTAGCATGTGCTCATTTTCGCTCATGGTCAAGGACCCAAGAGAAATGCATGGATACTCCAACTTACAAAGATCTGAAGTCATCTTTCCCCAGCATGGCGAGTTCCTTGCAAACTTTATCCTTTTCATAGTCTCGGCCTAGAAAGCAGACATAGAAAATAGGTGTCTTTCTCCTGTTACGAATATAACACCACAGAAGTGTGTATAAAGCGCTCTTCAACATGATCAGTGGTGAGGGCATTTCTTAACATCTGTGTACAGTTCCACTTGGAGGTATGTTTTCAGTTATTTCCTCACAAGAAGCCTCAATTTTATGATTTTTTTTTGTTAAATTTGGCCATATAGCAAGACAAAAGGTAGAAAGGCTAAAATAATGCTAAGGATAAGTTAAATGTTATACATCAATTAGTGAGTTAGAATCACCAGCATGAAAACTATTCTCAGTTTGTATAAATGCTGAAGGGGATTCTCTCCCTCCCTTTTCCTTTCTTTCTCCTTTCTCTCCTCCACTTTCCCCCTTTTCTTTGCTTTCCTTTTATTGTCTTGTGGCTTCAACAAGACAAAGAATGAAAGGAAGTGGAAAAGCTTCTCCTCTCCAAGGTGAGTTTCCAGTTGTATTAGGTTTAAACTTGAAAGAGGCCAGTGACCGAGAAAACTTCCATCTGCCTCTGTTACCACTCTAGACCCCAGAAGGACTTCAGCGAGGGAAATGGGTAGTCTAGGGAACAGTGTGGAGTGGTCCTTTACACTTGAGGTGTAGTGAAAATAGTTTCATAACCACTAGATCTTGTTAAGCTTTCCTTGGAGTTTGGGGTGCAGTGGACAGGTATCTGATTTACTCCAGAAATCTAACTATGCAATGGGGCAGTTAAAGGGACCTAAGGAACAAAGACAATCCTGGTGGAACCAGTGGTCCTCAGATCTGATACAGACCAAATAAGAGAGGAAGAAGGCCTGGAGGCATCTTTATCTTGACCCCTCAGAACAGCAACAAGAATGGCAAAACTACAGGGCATTCTGGAAGGCAGTGGGCTGATGTGGGATTTCCCTTTGTATGTTGTGAATACCACTGGCTAATAAAGAAGCTGCTTTGGGCCCATTACAGTGCAGAATAGGGTATGACAGGAATTCCAAGCAGATAGAGGAGGAGAGAGTAGGCGGAGTCAAGGAAAAGCCATGGAACTACTGCAGGAGACAGACACATGATGGAACCTTACTGATAGGTCACAACCATGTGACGATGCACACAGATGAATAGAAATGGGTTAATTTAAGATATAAGAGCTAGCTAGCAATACTCTTAAGCTACTGACCAAACAGCATTGCAAATAATATAGTTTCTGTGTAATTATTTTGGGGCTGGGTGACCTGGAACTAACAAGCAGCCTCTGCCAATAGTGGGCAGCCAACAGTGAATCACGTCTGAGTGAGAACATTTGAAGAATCAGTGCCAAGAGGAGTTTTTACATGCCAGACAGATGTGAGACATTTCTAGGGATGAGAGAACAGAGTTTAAAGAGAAAACAAAAGCCAGGGGCAGGTGCACACCTTTAATCGCAGCGCTCAGGGGACAGAGACAAGTCTACCTCTGTGAGTTCATGGCCTACCTGCTCTACATAGAGTTCCAGTTCAGCCAGGGCTATATAGTGAGATCCTGTCTCAAACCAAGCCAAACCAAACCAACCAAACAAATGTAAGTGAACACCTCGGCTCAGAAGATTTCTACAGGCAGGGTCCACTTTCTCTGCTGCTTTCCTTATTAGTCTAAGAGATACTAGGAGTAGCTTAGATTGTGGGGAAGCACGAAAGGGAATGGGAGAGAAAAGGAGGGGTTCATTTTTTTCCTATCACTGGCTTGACTGGGAAAGCAGCTTTAACATCAGTGAACTTATGACCTGGGTTCAGTTGTAGCTAGATGTGTCATGCCTGAAATGATGTTGCTCTTCAGAGTTCAGAAGTACAAGAGAACCTGTTTGGATTTCGAGAATGAAGAGAAAAGTACAAGACTTGGTCTAAAGTCTACTCCAGCAACAGGAATAGTCACATTCCCAAAGCAAAATTTTTTTCTGTGTGTTTCAAAATGAGTTTCTTGCTGATTAGAAGACCCTCTGTGCATACATTTTAGGTGTCTGAAGATGGATACCTAGAAACCCATCAGTGTTCTTCTCCTGTGATTCAACATTTATAAAACTAAGGCCAAGAAATTTCTCAGCACACTGGATACTACCACCTTGAATAATTTTTAACAAGTATAGAAATGATCTTGTCTCTGTTCTAAATAGCCTTAAGTGATTTGTCCACATGGCTTAAGGTACTAGGGAAGCCATCTTAGAGGTTATCTCAATACCATGCTTATCTTAAAGGTGGCCTCACCTCTCAGTCAAAGTTCTCTTTAGACTGGAGGGAATTGTGTGGAAATGTTTGGAGTTTTTGCTTGTTTATTTGTGGTATTTTGTTTTGAAATGGCACTGGTGATGGACAGATGTTTATTTGGGAGTTTATTTGTGTGCATTTGAATATTATTTTTGGTATTAATAGATTTTTGATGAAAATATTTTATATAAAAATTCTGTTGTATTTTTTATTTGTAGGTGAATAATACAAAATAGATCAATGGAATAAGAAAGGTCAGAGTTGAGAGTTGTCAAAGTCTTCTTTGAGACAGGGAGGGTCTTTCTTTGTAGCCTAGACTGACTTTGACTTCACAGTCTTTCTGCCTCTCAAGTCATTTTATAATGAGGGACAAAGTCACAAGCCATCAAAATTTCATGCAAGCTATACAAGAACCCATAGGTTTCTATTTGAAATTAAATCCTGAAAATAAGTGTTGGGATAAGGATGAGGCAGTGGGAGGGTAAGGCCAATCAATGGTCAGTGGGGTACAGGATCCTGGCCAACAGCCTCTGCTCTGGCCAAGGACCCTCACACTCATCTACTACTGGAACTTGTCACTCGGCTTGAAAGGTTGGGTTTGTGACAAGTCGGAAAGGTTAAAGCAAGGCAGAAAATGTTCGTTAATCATTAATGGTGGTGAGTGGGACTGGGAGCTGCAACACTGGAGAGCACGGTATGGAGCTGTCCTCATGTGCAGAAGACCTATGCTATAGGACATGAGCAGAGCTGTTGTGTGTCATTCCTAAAACAAATTAGGAAGAATGGTCAATGCTTGTATGGCAGTGTAATCTAATCAATCTAAAAGCCTTCTTCTAAACATGGCTCATGAGTAACAGAAAGGGTAGCATTTGGAAAAAAAATGAGAATTTTTTTGGCACTAAAAATACTTTTGGCAATGGATTTAAATAGTCATGACTATTCAAAGTCCCATATTTAACACAAGAATGTCCTTGTGATCTTTATGATCCCTTCTCAGAGTTAAGAAATTAGTCACATGTACAAATTGTAAATGAGGAAACTTTCCCCTATACCTCTAGTATTCAGAAATGACAAAATAGTTCTGGTAAAACATGGTAATCCCCCTCTATCAAACTAGACTTCTTTGTGTTAGAACTTTGTGACAGTCCAGTAATGTGCAAAGTGAATTCTATAGGAAAGCGAGGTACTACTGATCAATATTTTGAGAAATACTTTGCTTCTAGCTTTTCAGTTTCAGAATTCTCATTTCACTAAATATGTTGAGTTTTCTTTTACATGTTACAGGAAAGCAGTATGTATGAGAAGGTATTGTAAATAAGCATTACACTATTAATATTAATATTGCTAATGTTTTGAGTAAATCAAAATATACTTGTTTGCACACAAGTGTTTTGTAACTCATGGGAATTATGCACTGCTTTAGTAAGGGGGAACACTGCTGAAAGAAAAGTGAGAAATTGGACTGTGTGAGAATTAATGTCATTTTGGAGGCATCTTAGCTGGAGCATTTAGCCTTGGGTGGGAGAGGACACAAGTGAAGTCTCAGTGGGTGGCACTGGCACAGCATTAAGGTACAAAGTGTAATTTTAAAGACATAACCCACAGAGGGAGGCATTACTGTGATCTTTCAGATGGATAGCCTTGGATGTGTTTTAGATAAAATTATTTTACACAGTAGACAATATCTAGTGTGGATAGTTAATCACACTATTCCTTATTGCACACAATAAAGTAAATAAATTTCAGTCAATAAATACTGAAATTGATTTGTAATATAATTATTGCTGATTGATTTCTCATACCTATGGAATATTTTAAAAAATAATTAGATTTCTTTACTATTTGCATACTTGCATGTGTGCATGTGAGTGTGTGTGTGCGCACATGTGCGCACGTGTGCAAGCTCACACTACTTGTGTGTGGGTTGCCAGAAGCTTCAAGGTAGATACTTGTATCTTCTCCCTCACAGCCAGAATGGAGTGCTGGGAATGGAGCTTGGGTCTCCTTCAAGAGCAGTGTGAGCTCTTAACCCCTGAGCCATCTCTCCAACCTGGAAAGTATTTTTGGACTAATTAAACTCATTTAAAGTTAGTTAAATTTATATAACAAGTGACTGATAAACATCACATCTTTTTCTTTTAATGTATCACTTATAAAAAGAATGATCTAGACTTCAGTGTGGTAACTGACATTATTGGCATGAAGCTAGTGACTCTTGTGAAATCATGTTCACACCAAGCGACCTCTTTGTGCCAAATGTTTACAAATTTCTTCAACGGTTTTAACATCATGTCCAACTTAATCTGCATTGTGAAACATTCTGATAAATCCTATCAAATCCTGGACTTTTGAAAATGAGTTGTGATTATTTTTGGGAAATCGTATTGCTTCATGCACATTACAAACTCTTCCAACAAATATGACATTATTCATTCTTTCATATGTGCCTTGGTTGTGTTAGGTGACATGCGCTACTCTCTGCCAGACATGGCATTCACACTGAATGTGAGATGCGATGGGGCTGAAACAGGTGCAGTCTCATCCCATGGATTGTTCATTCTGATAGCAACAGCCAATGAAAGGCTCCCGATTTCGTCACAAAGTCTACCAAGAAAGGTACTCTGGGTTCTTTTGATACTGTAAAGACTTCACTAGCTCCCGATTTTGTCCTTTGTGGAACACTGTTTGCCACGTACAGGGAATGAATCTTGAATAACAATGACTCGAGTTGATATTTTACAGAAGGCTATAGGCTATCTCATGGTGCAATTTTTTTTTCTATTTTCATGATACTAAATTGTGTTAACCTTTACATTTGTACATTATGAGTGTTCAGCTCAAAGATAGTTAATATCATAATAGCTAATGTGTGAGTACCAATGATTTGAGTAGCACTGTAGTAAATACCTAATAGAAATATGTATGTAGAATGTATAGAAGTCCACAGTTCTTTGTTTCCTATTGACAATCCTTGCCTTAGTAAGTAATAAAGTAATAGTTTGCTTACGTATTTTGGTGTGGGAGGGGTATGGGTGAAAGACAGCTGTAGATCGGTGCTGGCTCTGTTTCAGTTCTTGAGAAAGAACACAGATCAGCCAACAAGAAGTACTGCTGGGAATAACCTGCTTCCTTGGGGGACATGGCCTGAGAATAGCATGAACAAGTTCTCCTTTGGCAAGGCCTGGGAGAATTTAACCCATTTTTTGGCAAGGTTGGTGGATAGTTCGCTGAATAATTCTGGGTATGACCCCAGGATCATAAATTCTATCTGCTCTCCTTGATTTCCTTATACAAATCATATTGCTGGCTGCCTCTAGTTTCACTTTCTTAGAGCCGTACATGAAATGGCTACTGCACTAGGAAAACTTTCCCCTGATGGCTTTCCTCTGGGTGAGCCATAGGGGATGTGTTAAAAATATACAGTGGACCTGATTCAGCTCATAAAGCCTTTGATGTTTCAGGTGTGACTGTGAATTCAGGCTTCTCAGGAACAGGATGTTACCTTTTCTGCACACCTTGTGACTAGCCTCAAAAAGTCACAGAAGTTTCTGACAATATTACAGATTTGCATAACTATTCTGGAGTGAATGATTTTAACCATAAGAGTCTAGGATAAATGCTAATAAATAGATAATATCAGGAGTTAATGGGAACAGTCAGTCTAGAGACAGGGAATGAAGAAGAATCATAGAAGCCCACAATGCCCTCATATCTAATATCTGTGCCAATACTGTAGGAAGTTGAGAGGACACGAGAACAATAAATAAACAATGCCAACTATTAAAAGTAGGCTTTTAAGTTATGAAGTTTACAGGACGGTGGGAGGGGGATAAAGCCTGGTATATCCCGCATAGAAAATAGAGTTGTATAGAATGAAGAATGAATTGGCTTAGCCTTGGCTGACTATTGAGAGTTTAGATTTGACTAGAGGTAAACGTTAACCATTAGAGGCAAAATTCTCTTACTTTGCATGATGCTGTAAGTGCAAACGCTACCAGCACCAGGCACACTGTTCTACCTGTAGGTGCCCCTAGTTAGAAAGCTTCCTTTGTTAACTTTGTTGTTGGCTATACTGCGTATGCTTCTCATATTAAAGCTACAAATCAAGTAGCTAAGGATTACCGGTGGGGAAGTTGGGGGACGGAAAGGGAATGAGGTAAGGGAATAAACTTGCAATTATTGTTGTTATTATTAGAAACTTAAGGAAACAAGTTTGATTGTAAAACTGTTCATGCGAACTATTGAAACTGTATAATTGAAAACGGCTCAGGCTATCTGGGTCCACTTGTTTGAGACACATGGTCAGAATTTACTTTGTTTCACCGACTTCACACATCTGTCTTGGGTCATTAGACCCATTGGGAGCAAGGCTCCCAACAAACTGCCTCTCCGCGTCCTGGCCCAGCAGAAGTGGGTGGCTGTTTTCTTATGATATCACCATAATTTAGCAGATTTGCTAAGTCCATTTCTCCCAAGATGTGTGCAGTTCCCAAATACTCGCTGGCAGAACAGAACAGGGCATCTGCAGTAAGGATCATTCCAGACTCGGTTCCCAAAAGACAGCTCCGAAGATACCAGCACTCAGGAAAAGTCCAGAGTGTTTAGAAAACTCTGATTTAATAGAGTTTCTCGTGAGCTATCAGAGCCTTGCAGGCAGTGGAGTCATTGGTGGTGAACCACTGAGAAGCGACTCGTGGCTAGTTTCTTAAATATTCTAGCCCATAAAATCAGTTTTCCAGATGTGTCTCCGGCACATGGTGTTTGGAAACAGGGTTCTAGGAAACTGTTAGGAATGTCGGAATGTGATAGACATAAAGAACTACCGCCACTCCCAACCTACACCCTCAAACCTTGGCTTGTGGCTATTGAGAACTGGGAGCACACACAGCATTTCCTCCATTTGTGCTCCGCCACTTCCAACCAGCAGGGGGCATGCTCAGTCTCTAAAGAATTGTAGCGTGGCTCTGGATTGACTAGGGACCTGATGAATAAAGCATTTCCTAGAAGGGCTCGCTCTGGATGCCACACTGGATATTACAGAAGGGAACTCTGGGTGAAGCGTCTGGCAAATTCTGAGTGACTTTTCCTAGTAAATGACTTTTACAATTCTCTGGGTATCGTATGGTCACAGGACATGGGCTGCGAGACTGATGCTGTAAGAATCTTTGAGGGAACTGATTTGGCATTTATTTCTTTTGGGACCATGGCTGCAGAGAATATTACAATAAAGATAAGAGAATGCCCTGTGTGCGGGAGGATGTCTGCTATAGGAGGCAGAGTCGGGGCCGCCTGCTGAGTCAGCAGGATTCCTTGTACTCTCCAAGATCTAGCTCCTGCTGGATTTAGGATTTTTCGATATGCGGTCTGAACTAGCTTCCGTGGATTTTCAAGGTTATCTGTCTCCCCAGAAACTCCACTGCAAAGACGCTTTCAGGGCTCCCTGGGGCAACACCCACGTGACTCTTTTTCTGAGATTTTGTAGTCTTAGCTAAGGACTTTTATCTGACTTCCACGTCTGTGGATGAAGAAAACCGAATGGAACATAATTAGGATAACAAAATACCATGGAAAAATGTGAATGAAGGGGCTGGAGAGACGGCTTAGTGGTTAAGAGCACTGGCTGCTCTTCCAGAGGACCAGGGTTCAATTCCCAGCACCCACAATGGCAACTCACAACTTTCTGTAACTCCAGTTGCAGGGGATCTAACACCCCCACACAGGTACACATGCAGGCAAAACACCAGTGCACATAAAATAAAAATAACTGTTACTACTTTGAGTATAAACAGAAGACTTGGCTGAGGCTGTTAAGGGAGAGCACTGATTGGAACTTTAATTTGACAAAGCAAAGTATATACAGATTCCCTCTAAGCATCCCAAAATAAGTCAGAGAAGAAAATTACTCATATTAAAATTACACAGTGACCAAATTTCTTATTGAGAGTGAGAGGTATTTTAAAAACTTCAATTCCTTCCAAATGCTGAAGAGTAAGATTCCTTAATGAGAATCAACGAGATCTCTCCGATGGCTCCTGGCACCACCAACAGTATGAGTAGCCAAGGAGGATAAACATTTGGGGGGGAAACGCTTAGTTGTATATCAGAGTCTTTAGTTACATCATAGATCTGATTTATCCAGTGTGTGAGGGATAATTAAAAGTTCATATAACTTTATTTTCTTTCAAGAATCTTTTTTTTTTTTTGGTTTGAGGCAATCTCAAGTAGCCCAGACTGGCCTTGAATCCCGGTGTAGCCAATTCACCAGCAAGCCTTGAACCCCCATCCTCCTGCATTCTGAGGCTGACAGCATGAGCCGCCACACCTGCTCCATCTTTTCTGAGATACTTATTATGTGTGAGGAGCTTTCCTTTCCAACGCTATAGGCACAGCTGAGCTCAGACCAACCCTACCTTGACCTTCTTTCATTATGTCTTCCTTGTCACCCCGCCCCCCGATTTGGTCTGTTTGTTACTACCCCTGCAGTTTTTACAGTGGCACTAGAAAATTAAACCAGCGATGGTTCGCAGTCACAAGGGGAGCCTTACCTCGCTCTAGAGCATGCCCCAGTGCTAAGGCCAGCAGGAGTACTAGGACCGTCTTCATGTTGTGTCCCGGGAGTTCTGCGGCACCTCCTCTCATCTGCGGGCCACCGTGCAAAGGACAGGGCCACACAGTTGCCGGTCGCCTTTACAAATGCTCCTAACTAGGAACTCATCAATTATTAATCTCCACCCAGAGGCAAGGGACAGTCAGCCTTGTCCCCAAAGAGAGAAAATAATACCATCATCAAGGCAAATAGATACCCCGGGGGAAATGTGGAGGAGAGTCTGGGAAATTTTAATCATTAACTTTGTCAGTGAAAAGAGCCAAGGCATAAGATATTTTCCCACTGCAGTCTTTCCACTGGATGGACTTAGTGTACTGGTAGAGGCACACTTACTCCTCTGTGTTGAGGAGAAGATGCATATAGATATATATATATATATATATATATATATATATATATATATGTATGTATATATAGTACACACACACACACACACACACACACACACATATATATTGGATACTCTCTACCATTTTTAGGTAGGGATGGAAAATTTGGGGATTATGTTTCTTCCTATCTTTGTCTCCCTATTTTCTGCTCTTTAAGTCTATGATAAGTAAGTATTACTTTAAACCATCACAGACTAGATACTTTAAGCAATAAGATGAGTAAAGAGCAGGAAGCCAGTTCATTTATAGTAATTCCCTAACTCCATGAATTTAATGTCATCGGACAGTTTTGGTGGCATAGTGCCTTGTATTTTTGTGTTATAGTACACGATCTAAAGCCTGTGAATGGGTGTTTAGAGTGGTCCTTGAAGTGAGAGAATAACAAATGGAGAGGGTCAATGACTTGCCTTCAATCACACACACACACACACACACACACATGCACACACACGCACACACATGTGCACACACACACACACGCACGCACTGCAGATGATCTAGCATTACATCAACCACTATGTGGCAGGTGTGTTTTGTGCTGGCATAACTTGAGAACTTACAGTGACCTTGTGGAACACCACAAGGAAATCTCTTGTCCCTGAGCGTCAGGTTGTGACCTTGCACTGAGGTGTCAGCTGCACCCATGGTTCAGGACCCACATTCTTGGTAAGCTCTAACTGCTGTGTAAACTTAGGGGTTAATTCTTCATCTCTAAGCCCACTGTTCACTTATGAAATGTGCTCATAACACAGTTCCTTTGTCATTTCCTTGTTGTGGAATTAAGCCATGCGCAGAGCTTAGCAGGGCACCCAACTCAGGTTCCATGTATTAATGTTACCTATTTTATTCTAGCTATTGCCACATTCTCCCTGACCCTTCAATGACCCTTCAATGACCCATACAATGTCTGAGGATGTCATAGGAACCTCTGAAACCTAGATTCCATTTGAAGATTTAAAATTCAACCCTATGTCTGGGCTCTTAATGATAGATGCCTGTGAATACCCTTACCGATCAATTCAGTAACTAAAGATTAACTGAGCAGGCAGAGTCCACCAACATCTCAAACCACAGTAAACAGTTAGATTCTCAGTCGGATCGCTGACCATACGGAAAGTGCATGATTGTTAGGTTCGGAAAATGGGGTCTAGCTATTTGGAGAAGCTAATGGTGCAGGATTAAATAGGAACTATTTCTGTACAGCCAGTGGGAACCCACACAGCAGAAGACGTTAGCAGAGGCCTGAAGCATTGGTGAAGACACATGGGAGGCAGCTTCCTGATCACATAGTACCTGTGCCCTGGTTAAAGATTAATTTTATGTCTAAGACAAATCTTCACGATTTCTCTTTCCTTTATGAAAGTTAACTTAAAGAGAGTTTTATTCTTAACTACAAACTGTTTGAGAATGGATGTCCCCAAATGCCAAGACGGCTAAGAACACAGACATCATCAGTATGAATGTTAACACATTTATATACTTTTATAATTTTCATGTCAAGATTACCCTGTAAATATGCTTTAGAATCCATTTACTATTTCAGTCATGTTATCATAATTAGTTCTTTCAAAAATACATTTAGACCCTTTTCCATGAGTGCTTGCAGCAGCATTTAAGACCAGCCCTATCTTCATTTTTTAAAAATTGTAACTTTATCTGTGTTTTGGAAATACACTCCTGATGTTTAATGATAAACTACATGTTGCAAGAATTACAACATCTCATTTAGGCACACTCTTGAGAAATCTTCATGCAAGCTGCCAAGATTACCCTCTTGAATGTGTCTGTGTTTTTCCAGCTGGAAATCAGCATGGATGTTTCCATTTCACCTTCTTAATCTTCTACGAGATGATCCTGTACTGTGATCCTAAAGCCGAAATACTCCTAAGTGGCTGGAACAAAACCTTATATAACAATTGTTGGTAGTAAATCTGTTATGAAGGAAAATCTGAGAAAAAAAATTAAAACTAATTAAACTTCAGTCTGGTGATAGCAACAGTAGTAGACACTAATGAATTTATTGCAGAAATAGACATTTATTTAAACTTAAATTTATTTAAATACTTGAACTGTGAACTTGTACAGGCATATTTTTCCTATAAATAATTTATTTAGGGCTGGAGAGATTGCTCAGTGCTTGCTGCTCTCCAGAGAACTGGTGTTTGGTTCAAAACTCTTATTCTGCAATTCATAACATGTAACTCTAGCTCTTGAGGAGTCAGTGGCTTTATCTGCCTCTATGGGCACTTGTACGTATTGGGCATACACACACACACACACACACACACACACACACACACACACCACACACATATATACACACACACCACACATATACACACACACATGCCACACACACACGCCACACATATATACACACACACCACACACACATACACACCACACACACACAACACACACACATACACACCACACACACACGTCACACACACACACCATACACACACATACACACCACACACACACCACACACACACACCACACACATACACAATTCAAATGAATAAATCTTAAAGAATTTATTAAAGAACAGATTCTCTTTTTTTTCCCTGTCCTTCCATTAGCTTTAGAGGAAACTTGGATTCTCTTCCTCAGCCGGGGAAGATGGATGGTGAGAGGAAGTAGGCAGGGCCATTCTTGAGTTCTTTCTATCACAGTTCTCTTCTCAAAGTGGCTCCTAGGTTTTACATTCTTTACCCAAGCAGCACCTCTTACATCTGATACTGTGAAAGACTGCTGGAAAATGTCCCTGATACCTTACTCCAGTAGCAACGACCTCCTTCCCGGGACTCCGTTTGCCAGAGTCCCCCTATTTTATTAAATGCACCTTCAGAATGTTTGTCTGATACCTGATGAAATGGAATATTAATGGTTTATGATATCTACCTTTGAAATCTATTTGTTACCTCCTAAGTCATTATTTAGAATATTAAAATCTATTTAGCATTTGAAAATGCCTACGACTAAGAACAGTTACCATGCAGTACAGCAGACTACTTATTGTACTTTTCTAGCCTAGCGGAAACATCGCACCCTTTGAGAAACACATTCCAGCCTCTCTTCCTCCAGTCCCATCCTCTAATACCCACAACCTTTCTACTCCACTTCTATGAGGCTGGTTTAGTTTAGATGCTAAGTGTAATAGCGATCACGCAGTGCTTGGCTATACATGCCTGCATTTTTAACACAACGACCTCCAGGTATCAACACTGCAAATTATTCCATGCCTTCCTTTTAAGAACATAAAATATGGTGCACGCTCTCTCTCTCTCTCTCTCTCTCTCTCTCTCTCTCTCTCTCTCATACACACACACACACTTACACTATATTTACATGCATATACAAACATATGCGCTTTTTCATTTGTTGAGGGAAGGGCATTCACCTCCCTTGCGTTCCTTGACTACTGTGGATAATCCTGTAATAAACCTATCCATAAAGACAGCTCTTTGATGTGTGACATTCTCCAAGTTGTAGGAGTTCATTTTCATTGTGGATAATCCTGTAATAAACCTATCCATAAAGACAGCTCTTTGGTGTGTGACATTCTCCAAGTTGTAGGAGTTCATTTTCGCCCATGCTAACTAGCATTTACCTTTTACTTTTTATAATGTTATTCTACCTGGAGTGAGATGGTATGTCCCTGAGATCCTAAATTGCATTTCTTTGATAATTAGTAATACTAAGAATTTTTCACATATTATTAGTGAATTTTCTTTTGAAAAACCAACTGCCTACTTTTAAATCAGGTTGCCTTTTTAAGAGAAAGTCATTTTTGATTTTTTTTTTATAAATTTTGAATGTTAACCTTTTGGCAGAGAGGTAACTGGCAAAGATTTTCTTCTGTTCTGTAGAACATGCTGTTTCTGTTACTGTGCAGAAGCCTTTTCATTGGTTGTGATTTTGTTTACACTTTTACGTTTGATTTTATTCTTGTACTGGGACTAAAAAACCTTTTACCTATGGTTTGAATACTTCTGTTGTATTTTTTGTCTAACCCTGTACCTATGGTTTGAGTACTTCTGTTGTATTTTTTGTCTAACCCTGTACCTATGGTTTGAGTACTTCTGTTGTATTTTTTGTCTAACCCTGTACCTATGGTTTGAGTACTTCTGTTGTATTTTTTGTCTAACCCTGTACCTATGGTTTGAGTACTTCTGTTGTATTTTTTGTCTAACCCTGTACCTATGGTTTGAGTACTTCTGTTGTATTTTTTGTCTAACCCTGTACCTATGGTTTGAGTACTTCTGTTGTATTTTTTGTCTAACCCTGTACCTATGGTTTGAGTACTTTGGTTGTATTTTTTGTCTAACCCTGTACCTATGGTTTGAGTACTTCCATTGTATCTTTGTCTAGTAGTTTTGTACTTTTAGGTCTTCCATCTGGATGTTTGTTTCATTTCAGCTGAGCTGTCTGTAGTGTGAGGGACGGAGGTTGTTTTTACCTTTCACATGTGACTATCTACTATTCCAGCACTATTTGTGGAAGAGGCTGTCCTTCCTCAGACATTTTTTGTTTTTTTTGTTTTTGTCTTTTTTGGTGACTCAGCTGACTGAAGACACGGGTTTTATGTTTTGAACTTTCTGTGTGATTTCATTGGTCTGTTAGTCTGTTTATGTCAGTGCCATGCTGTGTTTTATTAATGTGCTATGTAGTATGCTTGAAATCAGGTACTGTGATGACTCTGTTGTGGGCTGTTGTGTGTTGTGTTTGTGTGTGTGGTTCTGAGTTAGTATTTCCATAAAATTCATGGAATGTTCACACACTGATTTCCACAGACTGCTCAGACTGCTTTTCTTCTTTATTTGAGATTTTGGTTGTACACATTTCCATTTTTGTCTCAAACTAGTTGATATCATCCCACACTGGGTTAACCCAGATTCTCACTAGTGCAGACAGACTGAGTGTTATGGTGGCAAAAGCGAACAGAGAAACAGCGGTAAGAGAACACAAGAAGCAAAGAACTATATGGAAAGCACTAATCTTTATTATGTATCAGATTAATTTCCTGCTAACAGATAAATGGAATAATTTATTTTAAATATCTAGGCAAATATTCAGCCCATATATGCATAATAGAACTTGGAGATTTTTTTTAAAAAGATAATATCCTTTTTCATACATAAAGTTTCCCTGTTATATTTGGAAAACAGTATCCTTAGTGTTTGTGTGGTGAATATGTAAAAAGAAATGGTGTGAAATTCTCTAAGAATTAATCAAATATTGAAAAAAACCATATTTTAACTAAGAATATATTTTTCCTACTAACTCATAAAGAGTATGCTAAATCTTCCTGTTTTATAGATGCTGATTAATCAAGGAATAAATAAAATAGTCAGCACCATCATATTTAAAGACATAATGGTTTCTGCTCTTCGCTCATATGATATGAAATAGAAAAACAGTGTCTACATCATATTTAGTTACACTGTGACAAAATCTGACTAACATCAGTAAATTCATTCGTTGATTAGTTGAAACATTTATATTAGTAGATAGCACTATTTTTTTAAGTACTGGGGTAAAATGCAAAGAACACAGCCAGAAATATTTAATATCATGAATTATAATACTGGTGGAAAAGCAGGAAAAGAATTGCTTTGATAAATATGTTAGGTAGTTCTGATATAAATAAGTTTAATAAAACATTTTTGTAGACATAATTTATACCTGAATAAGCCTATGAACCTCTTTTTTTCTTACTTGAATGTAGTACCTGTATCTTGCTACTCAGGGTCCTCCAGTGAACATAATGAAAGAACTTTTAATTCTAAACATAATTGGCCCACTGTTTTGGCTTTTTGAGTCAGGATCTCAACTATGTAATCTATCTGACATGAAACTAGGAGAGATTCTCTTGAACCTCTCTTTTGAATGCTGGGATTAAAGGCATGTGTTACCATTTTGTATATAAAACAATTTTGTATAGAAATTTTGAATATAAAGCCATTTTGTATAGAAAACCATTTTGTAATAAACACCCTAGACCAAGACCAAGTTTTAAACTTTTGTTGGACTGCGCAGTGGTGTTGCATGCCTTTCATCCCAGCACTCAGGAGGCAGAGGCAGGTAGATCTCTATGAATTTGAAGCCAGTCTGGTCTACAGAGTGAGTTCCAGGTCATCCAAGGCTACACAGAGAAACCCTGTCTCAAAAGAAAAAAAAAAAGCCCCAGTTGGTATAGTCACAATATAATCTCTACACCTAAGGCTCAGAGGACACCAAGGATGAGTTGGATAGAGAGATTGTAAGAGCCAGGTGAGCCCACTTCTAGACGTGACAGGGATGCTATTCCCATGAAGCTTCAGAAGAAAGAGTCCCACATAAGACAGCACAATGACAACGCCATTTGACATGGTGGGTAAACTCCACAAGGTGTGTCCACTAGATGCAGAGCTACAGGCCCTCCGTGGCTGCTGAGAGAGGGAAAAATCAATTTTTTAAAGGTACGCACCACCTAAACCGTTATCCAGTTCTGAATGATCAACCCTAAACACATGAACATATGGGCCACACTAATTACACTCAGTAGGTAATGTTTATATGAGTACATGTATTACATGTGTGTGTTTTAAAATGTAACAACCATGTGTATTACATATGTATATGTGTGAATGTGTCTGTGTGTGTCTCTGTGTAGCAATAATAGAAGAGGCCAATTTAAAATGGGATGAGAGAACAGTAAAAACCGGAGTGGGGGAAGGGAGGGAAAATAATGTAATACAGTATATATTTGTGAGATTTTAAAAAAGTATTTAAACAAAACAAAAAAACCCCTACCTTTTTAAAAACCTTTTTTTAAAAAACTAGCAACTGTAAGTACCTAGGAGCTCTGCCTCAATGCATAATATTTTTAGCTTAATCACAGAAAACAGCACCCTCAGGTGCTGACAGGAAGCCCACCTTCATCAGCAGGGAGAACACTGGGGAGTGACTGCTTGGCAACTGCGTTGACCTAGACAAAACCTTTTTGTTTTACCAACAGAGAAAACAATGATGACTTTTATTATACTTTTTTTCTCTATCTCATCTCTTATGTTGCTTTTATTAGATTTTACCTAAGATGTATAAATATTATTATTTAATAATAATGGTAAACATCATTGTTTACTTATCCACCCATTCTTTCATTTTTCCAACACTGCGTATGAGAAACAAGACAGATATTTAACTAATGTGGTTTGGACAGTGGTGTTGCTATTTAATGTGTTCTAGGGTATACTTGGATAGGAGTTTCCAGGATTTTCATACCTCCTTTTTTGGTTGTTTTTAACAGTTATATGGCTTGCCGGGGGCACTGTGCCTTAGCTCTGTTCTCCATCTATTTCCATCCTCCTTAACTGCTGCCAGCTTTGCTGTGAAACCAGAAGGAGCAGGTAAAACCTAATCCTATCTCCCTTCTGCTTCACTGGGACCTCTCTCTTATCTGCTTTCTCAGGATGTACTACATCTACACGGGACATCTGTGAACCTCCGTCATTCTGACACATGCTCCATGCTCCATGGATAAGGGGGATAGCACGGATGAGATGAATTTGTTACCAGACAGAATTTAGAAGTTACAAACATTTCCTTTGATGGAAACACTCTAGAGTGTGAGCTTGTCTCCAAACTTAAAGATATTTTATATAAGTTGTGAGTTACATATCTGCAGGATGGTAGATCGCTGGCAATATTAGAAGCTCTGGTGGTGTCTTTTGACTAGATCTCAAGATAGGTCTCTGCAAGTGATAATCAACCTAGTGGTTAATCCCCTCTTCCTTATCCTGGGGTGGACCAGGGTGGGAAGATGCTAGCCCTTGGAGGCATCATTATGACAATGGCTGACCTTAACCACAGAAGAATTTATTGGCCTACATGGCAGGAAACTAACAAGGAATAATCCTACGACAGTAACTGTGGAGCTGGCTGGTTTTGTTAAATGCTTAAGAAATGCGGTAAAAGCAACGGACAGGCTCAGTTTTGTTCTACCATTTTATAGTGTACTGTGAAGCTCAGTAAGTTCCTCCAGGAGCATTTAAACATCCCATGGCAGAGTTCAGTGCCATTCCCCCAAAGTCACTGCAGCCTTTTATCTTGTCCCAGGGACATATTCATTCTCTGTGTCTTGGTGACAATATAGTTCTTATAAGCCCAGTGTTTTCATCCTTCTGCAGAATGACATGCTGGCCCACTCTCTCGTGCCATTAGACTAGCAGGATGTGCTAAGTGGGAGTGGATGTGTACTATTATCAAGGGTTCATGGGTGGCAGGCTGAGGAATAAACTCGGGAAGTTTCAGAGAACTCCTGTATAAGTACAGCTTTTAGGAGTTCTGTCTTTAAAAAGCCCCGGTCCCCAGTAAACTTCTTTAGAGGTGACGTGTAATGCACTTGGAGGACTTTCCTGACTCATCTATCATGACTTGAAAGTCATCCAAGTTCAAACACAGCCTAGAACAAGAAATGAATTTGGCAAGAAGTCAGTTCGCTGACCACTAGTTTTGAGATTGTCTTCAGAATTAGGTGTATGCATTGAACTGAAAGTTGGCATACTCGCCTCTAATGTGAGTGAGATAACCTAAGGATGCTGGGAGGTTGGGCTCCGCTCACCCAGCACTCTACCTACAGCATGACGCTTTCCATTCTCTGGCTTTGCTGAAGCAGAATCCTGTTTCCCATCAGGAAATGCTGTCAGCTGACTCTGCCATACCCCTCTTATTGTTTTCTTTTCTGGTACTACTGAACCTTTAGGGAGTAAATAATGGTTTCACTGTATGGGTGGAGTAGTCCTGACTACCCATGGAAGGGAGACTGTACAGCAGGGTCAAGGAAGAAAACATCTGGAAGCTGGGAGAACACGTTGGTGCTTCTCTACCTGGTTATAAACACAGCCAACGTCAGCAGCTATGGTAAACCACTGTGCAGCAAAAGGCTTCGACCTCCCTAAGATGTCTGTGTGATCTCATTTGGAAAGCAACCTGGAGGGAGCGAATTGTTCTGCAAGAGTTAAAGCAATTTAAAATGTGTGATGGAAGAGAAAAATAATGGGCTTTCAATAGCCTTGGGACAAATTATAGCAATGGGCAATGTGGCTTGTTTGTGAGATATTAGGTTTACTATAAGGCACAAGATTGAATGAACTATATAAATGAAAACTGTATTGGGCAGTTTCATGGATTCTCAGCTCCCACTTTTCTGATTCTTTTTCTCCTATTTTTGAGATTATAATATGATCATATAATTTCTCCTTTCCCTTTCCTCCCTCCAAACCTTTCCACAGGGGCCCTCTTTGTTCTCTTTCAAATTCACAGCCACTTCCCCCCATATATATATATTCTTAAATATAACCTGCTCAGTCTGTTATTTAATGTTATAATGTTATTTGCATGCATGTCTCCAGGGCTGACCACTTGGTATTAGAAAACAATTAGTCTGCTCTTCCCTGGGGAAGACTATTCCTTGAGCACTGCTGAGTCTTTAGTTTTTTGTATGAGGTTTAGACCTCATGGTCTTTCAACCACCCACTTTGGAATGCTTGTTTTTGTTGTTCTTGCTCAGCTCATGTTTAGGCCGCCATGTTGGTCAAGCTTTATGTATGTAGCTTCTGATGTTACTAGGAGACACAGTCCTGTACCAAACTCCCAATCCTTTGGTCCTTACAGTTTTTCCATCATCTACAGTGTGCCTTGAACTTTAGATATAGGACTTGCTTTCAGATGTATCCACTGGAATTGGGCTCCACAGCCCTGGATTTTGATGGATTGTGGTTTTATGGAACGGTCTCTACCTGTTGCATAGAGAGATTTCCTTGGCGAGAAACGCAGGCTACGTTTCTCAGCGAATATAAGAACAGATAAGTTAGGGTTGTGCTTAACGTAGTTGCTGGGGTTCCCCTCCGAGATGGATGACTTTACTGACCCCTTGATGGCTGACCCGTTCTCAGCTCCAAGCATGTTTGCCCACTTCTCAAGTTCAGGTACTGAGCTATGTTGTGAAGTGCTCGTTGTCCTTAGCAGGAGGTCCTTGACCTTCCACCTCTAGGAGGCAACTAAGGGCAGTAGCCGTAGCCTGTGTATTTGGGGAGTATCTTGAACACCCTCTCTAACAACTGAAACCAGGGTTTCTTATGACTGGTGTTAGGAGCTTTGTTTGTCAGGTGGTCTGTAGCTCTTGGTGGGTGAGCATTGTCAGCCTAATTGAGAGATCTCATTTAAACTATATATGTATGTACAAACTTATGTGTATTACAGGGATGTTTAGGTACAGAGTTAATAGAATGGATCTTTTTGATCTTTTCAGATATCTTTACTGTTATTTTACTCTCCTTACCACTTCTGTATTTATGTTCTTCCCCCTTCTTTTCCCTATTTTCTACATCAGATCACTTGTACCCAGCTGTTCCCCTCTGTACTGCTCCCCTACCCTTAGACTCCAGCACTTGTCCCTTTTTACTGTTCTGGTTTCAGCAGTTATTCTGGTATATGTACTTACACCTGAAGATTTGGAGTTAAGGGCCTCTGATGAGAGAGAACACACAATGTTTGCTCTTTGGATCTGGGTAACCTGACTCAATATGATCTCTCCCAGTTCTGCAAACCAGTTACCTGTAAAGTTCATGACTTCATTTTTTTTTTTAATAACTGAAGAGTATTCTAGTGTTTTTTTCTTTTGTCTTTTCTTTTCTTTTTTTGGAGTTTTTTTCAAGACAGGGTTTCTCTGTGTAGCTTTAGTGCCTGTCCTGCTGGAACTCTCTCTGTAGACCAGGGTGGCCTTGAACTCATAGAGATCCACTTGCCTCTGCCTCCTGAGTGCTGGGATTCAACGTGTGTGCCACCACTGCCCGTCTGTATTCTGTAGTGTTTACATAATGTATTATCAGTATCTATAACCAGTTGAAGGACATTTAGGTTGTTTTCGTTTCCTTGCTATTGTAAATAAGGCAGCAAGGAATATGGCTGATCAAGTATCTGTAGAGTAAGGTGCCTAGTCCTTTGAGCATAAGCTAAGAAGTTCTATGTCTATGCCATATGGCAGAATTATGTTTTATATTTTGGAGAGTTCTCCATACTGAGTTCCAGTCAGCTCACTTTTATGCTATCATTGCGATGGTGTTCCACCAGCCAGCTGTCAACTGATGCGGAAACATCATAGCTCTGCTGCATGTCTTTGTACTGTTCTCATTTTCTCTTGACCCAGTGTGGCACACTGGCTGAAACTATTCTGACACAGATGCTGTAGGAATTCCTAGCGTCAGTAACCTTTAAGTTACCCACCAATTGGGCGTGCCCTCTTATACTATGTATGCCAATGTAAAGCATGGGTCTGGTCTCTCTTTCGGTGGCATGATTAGGTTCCTGTTTCCCATTCCAGCAGAGGATTATAATCTGTGAGTCTACCCCTAAATAAACAACTCTCTATTATACTCAGTTCTGAGCTAGTGTGGGATTTCTTTTAAATGTCCGTCTTCACACAGGTACCAGCTGAGCTGTGAAAAGTCATTACAGTGACAAAAACCCTTGGGTAATGAGAACTGAAGCAGGCAAACTTAAAATTGAAGCAGGGTTGTCATACAGTCCCTCTGTTTGCTAGTCAGA
Organism: Arvicola amphibius; assembly: GCF_903992535.2. NCBI lineage: Eukaryota > Metazoa > Chordata > Mammalia > Rodentia > Cricetidae > Arvicola > Arvicola amphibius. The sequence goes on along the minus strand of NC_052047.1, from coordinate 16,019,641 downwards.
ATCTTGGCAGCCATTGCACTCCACTTTCAAAAAGTTTATAATGTTATGATATGGCCAGGCAGAGATGGTACACACACACACACACACACACACACACATATATATATTTAGAGACAGTGTTTCTCTGTAGTTTTGGAGCCTGTCCTGGAACTAGCTCTTGTAGACCAGTCTGGCATTGAACTCACAGAGATTTGCCTATCTCTGCCTCCCAAGTGCTGGAATTAAAGGCGTGTGCCACCACCGTCTGACTGATGGCACACATCAAGATTCAGAGGCAGGTATATCTCTGTGAGTTCGAGGCCAGTCTGGTATATGAAGCAAATTCCAGTACAGTCAGAACTGTTACAGAGAGAAACTCTATCTCTAAAAACAAACAAACAACAAAAAGATGTGAAAAAAAATGATTACTTACTTCCTATGTTCCTTCCCTAGAATAGAGCAGAATTTAAAACAAGAATTAGTTGATTTACTCTTTTACATCTAGAGCCTGGAAACATTGAAATAATATAATAAAAAGTGTAGAATGAATGAGAAAGAACATTTTCCCAATCATAATCTAGTCTCTTCCAGATGAAGGCCCAAGGCACAAAGCCTTACTTCAATCATGGGGCAGCTAAAGACAGCCTCAACTGAAGTGCCAGGCTTGGTGTCCAGCAGGACTTGTGATAAGACCCAGGGACTCAGTACCAAATCATTCCTGAAGTATAGGTGCTGTAAGACCCAGGGACCCAGTACCAAATCATTCCTGAAGTATAGCTGCTGGTTGAAGGATGATTGCTTCGCTGTCGTTGATGACAAAAGATGCAATGAGAAGGCTGAAGCGAGTATTATTGGGAAAATATAATAAAATACCCAGATACTCTCCATATCCATAATATAAGAGCTATTCACCAAAGCTGAAGAGAAAGAAATCGAGCAGTCTGCTGCACAGAGTACAAAGACAGAAAGAAATCCTAGCCTAGTGCATAGCCAGCCAGATACATTCCATTGTCGGCATGTTCTTGAGATAAGTAGTGATTAGTCCTCAAGGAAGACAATGTAATGCACATGGAGCTCTGTTGTGTTTGTGATCTGGAACCCCTTTGCTGGAGCTCAGTATTCCAAGAAAGAAACCAAGGTCTTTTATATTGAGACAGGAGGATGTGCTAGTTAGTTCCCAGCTGCTTAGCCCCAAAATAATTACACAGAAACCATATTATTTAACTCACTAAGCTTGGCATATTAGCTCTAACTCTTATTGGCTAGATTTTGCATCTTGATTTAACCCATTTCCATTAATCTGTGTATTGCCACGTGGTTGTGGCTTATTGGCAAGGTTCTGTATCTGTCTGTGGCAGCGGGTTCATGGCTTCTCCCTGACTCCGCCCCCTTTCTCCCAGCATTCAGTTTAGTTTTCTCCGCCTAGGGAAGTTCTGCTCTGCTATAGGCTCAAAGCAGTTTCTTTATTCATGAATAGTAATCACAGCATACAGAGGGGACTCACACATCAAGGGTGTTTCAGAGCAAGTATACGATGACATTAGGCCACTTCTCCAGAGATACTAGGAGGGCTGTCTTCTTTTTGTTGAAAAATTTCAAGAAGATAGCTTTCAGATATTTTTTTAAAGAATCATTCCCAAATTGTAAAGATAGCATGAAGTTGACCTTACTTTTAAAATAAGACTTTGTATACATCTCAAAGAATCATGGAAGTTTACATGTTTTCAAAGGTAAGTGTTCTAAGAAAGTGCTTTGTGTGTTAAACTTCTTTTCTTATTTTCAACAGGGAATATTAGTTTTTGATATTTAGTTTGTATTACTTGCCCTCACAGTTCAAAGAGACAAACAGAACACCCTAGTTGAACCATGGACTTTTCATTGAGCAATCTGACACAGTGAAAATTGAATATTTACCTGCACCTGGTACTGTGTAGCTGGGACAAAGTCTCTGTTACTATAAGAAGTATATTAGTTATTCTAATTGTATTCACTTTAGTATGAAGCTGTGCGGTTCCAATGGCCATATAAAAATAGTGTGTTCTTCCAACTTAAAGTCTACTTAAAAATTTTTTTAGGTGTACGTATTTGAGACTGGGCAGTGGTGGCACATGTCTCTAATCCCAGCACCCAGGAGGCAGAGGCAGAGACAGGCATATCTCTATAAATTCAAGGCCAGCCTCATCTACAGGAGCTAGTTTCAGTGCAGCTATGGCTGTTACACAGATAAACCCTGTCTCGACAAACCGAAAAATGAAACATATATGTATTTGCATGTGCCTGAGTCTGGGTATGTGTGCATGTGTGGGACCCTCATGGAAGCCAGAACAGGGTGTTGTGTCCCCTGGAGTTGGAATTAAAGACAGCTGTGACCCACCTAATATGGGGGCTGGGAACTGAACCCTGGTTTGCTATGAAAGCAGTACATACCCTTAACCACTGAGCAAACTTTAAGATCAATGAATTTTATCTGTTTAAGCATTTCGAGCTCTGCTTTTATTAAAATGTATTAACTCTTCATTATTGGGACTAGACTTTACTATTTGTTACTAATGGAGATTTCGTCCATCTGTGTTACCACAAACAACTCTTTTTGGTCCCACCTGAAAGAGCTGACATGACACCTCTTATCCCACCATTTTAATCACCCATTGCAAGTCCCCTGCATCCTCCTTGAACATCTTAAGCTCCCTTTCCCTTTAACTTTTCTACATGCTATTTTCTCAGCTTGCTCTCTTTGCATCTAAGTGATGAGACAGATAATCTGTCTCAATTTAAACATCCAATTTTGGAAGGCATTTGAGTGGATGAAGTCATGCTTATGTATGCTTTCATGACACATACCAACTTTAAAATTTTAAAATTTTGTGGGTTTAATTACTTTCCTAATGTCTCATGCTCCTTCTAGATCTCAGACTTCAAGAGTAATGTACATTGTTCTGATTTGTACACATTGTACACACAGTATTTGGAATATGCAAGGGTTCAATGATCATTTACGATAGAAGATGAATATGTACAATTCTATTATATTCTACAGCCAAAAAAATTAGAATCCAAAGAGGTAACATTGTCTGATTATTTAGAAAAAGAACTCAAATCCACACTTAGTTTGATCTTCATATAAAAAAAACCCAGGAATGTTTATCACTATACTTTTTAATATATGAAACCACATATAATCGTCCAATAAAGTAGATATTTAAAAATACTACCATTCATTAACCTACTAAAAACAAATACTATAGCTTACATAAACTGTCCATTCAAATCTCTAGTCTTCATAGCTAGGATGAAATTAAAATAATGAGCTATATTTAGGAATGCATAGAAAGATTATTTATGACTCTTACTGTACACTATTATATGAAACAAATCATATGCAGCAATACTAAACTATGAATATTACCTCTAATCTTTGTGCCATTAGTTAATTCCTCACTAACAGATCAAAAATGCAGCTGCATCCTTATGTTCTGAGCAAATCTTATGCTTTGTGGTGTTGCTGGAAGTAATTCTAGAAAATGACATCCCCTCTCCTAACAAAGTTTTTCCTCAGGGTTAGGGACATCTGTTAGGGGTTGGTTATAAGATGGTGTTGGAGGTCCTTCTTTCTATGTGTTGCTTTTATTAGTTAATGAATAAAGAAACTGCTTTGGACCTATTGCAGGGAAGAACTTATCTAGGTGGGGAAAACTAAACTGAATGCTGGGAGAAAGGAGGCAGAGTCAGGGAGAAGCCATAGAGCCACTGCCAGAGACAGGTACCGAACATTGCCAGTAACCCATAACCACGTGTCAATACACAGATTAATGGAAATGGGTTAAATTAAGATGTAAAAGCTAGCCAAAAAGAAGTTAGAGCTAATAGACTAAGCAGTGATTTAATTAAAACAGTTTCTGTATGATTATTTTGGATCTGGGCAGCTAGGAACAAACAAGCGGCTTTATTACAACAATAACTGATATGGGGGTGAAAATTAAGTAGGTTCAGGGATCTTATATGAAAAAAAGGGGAATGGATGGGATAGGATAAAAGGTATATTAGTGTATTATTTGTGAGCTATTGTTTATAGACAATTTACATTGGTATAGATTCTTGTATATTGATATAAATTCAAATTATATTTGTTATATTGAATATGCTCCTATTTCTGTTTACAGTATTTGTGCACCTATGCAAAGTTATTTTGTTATATTTAATGCTTGCATGTTTCTACTTCTGCTTAAGATATTTTGTATATTGATGCAATTTTAGGATATATTTATCATACTGCACTACACATTTCTACCTCTGATCAAGATACACACACATCTATCTATCTATCTATCTATCTATCTATCTATCATCTATCTATATCTATGTCTATATATGTATATATGTATGTATATTACATTTTGATGTTATTGTTCTCATTTGCTGCACAGTTGTTTAAAGATTGTTTAATTTTTTAAATGTGAAACCTTAGTTTTTAAGATATATAGGCATTAAGAACTACAGGCCAGTAGTCACCCATGTTTGTCATACTTAAAGTTAGATTATTCAGGTTCTTTAGATATATAGAGATTGTATTCTACATAGATAATCTTCAAACACTTCAAAGAACTGTAGAATGTGGCATTTAAATAATCTAGAATGTTGTTGATGTGAGACACAATTGCTCCCTTCTGGCAGCGCTGTTCTATTCCCAAGATTGGCACCAAAGACACTCCACTTGGAGCTTGTTTTCTTCTTGGCAAAACTTGCCTTTGGGCAAAGAACTGCCCATGCCTTGACTACTGACAAAAATACATGATGTCCAAACAGGATAAGCAAGATAAAAGTAAAAACTGTCAAACCTTGACAAGACAGGTTAAGACAGTTTTTCCATTTTTTCTACCTCTAAAAATTGTCTGTCAGATATTCTAGGCCTTAGCCAATGTTGGTTGACCCAACCTGCAAATGAGACTTTGGGTGATGGTGTAGGTAGCCATTTGTCTCTGTCATTTCTTACCCCTTTTATAAGTTACTTGATTGCACTTCCTGTTTACTCAGGTAATATTTTTTTCTTTTCTCAGGTCTTTGATGGGGTTGAAGACTAGATAGTTGTAGTTACTTTCCTTTCAAGGCTGAGCCAAGACATTTTAAATATAAGATTTAGACTTCTTAGGAAAGGATAACTATTGAAACATTTAGCATATGTTTCTTGTTTGATGTTGTTCATGCTGATGTAATTCTAATTTTTGTATGTTTTTGCGTCTTCTTTTCACTGGACAATACTTGATATTTGTTCTTATTATATGTAGTTTTGTATAGGCATAGAATTCTCTTTAGACAAAAGGGGGAGGTGTTGTGGGAACTCCTCCAGCCTTAAGATATGGGCCCACTTTGGGCATGGTCTCGTACTATAAGTGTAAATGAGAAATGAGCATACCCTCCCCTCTTTTTTTTAACCTGCTGGATTCAGTTCCAGCTCCCAGCAAATGCAGAGGACTTCAGATTGCTACCTTTACTGTGAGTTTATTCCCAAATAAATAAACCTTTGTTATACTTCATCCCAGGCTGCTGTGGAACTCCTTGACACTACTACATTATAGAGAGGAGAAAAGAAGCAGGCATTCTGTGATTATCTGACTTCAGGATAAAAGGTACTTATCACCCAAAGCAAAGTTTAATAGTTGATTTTCAAATCAACTGATTAAAAAATAAGTGTGGAAATTTAGTAGAATTACCATGCTAAAAAACCTGTGAGAGAAAATAGTCCTGTTTCAGAAATGAGCCCCTCAGAGAAATATGTTTTGTAAGGAAAGTAGGAAGTGCCAAGCATTTCATCATGTCCACATAATTCAAAGTTTTTTATTTTTGGATAATTTTCAGCACATAAAAGGGTATGATCCAGGAAAAAAAGGATTGTATCTTTAGGCATCTGGAGAAATGATGACAGGGCTATTTAGAACAGTCAGAATTCGGACAGTTGCATTACAGGATACCTGACTTCTGAGAAATGAATTTCTGCAGCTATGCTGTCAGAAGAGCAGATGCAATTTTCCAAAAGGAAGTATAAAATGTGACAGAGTTTGGCTAAAAGGAGACACAATGCAGATTCATGGATATTGAGAACCACTCTCTGACTAAATTAGCATAAGCTGACTTACTTCCTATCCTGTTAAGCTGCTACAGCATGTACTTAATAATTTCCAGTCTGAGAGCAAATTCCACAATGGCTAGAAATAAAGGACAGTGATTCCCTCCTTAGTGTGTTCTACCTGATTATAAAGATGATAGAAGATAGGGGTCACTTCATTGAGCATTCATTAAGAAAGTGTTAACAAGGAGAGTCTGTTATCCTTTATGAAAATTGTACAGAGGAAAATTTCCTGTTAATTAAATTTAGTCAAGGGGAAGCCAATTCTAATGATTTAGGTCTCAACAAGATAATACTTTTTGGTTTGTCTTTTTCTTTTTAAGAAATATATATATCTGAGTAGGTTATCATCTAGCAAATGGGGCTATTAGGATTTACAGTGACTTGTTCAAACTTGTCATCTAAACTTCTGGAAGAAAAGTTTTCTATTTTGACTGCTTTTCTTGGAGTACTACTGATGGGTTAAAAACAGACAAATTTCACTATAGAAATAAATCCAGGGACCACGGAGATGGCTTTGTGGGCAAAGTGCTTCCTCTATAAACCCGAGGTCCTGAGAATTATCCTTGGAATTCATGAAAGTATAGATAAAACCAACTCCATAGTTGTCTTTTGACTTCCTCTTGCATGCTGTGACATGCACACTTATACTCATATTACACACATACAACAACAACAACAATAAAATGCCTAGAATCTTCTATGTTAAGGTATTCATCTATCAGTGGATGTAGCAGGAGGAGTGGGCTGCTTGGGGTTTCTGTCCCACCTGGTCCCCAGCAGTTTAGTCCCACAGAAAATCACACAGAATGTCTATATTAGATTATGAACTGATTGGCCCATTATTCTAGTATATGTTAGCCACATGGCTCAGAACCTTTTTCAATGGGGCAGGTCACATTTTGCTTCTTCTGTGGCCTGGACAGGAATGCAGAGGGAGCTTCCTGCTTCTCAGAAATCTCCTATTCTCTTTATCCTGCCTCTACTTCCTGACTGATTGTCCCACCTATACATTCTGCCTGGATAATGGCCAATCAGCATTTATTTAAAACATGATTGACAGATATAGAATTGTTCTCCCGCACCAAGTAGAAGAAGTAGGTGTATGTAAAACAAAGAAATAATACAGGGATGGAGAGATGACTCAGTGTTTAAGAGTATGTACTGCCTTGCAGAAAGACCAGAGTTTAGTTCTTTGCATCCATGTTTGTTATCTCATAACCACTTGTGTATTCAGAGACTGCTTGTTCATTCCTGACTGCCCAGAATAATCACACAGCAACTGTATTAATTAAAATACTGCTTTGCCTATTAGCTTACACATATTTCTAGCTATCTCTTACATCTTAAATCAACTCATTTCTATTAATCTGTGTATTACCATGAGGTTATGGCCCACCAGTAAATTTCTGTCCAGTATCTGGCTTCTGTCTCCTGTGGTGGTTACATGGCTTCTGTCCGACTTCACCTACTCTCTCCTCCTTTATCTGCTTGGAAATCTTGACTTGCCCTATTTTTGCACTGAAATAGGCCCAAAGCAGATTCTTTATTAACCAATGGTATTCAGAGCATACAGAGAAAAATCCCATATCACTTCCCCTTTTCTCTCTAAATAAAAAGGAAGGTTTAACTTTAACATAGCAAGATTATATACAACAAAGCAGTTATCAACCAAGAATTACAGTTACAATATTTAGTCCATTTACGTTTTGCAAATTAAGAAAAATACTCTATCATCTATCCTACCTTTGTGAGTCTAAAGATTTTTTCTAATCTATATTTTATCATGATTAAATAAAACTATAACTATTCTTCAATTCCCATCAAAGACTCCAGAAGGATACAATATTACCTAAATTAGCAGGAAGTACATTATAAGCAACTTCCAAAACTCTAGAATTTCTAGAATATGTCTAGAAAACCTAACAGGACTACAAGATTGACTATATAGATGACTATCTATTAACCTATATTTCTTAATTATACATTAAGTTTTTAAATGAGCTGCAGAAACACAATACCTTAATCAAGAGCAGAAATATATATAATTGACCTTAAATTTGTAGCAATAAACCAAGATCCATACCAATGCAAATTTCTATGGCATATCCCCTTTAATATAAACAAACATTTATAAATGATCATTTAGTGAATTTAGATGTAGTTCTCTCCAAACTGCTTCCTGCTTTTTGTTGGGCTAAGTAAATTTTGAGGGTGTTTATGGTGACATTTCAGGGCTCTTGGTCCATCAAAGCATGTTAGCCTACAAGGAATCCATAGGTTCTCATCCTCTTTGTAAACAAAAGTAGAACCTCTTTTCCAAAGTAACATATGCTTAGACCCAAATACTGAAGTCAAGATACCATTAAAATATATATGTTGAGCCGGGCGGTGGTGGCGCACGCCTTTAATCCCAGCACTTGGGAGGCAGAGGCAGGCGGATCTCTGTGAGTTCGAGACCAGCCTGGTCTACAAGAGCTAGTTCCAGGACAGGCTCCAAAGCCACAGAGAAACCCTGTCTCGAAAAACCTATATATATATATATATATATATATATATATATATATATATATATATATATATGTTGATTTAGTTTAGCACCCTGTATAATGAAATGTCTCTGTGTACTTAGCTCCTTCACAGTCAAAAAATTCAAAGAAAACACAATAATATACATAATCCAGACTCTCTGTGTATTTTCCATCTTTACATGGCTTTTTAAAAATCTCTTATGATGGAGGATTCTCATTGGCTAATAAACAAACTGCCTTGGCCAGCCCTTAGGTGGGTGGAGTAGACAGAACAGGAAGAAGGAAGTGAGGTAGATGGCTCAGTCAGATGCCACACCTCTCCTGAGTTAGGTAGACTGCTGTGCCTCTCCTCAGGGAGACAGACGCAATAGAGCCAGCCACCAGGACAGACATGCTGAATCTTTCCCGGTAAGACACCACTCGTGGTGTTACATAGATTATTAAGTATGGGTTAAAGAAAGAGAGGTGAGAATTAGCTAATAAGAGGCTGAAATTAATGGGCCAGGCAGTGTTTAAAAGAATATAATTTATGTGTTGTTATTTCGGGGCATAAGCTAGCCGGTGGCCAGTAGCCGGGCGGGATGAAAAGCAGGCCTGCCCTGCTGCTCATCACTACACTCTTATCTATGACTGTACTGTGTCTCCTTAAAGACTTTGTTTTATTTTTTTTAAATGATTTACTTCTTTTTATAACTATCTATATTCTTTTTTTCTTTCTCCCAAGCCTACATACATTTATCTAACACTGTGACATTAAGAGGCCTTTTTATCTGAATCTGTCTTTATTGCATATCTGTAATCCTTTTCTGACCTGGACTGCTTCTTAAAATACTAAGCAGCGTGGCTAGGACTAAGGCTGCTTTGCCATTTGGCTCCACCCAGTCCAACATGGTGGAGGCATGTTCAGTGCCTCTGAGAGTCATGTACATTTGACCAGTTCCAGGTATGCAGCGGGTCTATTTTATGCCATTAAGCAGTTTGTAGCATGCTGCTCACAAACTCCATTTAAGTGCTTGGCTTCCTGAAAGATCCAGAGCTGTTTGTGCAACTAGCATGAACCAGGAAGCCACTGTTTCTTAAAGAAGCAGCATGGGTTTATTTTTGCTGCTAATGCTGAATCAGGAAGACCTCTCTCAAAGGATCTGCAGCACCCCTGCTCAATGCCAGCAAACAGAGTCCATCTGAAAAAAAAAAAGCCGCTACCAAGAAGTCATGCTTCCCTCTGTTCTTTTGTGTCTAGAATTCCTTTCCAAGCTTTCTTGGGTTTTATGTGGTTGTAGTCAGCCCCACATTGGCACACCAATCTCTATGCAGAGTCTGCTTGCTTATTCCTGGCTTCCCAGACCTGAAATAATCACAGAGAAACTGTATTAATTAAAACACTGCTTTGCCTATGAGCTTATGCATATTTCTAGCTATCTCTTACATCTTAAACCAATCCATTTCTATTAATATGTGTATTGCCATGAGGTTATGGCCCATCAGTAAGGTTCTGTCCTGTCCAGTGTCTGGCTTCTATCTCTTGTGGTGGCTACTTGGCTTCTCTCTGACTCTGCCTACTTTCTCCTCCTCTACTGCTTGAAATTCCCATTTTGTTCTATTCTGCACTGCAATAGGCCCCAAACAGATTCTTTATTAACCAATGATATTCACAGCATACACATCACACTTGTAGCTCAAGATCTAGGGGAGGTTGTGCCTTTACTTAGTCTCCTTGGTCACCTATGCTCATGTGCACATACCTATATACAATCATACACACATACACATAATTAAGTTAAAAGTTTTAAATAGGAAATAATACATATTTGGGGAATAAAATGGACAAACTGGAAGTCAATATGGGATAACTTCAGATTTCTTATTTCTCCCCAAATCGGTAATGTATAATCACATACAAGAATAATGTTCATTTTCATAATGATGACCTCTAAGGTGTAAAAGGCAAAACACACACACTAGAAAGCTAGGGAATATCTTTATTCAAGCTACTACAATACGGATAAATTGCACTGGGTGGCATGAAACTGACAGGAAAGCTATTATTCATGACTAGGGCAATAGGAAAGAGAGCCAGTCCCTTGTGAGAGAAGCCCATGAAAACTTATCTTAAGCCTTTCTGGGCAAGTGGTCATCATGATTAGAAACATTTGTCTGCTAAGTGGTACTCATCTCAGTTGTTACCAATGCTCACAAAAAGAAAGAGACAGGGAAAGAAAGAAAGAAATCAGAAATGAGAACAGATATGGGGATACAGTGACTTCAAGTATGTCTTTAAAAGTTTAACAGAAACTTTTTTTATAGCAAAAAAAGCAGAGAAAGGAGGGGGTTGAATATTCAAAGTGGACAGGACAGACAGTCTTGGCCAGGTGAGTGATCTGATTGCTAGCTCAGCTCTGGTTCTGCTGAGGAGTCTGGAGTTATTATTCCTACATGAAAGCAACCTGGCTTTCAGGAAGTGATCACTCTTGCTCTGGATGGAGCCTCATCCTCAAGAATAGGTAATTGCCATCATTTGGGGGTCATCTGTCTTGCCAGGCTTCCATGACTCAGGTGAAGTTTCAGTCCTTATTCACGATGACATTTATTGATTGGTTCTGTACTTCCTGGAATTCACAGTAACTGCAGGATCTTGACTCCAAGAGTGAAGGGGACAAATGGCCTGAGAGTGACCTAGTGTAGTTATGGCAATGACTGTGTCCAGTGGTCACCTCCCTGGATTAGTGTTTGACCAAATCAGTACAGTAGACAACTAGACAACTGTTCTGTTTCCTATTTGTGTTGTTTTGAGTGTATATTAATTGTACAGAAGGCTTCACTGTGGCATGAGTATGGTGTAATTTGACCATATTTGTTCTCCCTATTACCTATATTTATTCCCCATCTGCATCCTCTTCCCCAATAGTCCAGTTTGATTCATTTACCCCCCTAGATCCCATCTATGAGATCCTCATCTCTGTCAGTCTGGCTTTCTTCAATGGACAAGGCAATTCTGAAGAAGATACCATTTTTTTCTCTAGCTGAATAATGCCCTGCTGTGTGCTTATGCTATATTCTCGCACACTCACGTTTTGGTTGGTACGGTGTCTGATCCGTATCTCGGCTGTGACGCATAGTAACGTGACATACAGTGCACAGGTGTCTGCAGGATAAGCTAAACCTCGGGTGGTCCAGCTGGGCTAAATGCTGCTGCTGCTTTTAGCGGTTTGAGGAGCCCCCTCCTGCCCTGTTTCGATGTGGGATTCACTCACACTCTCACGGGTTGTGTGTGAGTTCTTCCTTCCCCTGCCCCCCTCAATCTTCTTGCAACCGTATGCTGTTTATTTTTGTGGCCATTTGGAATGAAGTGGCATGAAATGTTAAGGCAGTTTTCATTTCTGCATTGGGAACGTTTCCAGTGAAGAGCATTTTGGATGCAACCCAGTTACCACGTTTTGTGTCAGATTTACGCAGTGTTGAGTGTGAATGCTGACCACTTTACACGCTGTTGTGTTTGAATGCCGACTGCGGGACTGCTTCCTGGTCTTCATTTCCACTCTTCCAACATTTCCAGCTGCCTTCTAGTTACTCTACACTGGGGGGACCCCCGATTCTGAACCCTTACTCTATGCACTGATGCTGTTCTGCAGATTGTCTGTTGACTGTTGTTTTGTTTGCCTTGAAGGAGCTTTCTAATTTCATGTAATCTTATTTTATGTCCAATAAACATATGAAAAAATGTTCACCATCCTCAGTCTTCAGAGAAATCCAAATAAAAATTACATTAAAATTCAATTTCACCCTAGTAGAACGAACTGCTTATTTCAGGGAGGTGCCCCCTTCTTTTATCTTGACTCCTGGCAGCCAGTACCCTTGAAAATCTTGAGAACGTGATACAGTTACTATTTATTAGTTGCCCTTGGGATGTTTTTCTGAATAAGTAGAAATAAACAGTCCTATGGTGTATTGTTAATAGAAGGAGGCTTTAGCTTAGTTTATGAAAGAGGCATTTTTTTTCTGTGCAAATCTTTCTGCTAAGGAAGGTGCTTTGAAAAGTTCTTTCTGTGTGTGCCTCATTGATCTTTATGCCTATAGTTTTTAAATCTTCTTATATTGGAGAGATGCTTGTGCCGTTCTGTGCTTTAATTTATCTTCGTACACAAAGCACATAAATAAACATATATATGTGCTTATTCCAGAAAAGTAAAGGTTTGTGAATCAAGTTTATCTGTTTAACTATAAAAATAAAAAATGCTTTTTTTCAGTAAGTTAACTATAATTTACATAATATTTATACAAAGAATTCATCTGTTTTCACAATATTTTTATCAGACTATGAAATGGCACACACGCTGACATATACCTACTCTGACTAGAGCTACAGTTATTGTGACCATTGTCAGCAGTAACTTTGGAATCATAGAAAGTATGTGTGACAGAGCTTTTTCCCAGGCTCGCTGTCAGAGATTTCAATTTAGAAAATCTACACTTGCAAAAGATGTTTAAAAATCTACATTAGTTTTTTTTTAAATGTAAGATTCTGGGCTTTCCAGGATTTGAAAACAGTATGACATCTCAAACCCTAAGGTTCTCAGCCATTTGAAGAGCAGAGTTTAATTAGATCCCTGTTGGAACCTGAGATTTTGGGTCTAATTGCCCCCAAGATGTTTTGCAAAGATTTGGAGAAACAGCTACAAGGATCATTTATTTTGATGATCGAATTTCTCTAACAAACTTGTGTGATTGTGATAATGAAGGAAATTGGCTTAGAACACATTTCTGCCCCTTCTGGAATCTCTATAGTGCACACTTTAGTGGCTTTAGACTGGTGTATTTTCACACGTCAAACCATTTTGGTTTTGAGTATGTGTCACACATCAAGCATTTAGTGTGCACCTGTCCTTTGGCATAACAGAACTCAACACAGACAGTTTCTTGTTGTGTTACTTCTATTTCACAATTCCAAGAAATGTTTCAGGTACCTGGAAGGAACAGCAAATAATTCGGGAGTGTCAAAGGCTCTGTGGATCTGAACCATACTCAGAATCTAGTCAGAGGAATCTTCAGCTTTTTGAAGGTTTTGAACAAAGTGATACATGATTATAGCAAATACAGCTCTGTGTTTCCTGGACAGGTGGGCCTGCCCAGTAATGAAGCCCCCAAAAGTCTGAAATCATTCTAACTCCCTGTGACTTTCTCCCTCTCTCTCCCCCTACCCTTCCTCTCTCTCTCCCTTCTTCCCTCCCTCCCCCTCCCTCTCTCTCTGTTACTTGAGTTCTGTTAATTATTTTTCTCCTAACATCTATGATAGGAGGAACAAGACAGTGCCCAACAGTAAGAGACTTTTGTTTCATGATTATTTTCTCCGTGCTCTTTCTTCAGATCATGTCCTTGCTGCATACCACAGCCATTGCTATGTCATTGTCTCATGGTATTTCTGACATTGTTTTCAGAGAACTTAGGCAAGTTTTAGCAAAAGGTGAGGCTCACTTTTATGTCTTAATATTCAGTTGAATTAACCCGAAAGGTTCATGTTTCTCATCCATAAAATGAGGAGAAATAGCTGTCTGAATTGTTTTAAATCTTATTAAATAGCATCAGAAATGAAATTATATTTGCAAAGTATTTCCTTAGTATGCATGACAACTATGCTTAACAAATTGTGGGTGATACAGGAGGTAGTTATTGCTATTGATATCATTTTTTATTTTAGAAACTTAAGAGATGATAGTTTATTTGAGATGAGCACTTTCAGAGGCTAAATTCCTTTTCTTTTATTGGTGGACTCCTTAATTCTTACCCTTTATTTGATAAACATCTGACTCATTCTTTGCTTAGGGAAATAAAGGCAGAGACACACATTTCATGAAGAAATTATTCCCTTTCCCCCCAGGATTTTAGAAATATAATTAATGAGTTATTATGAGTCAAATTATTTTCCCAAATGCATATTTTGAAGCCCTAACTTCCAGTGCAGTGGTATCTTGAAATGGAGCCTTTGGGAGGCAGTTAGATTTAGAAGTCATGAGTGTGAGACCACACACGGCTTGGGTGTCCTGGAAGAGCTATATCAGTGCATGCCAGCTTTCTTCATTACCAGGACACAGCACAAAGGGTGGGCATCGCTAAGATGTAGGAGAGCCTTGTCAGAATCTAGCCATGCCTTCACCATCATCTCAGTCTTCTAAGCTCTACAACGTGAGAAGACAAATGTCTGCTTAATCTTTAATGTCCATTTAATATTCCTTAATTTATCTTGGCATGTTGTTTTCTTCTGGCAGCCTGAGCAGACTCAGGCTCACATCGATATGCCAACTTGATTAAATTATTTCTTTATAATTCATTTTGAACCTGATAAATATGAAACTTAACAAATCTTTTATACTTACATATTTGTCAAAGAGCTAGTAAATAAGAAAACAAAGATTTTTAAAATAAAATTTTATTTACAGTGTAATTACATCAGTTTCCCCTTTCCTCCCTCCAAACCCTCTCTTAATATGTAATATGTAATAACCAGCAAAATTTATAATGAATACAATTTCAATTGAAGGGGATATTATTTGGTTGGGATAAGATAGCTGCTTTCAATGCAAATACGTTTAGGTGCTCCTGATTAAATCACTTATAAAAAATCAGCACTTCTAATGCATTATTGATCATAATAATAAGATAATTGTGGGGTTATCTGAACCTTGCTTCCAGGCTGGCTGGAGTATAAGTTTGGTGTAAAGAGAGCGTTTGCACAGCTAATAGTGAATGCACTGATCACACGGATGAATCAATAATGGATTAGAGTTAGTGTTATAAGGAACTACAGGTTGCCACTGACATATGACCCGCAAGTTAGCCACTGCTCTTCTGAGAAACTGATCTTTACACTAAAATCAGGTAAATGGTTTTGGAACAGAAAATAGGAAAAAAAAAACTGCAAGAAGACTTTTCCTATGCTCCCACTCTCAAAAGTAGCATCAGTGTGTGCCAAGCAGTTGCCCTCTTTTGAACGGCACCAGGAGGCATCCCTAAGGCTAATCATTCCACTAATTTTATAAAGGCCTGCTTTCCTGTGGCACCAGGGAGGAGAGAACAGTCTCT
This sequence comes from Arvicola amphibius, assembly GCF_903992535.2. Taxonomy (NCBI): domain Eukaryota; kingdom Metazoa; phylum Chordata; class Mammalia; order Rodentia; family Cricetidae; genus Arvicola; species Arvicola amphibius. Next base: position 16,003,936 of record NC_052047.1, on the reverse strand, counting down.
CCATATCGGTTTTGAGCTTTATTTTCCCTGTCATTTTATAGGGAAGCTCTGAAATTGCCATAGCATAAACAAAGCAAACAAAGGCCGGGAATCTTGGGATGTGTAATACTGAAAATTACAGAGCAAGTTTCTATAAACTGGACTGTGATGTATGTGTTTATAGTCACCTGTGACTTTTTCACCCTGTGCCCATCAACAATCTCCCCTTAATTCACCAGCAGGGTTTGGCACCTTTGACATTTTTTTCTTTACTTCTTTCTTAGGCCTCTTTCAGTTAGCTGCCATGCCTACCACCCTGCTTCCCCACCCTCTGGCTGCATGGCACTTCCCATTACAATGTTTGTTCACTTAGTATGATAGTTTTTGTCTTCCTGACTTTGAAGAGCTGTGCCAAACACCTAAGCTCCATCTTCTTCCATCTACTTGCTCTTTCACCCCTTCCAGGGTTTGAGACCTAGACCATAACCCCCACTTGCACATGGTCTCTCACTTGAATCCCGAAACCACTGTCAACATTGGAAAAACCGAATGTAGATTATACTCCCTATCCCACACCTGCTTTCTCACAGTGTGGGACAAATGAATTTTCTATTCTCCCATTTTTTCCTCATATCCTAAAACTAGTTTGTGAGAGAGTTCTGTCAACTGTGCCTTCTATATGTCATAACGATACCTGGGCACAAATAATAGCATTAAATTAAAACCATCCCAACTGAATGCAACTTTACCTTTCAAATGGACTTTGGCTATTTAGAGACCTAGCTGGTCTCCCTGTCTCTTTGCTGTCTGAGTTCCCACCAAAGTTGCCTTTTTATCAAGTCAACAGTTGCGTTGGTTTCTTCTGTAGGCTAGACCAGATGCTTCCACTTCTCTGCTCAAAGTCTCTTCTTGCAGGATATTTGATCACACTGTGAAACCTGAGACTGTGTTAATAAAATCAACTTTGGATCAGGGGTGGAGCCAGCAAGTAGTTGATAGGAATTAGTCAAAGACTGTAAGGAGGGGAAAGGAAGGTGGAGGGAGATGCACAGGAAGGAGTAGGGAGGGATTTGGAGTTTTGCCGTCCTTTTGGTTTGGCATCACTGGAGAGATGCTCTCTTGCTGGGGCTCTAGTCATAAAGGAAGGTCAGCTGGTTGCTTCTCAGCTTCTCTGAGCTACTGGCTTTCACCCCAGCATCTGACTCTCGAATCTTATTGGTAAATAGAATGATAGAGACTTAGCAAAAAAAAAAAATACATAACACTATCAATGGCTTCCTTATCATTCAGAATAAAACCTGAAAGCACTTCATACACTCTACCCTACCCCCACTCCCATCTCCACAGTCTCTTTCTAGTACCATTTAGTTCTGCTCCAGCCACATCGCTCCTGTTTGTTTTGGTTTTTGCAGGCTGTGACACACAGGGCTCAGAGTCAGCTCTGCCTTTCTGTCTTCACAGACTCATTTCTCCATGGCATTCAGGTCCCCACTAATGTGCCACCCAATCAGAGATTCTCCCTGTTATTAGTATAGAAGTCACAGCTCCTTCTCATGGTCTGCATTCTTCTTCTTAGCGTTCCCAGCACCTGAAAAACTACCTATGTGCATGTCTAGTTATTACACTTCTCTCTAGTGTAGAAATGTCAGCTACGTTATACAGCAAAGATTTTTCTCTATTTTATTCATGATGTTAGCACCTTGAACAGAATATCACCCTTACTGAGGTAAAGGGGAGTATAATGTTAAATTAATATATCTTAAATGGTTCAAAATGTACTAGTCTGTTTTGTTTTATTATAACAACAGACTACCCAGGAAAAGCTGTACAAGACGAAAATAAGTTTGTTTAGCACACAACTTTGGAGGCTGATGCTCAAAATATCTTGGTTCAGGCTCTAGCGAGAGGGCAAAAGTGTGGAAGACAGGGAAGGACCAATTCAAAAGCAGAAGAGAAATTACACTAGCCTTTCATTGAGACAAAATAACTCGTGTAAGTAACTAAGAGAGTAAAGGGTTTCTTTTCTGAAAGCTCATAGCTTTAGAAGATTTAATCCATGGTCATTTGTGCCAATGTTTTTGGGCCTGTGGTGAGAGTGTATAATGTAGAAGGAGATAAAGAGGGGAAACCATTCACCTCATAGAAGTCCAAAGGCAGGGGTAGAGTAGGATAAGGAAAGATAAAGAGAAGGAGAAGGGAAGAGACAGAAGAATGACTGGTGACAGACCTTTCAAAGCCTTGCTTCTACCCTCAGTGACCACTCCCAGTAACCAGAAAATACACCCTAGAAGGCTATCAACTTATCAGGGGATTAATGTATTGATGACACTAGTACCCTCCTGATTGATCAAAGTACCTCTCAATAGTGTCACCACATGGAGACCAAGCCTTCATCAAAAGCCTTTGTTTGTGTGTATGTGTACGTCAGTGTGCATTTATACATGCGTGTGTGCACGCACATGTATGTATGCATGTGTGTGTGTGTGTGTGTCTCAGAGGGAACACTTCATTTGTGTTTGTATGAAAGGAGCCAGGCTTTCTCATTTTATAACAACCTTGTTCTATAAATGAACTTGGGATCCCATGATAACTACCTTAGTTGTAAAACTCCAAGAACCTTTTTCCTGGCCTTATTTCTTGGAGGTTCCACTGTGTCCCAATAGCAAAACCATAAAGGCAAGCAAATATATAATATATTGCATAAAAATACAAGCAAATATATATATATATATTTATGTATACACACAGAAGCACACACACACACACACACACACACACACACATATATATATATATATATATATATAATTAAAGAACAGATAACAAATTTGAAGGGTGGTGGGAGGTGAGAAGGGACATGGAGAGCATTGGAGGGGTGAGAGAGAAGTGGTGGAAACATATAAATACAGTACTCATATATTTAATATCCTTGAAATAAGACATCTTGAACAATAAAAGAATTCCAATATAAAGAAATAAATACTAATGATTCTAGTTATATAAAATTTAAAAAATAAACAGCAGGATAGCTAAAATAATCATGTACAGGAAAGTAATTGCTGGAGGCATCACTATCTTTGACTTCAAACTCTACTATAGAGCTACAATAATGAAAACAGCCTAGTATTGGCAGAAAAACAGACAGGAGGACCAATGGAACTGAATCAAAGACCCAGACATCAATCTAAACACCTACGAACACCTGATTTTTGACAAAGAAGCAAAAAATATCAAATGGAAAAAAGAAAGCATATTCAACAAATGGTGCTAACATAACTAGATATCGACATGTAGGAGAACGCAAATAGATCCTTATCTATCGCTATGCACAAAACTTAAATCCAAATAGATAAAAGACTTCAACATAAAACCAACCACACTGAACCTCATAGAAGATAAAGTGGGAAGTACATTTGAACACTTTGGCACAGGAGACCACTTCCCAAATAGAACCACAGTAGCACAGACACTGAGTGTCACAATTAATAAATGTGTTTATACTTAATCAAGACTGAATAAGTAAAGTAGCAGCAGCCAACCTCCATTCACAAGACAATTCGATGTCAACATTGACAAGACAGTTCATCATCAACCACTTCCATTGACAAGATAATTTGATATCAACATTGACAAACCAGTCAAACATTTCCATCAACCATCTCCATTGACAAGACAGTTCACTGTTATCAGGTACAAAGCATAATTTGAGTCAGGGAGAGAAAGATATTCTGAGGAAAATTGGACTGGTTAAAAGAATTTGAGAGCAAGAATGGATATTTAAATGAATGCTTGGATTGGATGAACATGTCACTTCAGAATCCACGTGTGGGGACTCTAGTGCCTGGAGTATTGAGATTAGGCTGTTACGTAATCACCAATTAGCAGGGAGTCCCCAAGACTGGGTTACATACTTGTAAGAGAGTACTTGTACTCTGTGCCTTATATGATGATATATATCAATGAAAACATGCCATCTATAGACCAGAAAGAGAATAGTTACCAGTGATTCAAATATACTGGCCTGATGATCCTGTACTCCTCGGGCTCTGGAATTCTGAGAAATGAATGCCTATCTTGTTAGTCACCTAGTCTCTGATAATTATAGTAAGAGACCTCCAATAAACTAAGAGAGAGAGCGGGGAATTACATTGGATCAGCAAAAATGAAATATTATGAGAATGAAAATTTCAAGTTCAAGTTGGGGACTCTTTGTGGTTTCTGAAGTAAATGAGGGGCACGAAATACTATCAGATTAGTATTGGAGCTCCCGGGATCCAGACTTTGTCATTTCATCATTTAATAGAGCAAGTGTTTTAAATTTTGATGTGGTTTAGGAGGTCAGCCTCAGATGTGAGGAAGACAGGGTTTTTATAGCTCAAGCATAGGGGGTTTCCAAAAGAGGGAGTTGGCAGGCAAAATATGTGGGGTTTCAGAAACAGAACATAACAAGGTGGTTATAACAAGATAGACATAACAAGCTTTTGAAACAAAGGCAGAGTTGCAAGATGGTTACAACAGCTTTTTGGAACAAAGGCATGGTGGCTATTTCCTGGAACAGGCAGTACAGAACCATTTGTTGTTAATGTTACAGGCAGAACATGGAACAATGTTTGAGAAACAGAGATTTAATCATAAACAGGAATGAACCAAGTTGCTCCATTCTATAAAATGGCTTTTAAGCCTAAAATGGAGGCATGCTGGTTCATCATTAGATGTAGGGAAAATAGATTAAAAAAATTTAGTAATCTATAAAGGCATACTAAGACACAAGGAATTATTGGATTTCTTTTTTCATTGCTGGGACTTGAACTTAGGGTCTCTCCAGGACAGGAAGTGCTCTACCACTGAGATATATTCTGAGTCCTGGGGTGTTTAGAAGAATATTTAAATATACAACTGAGAGGTGGCTCAGAAGTAAAGTGCTTGCTGCCCAAATGTCAGGATCAGAATTTGGATCTCCGAAACTCACTTAAAAGTAGGGTGTACATGGGGCCCACCTTGAAACTAGCATGCCTCATGCTTAGATATGGAATCCCCAGAAAAAGGTGTGAGCCAAACTAGCCAGGACAGGGAGTTTCAGGTTCAGCGAGTTACTGCCTCAGTATACAGGGTGGAGAGGGATCAAGGAAGATCCTCAGCATTAACTTTGAGATTCCACATGCACGTAGTAAGTATACCTGTATGCATACCACTCTCATACATTTAATTGTGCTTAGACATAAAACTAATTCAAGTTACTTTACATTTTGTGAATATGGAAAGCTATAATTTCAATCAAATTTAACAACCAGATACAAACAATCTAAAGGCTAAACGGCATTTTAATAAGATAAATTTGACTTGATACATGCAGCTACTTTTGCTGACATTGCCTCTCTGTATGCTGTGCTTTTTCTCTTGAGCTCAGCTTGTTTCTTCCAATGAATTCCTTGCGACACCTCAGTTCTTAGCTCTCAATTTTAAAACACTACGAAGGTCGGTTAGCCTTCCTTGGCTGAGAATTATCTTTAATTTGTTAATTCTCTTTCTCTTTTTATCATAAGCTTAGAAAGATGAACATGTTGCTTGGCACTTTTTCCATGTTCACAATAAATTAGGATCTAGGTCCTGAAATCTTAATGTACAGGTCATCAAATTGACACAGAATAGCCTTGAAACATCTGAGTGATTTTAGAAATGAAAATATACTTTTAAGAGGTTTTAGAGAAAACTCAGATTGTTGAAAGTGTGCCTTCACACCACCAGGTATCCCCAGATTCCTGTGGAGAGATTGCCTTACTGCTATTGTAACCTAAAACACCCTCCTAGCTCTGTAAGATTGTACCCAATTTGAACATAAAGAAAGTCGTCAAATAATTTCATCTTTAAATACAGTGGTTCTTAACCTTCCTAAGGCTGTGACCCTTTAATATAGTTCCTCATGTTGTGGTGACCCCAGCCATAAAACTATTTTCATGGCTACTTCATAACTGTAATTTTGCTACTGTTATGAATCATAATGTGGATATCTGATATGTAAGATGTCTGATATGAGAGCCCCGTGAAAGGGTTGTTGGACCCCCAAGGGGTTTGCAACCCCATAGGTTGAAAACCACCCTTTATAGTTGCTTGCTGAGGCATTGTCACTTCTACCTACTGCCATGCAAACTTAATGAGTCACTATAGTAAGAATTACTATAGCACCATTGTAGAGATTAAATGAGGTAGTTCTTAGCATCTGGACTATGGGAATATTCAAGTAGTAGTTGTTGCTATTACTGTTATTGTTGATGTTTAATCTATCAGTTCCCACAGATGTGAAAAAGCGGTAATATTCCATAAGACTAAAGTATAAAAATGCTGCTGTGTATGGACTGACAATTAATGAATTGTCTATATTTTTATAGAAAAAAAATGAAGAAACAAGAGCAAATAGGCTGGCAGCAGACAGGTCCCATCTGCTGCTCACACATGTTCTCAGTGATGAGGAAATGGCATTGTGTAGTCGCCTATAGATTGAGACAAGATGGAGAATAGACAAATGTTTGAGTTTTAAATTTATTTCTAGAACGTAACAGTGTAATTGGGTTTCACTAAAATCAACTTTCAGCTCACTAAAAATTAAAATTTATGGGATTTTACACACTTATAGAAGCTATTTTTCCATAAATATATTGATGAGAAATGTTATCTCATTACCTATATTTTACTTATATAGGGTAAAAAATTAGGTTTAGCACTTTTTCCCCCTAACATTTTAAAATCTCAATTATAGGAATCAGGGATTCTTTTTAGTGGTACAGAATTACAAATGGCACCTCTCCTCATTTGGACCTTGGGAGCTCAGTTCAGTGCTCCAATGTGGGTCTCTGTTTCTATCTCCATCCATCGCCAGATGAAGGTTCTATGGTGGTATACAAGATATTCATCAGAGTGGCTATAGTATAGGGCCAGTTTAGGCGCCCTCTCCTCAGCTGCTCAAGGAACAAGCTGGGGACCTTGGAACCCCTCTAGAGTCTTGTCTCTTGCCAACCCTCAAATGGCTCCCTTAATTAAGATATATACTTCCCTGTTCCCATATCCACTCCTCCTCCATCCCAACTGTCCCATTTCCCCAAGTTCTCCCTATCCTCCCCTTCTCACTTCTCTCTCCCCTTCTCTTCTTACCCCCATCCCACCCCCACCCCAAGCTCTCCATTTTTGCCTGGATATCTTGTCTACTTACAATATCCAGGAGGATAACTACATGTTTTTTTTTGGTGGGGGGTTCACCTTCCTATTTAGCTTCTTTAGGATCATGAATTATAGACTCAATGTCCTTCACTTATGGCTAGAATCCACTAATGAGTGAGTATATACCATATTCATCTTTTTGGGTCAGGGTTACCTCACTCAGGATAGTGTTCTCTATTTCCATCCATTTGCATGCAAAATTCAATATGTCATTGTTTTTCACTGCTGAGTAGTACTCTAATGCAAATATATTTCATACTTTCTTTATCCATTCATCCATTGAGGGGCATCTAGGTTGTTTCCAGGTTCTGGCTATTACAAATGATGCTGCTATGAACATAGTTGAACAAATGCTTTTATAGTATGATAGGGCATCTCTTGGGTATATTCCCAGGAGTGGTATTGCTGGATCCTGAGGTAGGTTGATCCCGAATTTCCTGAGAAACTGCCACACTGGTTGTCAACCTGTAGAAGAATGAAAATAGATCCATATCTATCACCATTGCACAAAACTCAAGTCCAAAAGGATTAAAGATCTCAATATCAATCTGAACACACTGAACCTGATAGAAGAGAAAGTGGGAAATAGTCTACAACATATGGGCACAGGAGACCACTTCCTACGTATAACCCCTATAGCACAGACAATGAGGGCAGCATTGAATAAATGGGACCTCCTGAAGCTGAGCAGCTTCTGTAAAGCAAATGACACTGTCATTAAGACAAAAAAGGCAGCCTACTGATTGGGAGAAGATCTTCACCAACCCCGCAACAGACAAAGGTCTGATCTTCAACATATATAAAGAACTCAAGAAATTAGACTTCAAAATGCTAATTAACCCAATTAAAAAAATGGGGTACTGATCTGAACAGAGAATTCTCAACTGAAGAAGTTCAAATGGCCAAAAGACACTTAAGGGCATGCTCAACCTCCTTAGCAATCAGGGAAATGCAAATCAAAACAACTTTGAGATACCATCTTAAACCTGTCAGAATGGCTAAAATCAAAAACACCAATGATAGCTTTTGCTGGAGAGGATGTGGAGTAAGGGGAACACTCATCCATTGCGTGTGGGAAGGCAAACTTGTGCAACCACTTTGGAAATCAGTGAAGCTATAACTTTTTAAAAGTTGACATTTTGTTTGACCTCTGTTCCATGTGAAATCTTGGTTTTGAACTCTTCTGAGAAGAATTCTTGGAGGATTGGTTTGCCACTTTTCCTCCAGACTAGATTCTTGTAATGCTCACGCAATTTACTTGAATATGCTCAACTTGTAAATGCTACAGAAAGAAAGAGCCTAAGAATTTAATCTCCAAAGCTGTGCGAGTTTAGTCCATGGTCACATTCTCGACTGAAACATTTTTGTTTTTTACCCAGAGGCAAAGCAGAAGTAGGCAACTTTTTTTGACAGGTTTCTCTTTTATTGTACTTGATTCTACACATTTTCTAAGGTGCAATATGAAGGCACCCAGGAATGTGAGGCTTCTGAGCTTTTTCATGCCCCGTCACAGGAAGACCTTGTGTTTTCTCCTTTGACATTTGGGGCAGTTAATATGAATACCTGTTACAACTTGCTGAGATCTTTTTATCTTCCTGGTCCCTGTTTTCCTCATGAAATGTTCTTTTGCTTTCCTGAGAGTTAATCTATACATTCAAAAGCAGTTTTATAACATTTTAATTGAGTATAAAAATTATGGAAGGGTTCTAGATAAACAGGTTATTATTTTTTTAGGTCTTACTTAAATATCTTTTTCCCCCTCTGGGTAACCTTCACAGGCATCCCAAAGTACTAATGTGTTTTAGGAGCGCAGGGCCCCTTTGTTCTTTCCCAGCCGCCTGGCTAGCTTACACCCAAAATAATTACACAGAAACTGTATTTATTTAAACACTGCCTAGCCCATTATCTCTAGCCTATTATTGGCTAACTCTCGCATCTTGATTTAACCCATTTTTAATAATCTGTATGTAACCATGAGGTTGTGGCTTACCGGGAAAGAGTCTAACCAGCGTCCCTCTTGGGCAGGAGAACCATGGCATCTGCCATACTTCCCTTCTTCCCACCATTCTGTTCTGCCTTCCCCGCCTACCTGAGTTCGGCCTTATCAACTGGGTCAAGGCAGTTTCTTTATTCAACCAATGAAAGCAACACAAATACAGAAGGACCTCCTACACCAGTAGTGGTAGAGTTTATTTTATGCCAGGGTTAAAGCAGCTCATTTATTAATAGGAAACATGCTTTACAAAATCATTGTAGTTGAAGATGGAAAATGCCCTGTGAGGACAAGCACAGTACATAACAGTTTTATGTATTCATAGTTTTGAAGTATTCAGTCTAAAATTAAAACACTGATTAGATTTGTAATCAGAGAAAATATCAGTTTTATAACATCTATATGTGTTTTCATTTCTTTGTTGTTGCTCGGACAAAATACTATAACTAAAGCAACTTACACAAGAAATAGTTTATTTGGGCTTATGGTTTCAAAGTGATAAGGGTCCATCATGGTGGAGAGGCATGATAGTGGGGAGTGGGCAGCAGGCAGCAATTATAGAGACCTTCACTCATATTCCGTGATCTTGACTCATAAAAATTTGATGAGAACCTCTTATTGAAATGTTGAGTGTAATTATTTCTATATGAAATGGAATATGAGGTAAGATTCAGCATATTCAGGGTATTGTGCCCATCATAAATACTATTAGGAAAAACGTAGGATAAGAAAAATATAGAAATTTAACCTAATTTCTCGTCATGCTTTCAACTTGATTCTCAATCTAGTTTAATATCTGTACAAGCTCCTTAATCCTCTGAGTCTGAGTGTGCTCATTTGTCTTCTTGAGAAAAGAAAGTTTTCTCACATATCAAAAGTGATGATCTCATTCTTGCAACGTTGCCCCAAGTATTCATTTAAATATTATGCTTAAAACAGCAATTCTAAGAAATCTATTATTTTGTGGCCTTGTAGATCACCCTTTAGCTTTTCACTACAGAAATTCAAGAAGGAATATCAGGTTATTTATATGCTTTCACATATAATTTGCATCCCAAGGCATGTGATAGTCATATTGTCCTTTTTCATTTATCCCTTCTTGGAGATCACAAGAAATCCAGGGCTTCACTCATTTTTGTAGTCACAGACCTGGTGATGTGCCCAACACAAGTCCTCAGTAACTATGTGTTCAGGGATTGAGTTCTCCTCTGATTCTGCTGTTTTTGAAATAGTAATGGAATTATAAAGCTGTGTAGAAAAACAGAATTTAACCTCTATAAAAACCTATGTCATTTAAACTTCTGAATCTCCTTATTATGGTTAAGTGACAAAAAAAATCATTGCAGATAATTACACTCATGCCTGAGGTAGTTCTGGAATACAGTGGGGGAAGCTCTAATCCTAATCGATAACTAGTTGCTGAGAAATTCTGATGCCTGCAGCTCACAATACAGCAGCGATTTGAAGTAAAATCAATTGAATTTTGAGAAACTAGACGAAGAAAACTGAAAAACTTATTTCATGTCGGTAAGAACAATAGAGTGATACCGGTAATGGACTTTTGCTCAAAATGGCTAAAAGCATTTCTTCAGAAATTCTATAATACTTTTGAATTTAAGGTCCAGTCTCCCTGAGGACCAGTGGTTCTTCATGCTTAGCAGTAGAGTAGCAATCTTTTTCACACACTTGCTCAGTGTTCCATAAAAATGTCTTTATAAGTCATAGGAGTAGTGACTTATTAAATGTAGTTTTAAATTATTATAATGAAGTAGGTAAAACAGAAAGTGTTTATAGGCACATGTACTTGCCAGAGATGGGTTAGAAAAGTCATCCAAACGCTACAACCATAGAGTTAGTATACAGTGGGAATTACAATTGTAGAATTGGAATCAGTTTGGAGAAATATACCTCCAGGCTTGACAGTTCTTGGTCAACCTGAGATCTTTGTGGTCTCTAGAGGGAGAGGAATGCCTTAGTCAGCAGATGTGACAGGAGCAGATCCTCCCATGGTAGCTTCTAGATACTCAGAGAAATGCATGTTCACTACAGTTTTTTCCATGCTTTCTGAATATTTATTTTATGCTGTTGATATATTGCTTTTCTATTTTATGTCTTAATGCATTTAACCCAAAAGAAAATGCCAAATATTTATGTGGGGGGAGTAAGGAAGGGGAGTGTGTTGGAGGTGGGGACAGACTTGAGACTCTTGGGCAGTGCTCTTGATTCAAGGTAAAAATGCACAGAAGGCAAAAATGCATATGTTCTCAACAAAAGACTCCAAAGGCATTTTTCGCCTATTAATAAGAACATTTGTAATTTTTATTAACAACATATAGGTGAAATTATTCAAGTACTTATGCTAATTGTGATAATATCTATATTATATATTTCATCTTAATATTCAGACACTGAAGCCAGTTGGGTATTTTCCTTCTTACAGAACTTCTGAGCTTGAGAGCTATAGGACCTGATGCAGGCCTGTTGAAAATTATGGAGACTGCAAGTAGGGAAATCCATTCAACTCTAAACAACAGTAAAAATTACAGTCCCACAATTAAGCTAAAACCTCTTTCTTCTTAATTTCTCTCCTTTCACACAAATAAACACAAATAATGAAGGTAACCTAACAGAGACTGAAGTCAGTCTTATAACTGACTTTATTAGCATTGTCTTCAACTGGTTTGGCTAAGGATTTGGAAAACTGTGTTGAAAGGGAAGTTTTTAATCTTAGCTATCAGTGTTGTAACTAATTTATCATCTATCTTTCCATAGAGGCATTGAAACAAATAACAATAGTAACAAATAATCTGAAAACTCACTCGTATCTGCTACCCCGGGGAGGGCACGAAAGCACATTCCAAGGACAATTCAATGTTTATGAAGGAACAAGTTTGAGGTCACATGACTCTTGTCTTGTTTTCTTGGAGTTTTCTCACAAGCCCCCTGTCCTTGGGCCATGCTCTGGCATGCTTATTCATTAGAGGCACTACAGCACAGAGATTTAGTCTGTGGAACTTTCTGCAGCTGAGTTGAGCTCTTGAGGTGCCCAAGACAGGCAGGAAAGCTGTTTCTCAGTGGTGTAGTCATTTTCTGGTTCTGGGCCTCCACGTTTATACCCCAGAATGACTGGAACCATCCTTTGCTTAGGAATGAGACTAACCAGTAGAAGACCCTGGCCTGAAGAGCAGGACAGGACACCTATTAGGGGCCCAACTGTAACAGAATGAGGTAACGCTTGCTTTTGAATATTTTGCGCAAAAATGCCTGGAATTTGATGGTGAAACCCGATTGCCTTTTTAAAAAACATCTACAGGCTCATTTTTTTTTTTTTAAAAAATATAACTTCTTTATTGATTCTTTGGGGGTTTCATACCATGCACCCCTTTCCACTCACCTTCTGGTCCCTCCATATCCTCCCCTCACCCCTGCAGAGCCCCCAAAATAAAATAAACAAAAAAAAAAGCTTCTTCACGTCTCCTTCTTTCCTGCCTATCCAACACCTCTTCATTCATCCTGGTGGCATTGGAGGCCTCGGTGTGTCACATAGCATGTCCTTTTATTCAGCTTTACTAGCAATTGTTCATGGCAATGAGTCACTGGCTTCTGGTACACCATCATCACTAGACCCTCACTCGAACTCCTCCGGGATATCCTGTGACCACCCCGAATCTTGGAGATCCTGTAGGCATTGTTCCACAGGGCCAGTCCCTACATGAGCTCCAAAGCTCCTAGACAGGGCAGATGTTAGAGTGGGCCAATCAAGGCCCAGATGTGGGTGGGCCTGGGTGGTTGGCTGAGCTGTTCAGTCCAGGCCACTGGGGTCACCTGCCTCAGGTGAGGGATTAGAGTCAACTCTCCCTTGCCCACGCCCTCAGGGTTGGTTCACCCTCACCTCTTTAGGCTCATTTTATGCCTCATAAAAAGCAATAGAATGTGTTGAGTAACCACTATTGGAAAAAATCACCTTTTAAAAAGAATGTAGATATTGTAGATATTTAATCTGAGAGTAAGAACAATCATTGTAAAACATAGGGTAGAACATAGAAAGGAATGCATACTGATGGATTGTTCCATAACAATCAACATCTATGCTCGTATTTGCCTATGAGATCCTTAACTACTGCCCACATTTGGGCACAATTTCTGGTACAGGATCCAGGTCCTGGGTGCTGAATTTATAGATTTTAGTGTGTGTGTGCGTGTGCGTGTGCGTGTGTGTGTGTGTGTGTGTGTGCACGTGCGCGCATGCACATGTATGGTGGGGTGTGTGTATGATGGGGACCAAACCCAGGATGTTAAGCAATGAAGAAAGCTCCTAGTACTGAACCTCATCTTCTAGACCATGGGGGGAAAATGTCAAGGCAAAATTTACAGCAAACTAAGGGGACCTCAGAAATATGCATTTGTATATGCCTTAAAATATCTAAAAGGCTTGCTATTTGCTATTGGCTAAGGAATTATGCTTTTGTATTTCGGAATACGAATTGTTTCAAGAGTGCTACATCACAATTACTGCAGTGTTCAAAGTCATCTCTCAGGACATGCTTTTTGGTCAGTGAGAGTCCCAAAGCTGCACTCAAAGGGTGACTTCATAGATAGCCTATTACCTAATCTGACTGGTAGACCTACTTATGTAGCAACTAATGAAGAACTATGAGAGTCTGGGGGAATTTGTATCTCTTCTGCTGCTATTCATAATTCAGTGGGTAATTAAAAGACAAACCTATAAATCCGTATTTTACTATGTCTATTAAAGTGTTTACTCATTAAGCAGTGTTTAGTAGCTAACATCAACTTCCACTGAAATATAAAATAGCATGCCAATTTCTTCTTCGTTGTTTTCAAATTTATAATGAATCAATTGCATTTGTGATGCCTAATGTTTCTCCTGGCTCATCTATAAAATTTCAATTATAAATTTTTCTTGCTCACTGGATATAGAAAAAACTAAATTTCTTGGTTTTTTTTTTCAACTAAGAATGGATAATTTAGATTGAAAGTGAGTCTTCATGATGTTCCTTGACCACTGGGTGCCTTTGAATTGATGCTTCACGGTGTGTTCAATTTGATTGGCACTCGGTGTTCTAAGTTAACTTATATCAGGATGATGAAATGAGAAAAATTGAATATACAGAAAAGATACAGATTTGGCTATACTATGAATTTTATTATCTTTTTGTGTTTAACTTTGTTCATATTTTAGTGAAACTGAAGTGTTTAGCATAAAAATAATTGTGAATATATATAAATAAATATAAATATATTTCTATCTGCTATTTTTATGACATGAAATATTGGTTGGTAAAATAATGCTCTTTTGTTCTTTTAATGACATGTACTGATTCCTTTTTTAAAAGTATTTGAAGAACTAAACAGTTAATGCTAAGTTGTTAATAACTGACTTTAATTTTTTTATTTCCTCTACTTCTTTTCTTGGTGGGAACCAAAGTATAAACCTTGGTACTTATAAGAACTGTTTACTATGTAATACTGGTTCTCATCTCAGAGCAAATTTCAATTTCCACTCCTCTTTAGCTGAGTCATATATAAGGAAGTTTGAAACGGTAAGTTGTGGCCAGAAATGATGTTTTCAGTTGAGGAGCACATGCAGATGGGACCCTCTAGACAGTGGTTTTCCTGAATACAGTGTGTTATGGCATCAAGAAAGTAGGCTTTGGTAGACGATTACCTAAAACAGGCAGAGCCCTCTGCTGGCCAGCGTAGGAATGACACCATGGCCAGAAAATCAATTCCCATATATAATTTAATATATCCCAACAGTTTCTTTTCCATATATCTCTAAGTAGTTGATAAAATAATTCTCATGAAAGGAGAAAATCTGGCCAAATTCTAAAGAGAATTAGAGAAACTTGGGGTATAAACTATATCTTTGAAGGAACATTATTAAGCTAATACCATCTCATAAAAGCCTGCATTGCTTCAGTAGCAACTCAGTTTCAGTAAGGAATTTGTTGCTTGCATCTCCTTTCCCGGTTGTCCCTTTCCTGGCGTTGTTTCCCTTCCTCTGCACACAATTTGAATATTAGACATCTCTGACCTTCGTGAAGGTAAATCATGCTTGGAAGGATATTTTATGTTTTTTTTCATAGTCTTCTTTTTTTTCGGCTTTTTGAGACAGGGTTTCTATGTAGTATTGGAGTCTGTCCTGGAACTAGCTCTTGTAGACCAGGTTGGCCTTGAACTCACAGAGATCTGCCTGTCCCTGCCTCCAGAGTACTTGGATTAAAGGCGCGCGCCACCACCGCCCGGCTTTTTTCATATGCTTTACGGTTTTCAAAAATGCTTATAAGCAGTGAGTACTCACACAAAAAAAGAGATAAGAATGTTTTTGGGTGTATTCAATGAGTATACATATAAAAAGGCACTCTGAAATGTTTTAAGAAAATGAAGGCAGAAAAGCAAGCTCCCCCCTCCATCTCTTTTGTGAAATATCTGTTTAACCATGTAAAGATGTGTTGCATTTAACTATGTAAAGATGTGTTGCATTTGTTTAGTTACGTAAAGACGTGTTGCTGTTTTATCTTGCTTCCCTCTGGCACCTGATTTGTCCAATAAAAAGATTAATGGCCAATTTTGAGGGAGAAGCTATAGGTGGGACTTCCAGGTAGGAAGAGTAAGTAGGAAGAAGAATTTAGGCTCAAGGGAAGAAAAAAAGAGACGGCAGGGAGACACCAGGGACCAGCCAATCAGACATGGAGAAAGCAGGAAAGTAGGACATACAAAACGAAAGAAAGATCTAGAGACAAAAACACAGATGAACAGGAACAGGTTAAGGAAAAGAGCTAGTGGGACAATCTAAGCTAAAGCTACAAATTAATAATTAATATTAAGTCTCTTTGTCTTTACTCGGGAGGTGGTTGGTAGCCCAAAGAAAATCTGCACACACGTTCTCTCCCCCGCCCCTCCCCTTTCACTCCACCCCGTTCGTTCTTATCTTTGTGTAATCTTCCTTCCCACAAGAAACTGGCTTCTTATTGAAAATGGATGGCCTGTAGTCCTTGGGCTTTTTGAAGAAGTTTAGTATTTGTGGGCCATCTGCCCCAAGACAGGTGTGTGCCTGGTGTTTCTGTTGATGGTGCCACTGCTCCCAGTTGTGAGCACAGGGCTGTCGCTGTAATGGCAGCGTTTTCTATCTCTAAAACGGACTTGGCCATTTGTGTTCATACTTTTCCTATTATGTAACAGAAGAGTGGTGTTTGCAATCTAAAGTCATCAAACGGCTTCCAATGTGTTCCTGGTTAAACCTTGTTAAAGTTCATCCCTTGCCACATCGTGCCTCTGGGGACACAGCTCAATCTTTGCAAGAGCTGTTTGCTTGCTTGTTTGCTTCCTCCACAGTCTGGAAGTCTTATCCATTCCCAGTGCCAGCCATTAGTTGCATTGAATCCGCACTGGTGACCACCTGTTTCCCCTGACGATAGAGCTCACAATAACCACATCGTTGCCGATCTCCAGTTATGAGCTCGCCGGTAATATGCCATTCTTTTCCTTCTAATTTTCGGGCTTCTAGAGAAAAAGTTCTTTGTATTGATTTTCAACATTGATCAATATTTATATTTTAATATATTTTGCTAAAAGAATAATCACACCAAACCTCTTTATTCAGTGATTTCTCCCACATTATGAATTATAGAACATGAACCATTTCAATGCTCTTGACTCTGAGGCGAAAGAGAGGGAAGTTCATAAAACTTCTGAAATAAAAGGTTGCTCTGGGAAATGTAATGGTTTTTATTCATTTATGGGCTAAGGAGCTAAAGTAGTTTAAAATGTTCACCATGTTCTGTGCCCAAAGGAATGATTAAAGTGTCAGCAAGTATATTAGAACTGTCATCTTACAATGAAGCAGAATTTTTCAAGTTTCAAGAGGCAGTTATCTCACGTTTCTGAGGCCAGGACATTTTTCTATTAATTATATTCAAGGATGCTCTACAAAACTGTTGGATTGAAAGAATGTTGTCGTACAATAGCAACCCCTATTTGTTTTACACTTTTAAATAAGCTTGGGACTGGAGAGATAGCTCTGTGGTTAAGAGTACTTCTTGCTCTTGCAAAGGACCTGGTTTTGATTCTCAGCACCACATGGAGTTTATAATCATTATAATTTATAATCATTATATAGCTCCAGTTCTAGGGAATCCAATACCCTCTCCTGATCTCTGTGGCCACCAAATGTACATATGGTGCATATACATGTTTGTTGGCAAAACATTCAGACACATGAAATAAAATGAATACTTTTTAAAAATTAAAAACAAGCTTGTTAAAATGTGTGTGTGTGTGTGTGTGTGTGTGTGTGTGTGTGTTGTGTGTGCCCATGTGTGTGTGTGGTGTATGCCCTGTCATTTCTTAGGCACAGTCGCTTGTTTGGTAAGACAGGGCTTCTAGCCCTTCATGCAGCTCTCTGTTGTCCCAGTGTCCCCTGGGATCTGCTTATCTCTGCCTTCCCCAGCTCTGGGGTTATAAGCACAGGACATTTGTTTTTTCCATTTAGTTTTATGTGTATGGATATTTTGCCTGGTTATACGTATGTGCGTCATATGGATATAGCGCTGGCAGAGGCCAGAAGGGGGTGTGGGACACCCTGGAACTATAGTTATATGTATGAGTCACCATGTGGGTGCTGGAAATCAGACCCTAGTTCTCTGGATGAGCAGCCAGTACTCTTAGCCGCTGAGCCAGCTCTCCAAGCCTATGCTTGGGGCTGGGATTTGAGTTATTGACTGTGCCTTCTTTCCAGCCCTAACTGAGAAGTTTTAAGTGTGTGATGGTAGACATAGGGTAGTAGGCAATGTGATTTACATAAGATGATGAGAAGGGACCCAGACACAGGGCAAATTCATGGGCTGTAGGTGCAGTTTAAGAGAGTCTAGATAAAGAAGTAATGTAGAAACCTGGGACCATATTTACTAGCTGTATTTTCACAGATGAAGTCAACTTACACCTGTCACTATAGATGACAAAAGACAGGCCAGACATTTGCAGAAGTAAATTCTTTCATTTTATGTCTCTAGGTGGTGAATCTGGCAACATTCTAGATTAAGAAGAGAGATTATTAATGACTTCTGATTGACTTTTTGCTACTTCGCCATCATAATGATCAGAACTAATTTGTACTTAAATGTCTCTCATTATAAGAATTGTTGTAAAGAAAACTGATTTCACTTGAAAAATTACAAGTCATTCATTCTCATAAAACTCCAAGCAATAGTTATAAAATCATAAAATGTTGAAATACCTTAATCAACTGTTTATTAGTGATTATATATATATATCGTAGTAAAATTTAATATATACAAAAGTAAAACATATACATATACTTTAGATAGTTTAAATCAATTCATGTTTTATTTTGGATCTCTTCAAGGTCTATTACTTAGATCAGTATGAATGTAGTGTGCATATAAAATAGATAATTGTTTAGAAATCCACTACTTACCTATTTAAAAGAAAAAAAAAAAAGAAAGAAAAAAAAAAAGAAAAAAAAAAAAAGAAGAGAATTAGACAAAAAGAGGCTGAAAATAATGGGCCAGGCAGTATTTAAAAGAATACAATTTGTGTGTTGTTATTTTGCGTGTAAAGCTAAGCATGAGGGAGCAGGGCGGCGGGAATCCGGCCCACAGCTCATTACTACAGAATGGTGCCCACGTGGATAACCGAATCCACAGAAAGCTTGAGAAAGCTTGGGAAAGAATAGAGTAAAGCTCTATTTTTTGGGTCTGGCAAGCAAGCACTCTCATCTAAGAGAGGCTTCCTGACTCAGCTTCAGCTGCAAAACATTGCAGCTCCTTTAAGAGGTTCGGCTACGAAACACTTAAATGTTGTTGATGAAAATTAACTGCATGCTTTTCGGTTTTCAGCCGTAGCAGGAAAAAAGCTGTGTCGTTTTAAAATGCCGGCTTTCTGAGCCATCCTGACAGGGCAAACTCTGGCTCTTTCAAGCAGGCGGTCCTGACTATGGAGTTTTTGAGTGTTGTTTAACACTGTTGCAGCTTGCTTGCTGGCAGGGACCTTGAACCGCCAAAGAGTTGTGGTACCTCTGCCATGAGGCTGGAAAGCTGGGGAATGGGCTGGATCTAGCCGCCAAAGTCACGGCTTTAGTCCTACTGATATTGTTTGGTAAAGTAAAGACTCATGTAGTCAGAAAGAGAGATATACAGTAAAAGAAAAATTCAAAGTTGAAGAAAATGTCTAAGTGGTTTACACTGTGTTAAAAATATATGCAGGCTAAAGGTTAAAGTTCTTAAAAGTAAAAAAAAAAAAAAGGAAGTAGTTTGTTGTGGTGGTACACACCTTTAATTCCAACACTTGGGAGGCAGAGGTAGATTGACCTCTGTGACTTCAAGGTATGGCAGCACACACCTTTAATCCCAATGCCTGGGAGGCAGAGACAGACAGATCTCTGTGAGTTCAAGGTGTGGTAGCATACGCCTTTAATCCCAGCACTTGGGAAGCAGAGGCAAGTGGATCTCTGAGAGTTCAAGGACAGCCTGGTCTACAGAGTTATTCCAGGACAAAGATATACAGAGAACCTGTCTCAAAAAGTAAAAGTAAAAATAAACGAAATAGAGGTTAAAACAAAACTGCACAAAGATGGAAAATACACGGAGAACCTTGATACTGTATGCTATTATGCTCTCTTTGAATTGTTTGAATGCTGAGGAAGGAGCAACAGCTGCTAAAAGATATTTGTTTATAAATGCTGCTGAACTAATCCAAGATAGATATTTTGAAAATACTTTGACTTCAGAATTTGGATCTAAGGATATGATACTTTGGAAAAGAGATTATTTTATTTTTACAGAAAATGAGACCCTATGGATTGCTTCTATCCCAATATGGTATGATAGACCACGCCCTCCTGAAAGGTTGCTGTGAACACCTTCAGAAAATTACTTCACCCAACTGATGACTGAGATGAACCTGGCACACAGGTTACACCATGAAAAATCTGATTAACAGCGCCCCCATTCAGCATGAAGCAGTTTGGAGAGAAATAACTGCGCCCATATTCCCAAATATTGTTTATAAGTGTTCTTTTACATTTAAAGGGGGATATGATATAGATATGAATAATTTACATTGATATGGATTTTGCTTTAGTGATTTAAATTTAAGGTCAATTTTGTTTTATGTATATGTATTTCTGATACTGATTAAGGTATTGTGATTGTGTAGTTCATTTTAAAAATGTAATGTATATAGGTTGTTAATGGATAGTCAATAATAGTAAAGCTTATAGTCATGTTAGTTAGATTTTCTAGATATATAGAGATATATTTTAGTTAGATAGGCATTCCTAATATCTTTCAAAGACTACAGAATATTCCACTTAAATGTTTTAATAACTTAGGGCTTTTCATGACAATGAGACTTGCCTGCTCCTGGCAGCACCATCTATTTCAAGAAGATGATGGGCATCAAAGAGGCTCCTTATGGAGTTTGATAGCCATTGGGCAAGAAACTGCTCTTGCTTGGACTGTTGCATAAACTGGACACAGAGAACCCACAGAGAGGACTGCTGAACTTGCCTAAATGTGAGATGATTCTTTGGGGTTCCTGACTCATGAAAGAGTCTGTGAGACATTCTGCAGGACACAGTAGATACTGACTGAACTGCCTTTGAAATTTCCTGCTTCATGGAAATGTCTCTGGATACTATGGGCCTGAAGGCTGAAGATGGATGCCCCAACAGTACAAAGGAACTTTGGGTGACTGTCCAGGCAGCGAGATGTCTCTGTCATTTCTAGAGT
Source organism: Arvicola amphibius (assembly GCF_903992535.2). Taxonomy (NCBI): domain Eukaryota; kingdom Metazoa; phylum Chordata; class Mammalia; order Rodentia; family Cricetidae; genus Arvicola; species Arvicola amphibius. Next base: position 15,982,978 of record NC_052047.1, on the reverse strand, counting down.
TTTGTAAGTTGCTTATTTCTTATTTACTTAGGTAATATTATATCCTTCTGGAGTCTTTGATGGAGTTGAAGAATGGATAGATAAAGTTTTCCTTTGTTATGATAAAAGATAAAATGGATATAATATTGTAACTAATTCTTACTTGATAACTATTTTGTTATATGTAATTTTACTATGTTAAAGTTAAAGCCTTTCTTTTATTGTTTAAACAGAAAAAGGGGAAATGATGTGGGAGAGTCTTCTGTTTGAGTTGATTTCATTGGCTAATAAAGAAACTGCCTGGCCCATTTGATAGACCGCCCCTTAGGTGGGTGGAGTAGACAGAACAGGAAGAGGAAGTGAGGTAGAAGGATCAGTAAGATGCTACGCCTCTCCTAAGTTAGACAGACTGCCGTGTCTCTCCTCAGAGAGAGGCCAGACGCGATGAAGCTCCAGCCCAAGATGGACATAGGCTAGAATCTACCTGGTAAGGCACCACTTTGTGATGCTACACAGATTATTAGATATGGGTTAGTCAAGATGTGAGTAAGAGGCTGAAAATAATGGGCCAGGCAGTATTTAAAAGAATACAATTTGTGTGTCGTTATTTTGGGGCATAAGCTAGCCGGTGGCTGGGAGCTGGACGGCGGGAACGCGGCCCGCAGCTCCACACTACACTTACCAATAGTGTTTACAGCTGACAGTAAAATTTCTTGATGGCTAAGTAACCGCAGACTATAACCAGGTTCATTTATTTTCAAGCTGACTAAGACAAGACAAAGGAATATATTTCACTATTAAATATATTTTCAAAAAACTTTGGCATGATAACTAAATTATCCATCTTCATTTAAGTAAAAGTCTTGTTTTACAAATGGCCACATGTGCAAAATCCAAAGACAAAGGGAAATTTAGTTACCATGGTAATTGCCCTATGATATCATTATTTATCTTTTTGACAAGTGGGACTGCTTAACATGACGGGCAGATATATATTTCTGAAGAACAGAAGGGAGAGAACATGTAATTAAGTGTATTTAGTTACCACAATGCGTATTTATCTCCCGCCACTTCTAGTCTGAGCACTGTAAGTACAATAACAATCCCACCCTGAATTATTTACATAAGCACCCCCTTTCACCTTGTCTCTGATGGCACTGCGATGATAGCTCTGTTGCATTTACAGCTGCTGACTTTAAGTGCATGCTAGGGAGAAAAACTTGGGAACACATGAGAGCATCATCTGTTCAGCCTTGGCAGATGCCACAGTCCTTGCCTTGTGAAATTACATTTGATACAGAGAAATCTCTCATCAAGAGGTTAATTTGTACTGAAAAAAATGTAACATTTAGAGGGAAAATACATCTGAATCTTCCCTTTTCTCTCTCTCTCAAAAAAAAAAAAACCCAAACAAAAGCAACTAAATAAGCAAAGAAACCAAAGCCTAGCATCTGTTTTGTTGACTTTCAGATGTCTCGGTGGTGAGGCCTAGGGATCAGCTCTTGTTTGTGGCTACCGTTTGCCCATCTGCTATTGAGTGAAATGTTTCTGCTGCCTGTTATAACATTAAAGGTGGAGCTCACTGGTGGCAATGTCTCCTGTATCTCTTGTTACCATGGCTACTCGCTGTGCACTTGTGAATCTGGACTCATCTAGGCACACATGGGTGTGTCTTTGTGGGCGTTTCTAGAGATGCTTAACTGAAGAGATGTTTCTAACTACAGAACACCAGTAGGTATAAAACTTGATTTCAGGAAAGAGGACCAAACTGGTGATATAAGTTCCTACACTGAATGTGAGCCTTGAGTCTCTTTTACTATCACAGTACAGTCTTAATTATTTATTATAATTTATTTAAAATTGAACCCAGGGCCTTATGCATACTAACTAAGCCCTCTATCTTTGAACTATACCCATAGTCTATAATATCTTTTTAACTGGTACACTTTTATAAACCTAACCCATTTTTTTGTGTGAAATGTGATTGTGTTGAAATCTATAGTTGCTTCTTAGTTGCCCAGCTTTGAATAAGTTATGCATATTTGATTTGCGTAGAGAAGTTACTTTTTGCAATGGGAGGCTTACAACTGGACCAAGTACTAGGAATAAGTGTGTTGATTTCTCAGAAATGCATGATTATCCATAGTAACTTCCCTCCATCCAAGACTCAGGGAACATCTCACATAAGAAGGAAGAACTAAGAGCTAGCAGATAGAGAGGAGAACTGCTGAAAGACTTCCTCCTATGTATGACATGCCTGATGCACACATCTATGCACAACAAGCCAATTGAAAATAAGGTGGAGACACGGGGAGGAGGCTCAGCAGGCAAAGGAGCTTGGCACAAAGACTGACAATCTGAGACTGGTCCCTAGAACCCACATGAAGGAAAGAGAGAACTGACTCTCACAGCTGCCCTATGACTTTCACATGTGCGTCATGGCTTGTGCACTCACTAAATAAACAAACAAATAAATAAAACGTATATAATAAAAACAAGGTAGAACATAGTAGAAGATACCCAGTGTCACCTCTCACTTCCACACAGACACATGAACGAACAAGCACACACACACACACACACACACACACACACACACAGACACACAGACAGAAATGCCACCGAGTTACCCACATACATATTACACATATACTAAATTTCAAACTACTACTTATTACTAAACTTGAAACATAGGGAATCATGCATTTTTGTATCTTCCATATTTTATGTTATTTCAGTAGACAGTAAAAGATAATCTGAAAGTTAGAGAAAAATTTTAAGCCTTCGAGATGCTGTATCTTAATGTATTTTTTCTAAAATTAATTTCATTTCCTTTCAAAGCAGTATTTGATGGATGAAAAATGGAATGAATGCTCAGAACAAAAGTCTCATCTTAGAGTAGTACCAAAATTAAAAGACTTGTATTTTATTGATAATAAGTCATATAATTCACAATTAAGCACCATAGAGACACAAAGACAATGCCCCATTTTATTTAAAATGTGAAAAACAGAAAAAGGAGATTTACTCAATGTGGCCATATAGGCAAGAGGGGCAAAGAAATCCAGCGACATCTTTCGTTATGTCCATCTTCTGGGTTCCAATATAAGGGTAGGGCTTAAACTGAAAGCAAAAGATATGCACAAGTAAATAGTCCAGTGTGATACGGTCTCTTGTCCACCACTATCTCACCTCCATGTAAATCTATGCATGGATTGGATAGAAAATATATGCACATGGAGAAATAATTACATCAATGTGAGAAAATCTGCACAGCAGCTAACCTGGTATTCACAGCTAGATTTTGATATTTTGTTGGTCATAACATGTCTCTCAAGTTCCTGACATCAGTGAAGGCCACTTTGGAACTGAGAGATCAACCCATAAACAAGAGTCTCAAATACTAATGTCAAGTTACAGGTAACATCAATATCATCCAGCCTACAAAAGTAAATTTATCGTTATCCCCCACAGCATACTATTTTTCATGAAGACTACCTTTATTTCCATCTTCTACTTACCTAAATAAGACTCACTAAGATATCAGTCATTCCTCTGTTCATTATTAGAGCCAGTTCGTACTTGTAATGTTTGTTGTTGGATATTTCTACACTGTGTGAAGATGTGTCTTTGCCAAGGCACCTTCTGATTACTTCAATAAAGAGGTGAATAACCAATACCTAGGAAGGAAGAGGTTAGGCAGGATTTCTGGGAACAGAGAGGAATCTGGGAAGAGAAAAAACAGGGTCACAAGTAAGACATTGAGGGAGCAGGATAGACAGTACAGAGAAAAGGTGACCAAGCCATTTAAAAGAACATAAATTAAAATATATGGATTAATTTAAGTTATAAGGACTGGTTAGGAAAAAGCCGAAGCTAAGACAGAGCTTTTATAATTAATAATAAATTTCCATGTCATTTTTTTTTGTGAGCTGGCAGCCCAAAGAAAAACCTGTCTACAATTATTTTCTTTCTGGTGGGATTTCTTTCCTTATGACAACATTATTTCAAATTTCAAGCTGAGTTTTAAAGTCTCCAAAGCACTCCACTTCTCCATCATCTAATTACAGAGAGACAGAGGAAACAGTGTACCTGTATGGAAAGTCTCCTGGGCCTTTCTGGTCACTGCTTTTTCCTTAACACATAATCAACTTGTTTCTAAATATAGTGATTGATGACCATGAAATTAAACTTCAACTGGGCCCATTCTTGTTTTAAACACAAGAAAATCAAAATATCTATTTTCTCACAGGCTTCATGCAAAATGACGAGTATGAAGAATTACCACAGCATAAGCCAAAAAACTGAGAATTGGGCCTTGCTCTCACTCCATGTCCTTGTCAGAACTTATATAAGTTATTGCTTTGGTGGCTAGTGCTGTTTAAATAGCAGTTCACCAAATCCATATGTACATAAGGAAAGAAGCATTATCACTCAAATTGAAAAAAAAAAGCATTTCAGCCTGCCAAGGTTACCCAGAGTATTTTGGCAGTGTGATTCTTGGAAGAGAATTGCTGCATAGTTCAGGTCCCTTTCCTGAACAATCTGTAGTTATGAAAACATTATCCATTGTCATCAGCAAATGTGCTCACGGTTAAGTAGTCTCAGTTTAAAGCAGGGGAATTATCAAAGCATTGAGAACAAAGTCAACAAAACATTCAAACCTAAAGGAAAGATGACGGATGAAGACATTTATACAAATATTGACCAATAGTCAAAAGGTTGAGCTCTCTTGCAGGTAACCACTGTAACAGAAAAGCATAGATGTTAGAACATTCTTTACTTCTGTTCTTCCATCCTATATTGAAATATGGCACCCTTTTGTAGTCTTATAACTAAAATGAATAACACCACTGATAATTCTAGAAATGAGGAGCAATTTTATAACAATACTGCAGTATTTTCAATACGAATGGAGACAAAATAAGAAATAGCTAAAGCACCCTGCCTCTCTCTACATCTTCAGACTTGCTGTATAACCAAAAGTGTAGTTGGAAGTTACTTATTTGTTCCTGAATGCTCAGCCCCAAAATAACCACACAGAAACTGTATTAATTTAAATCACTGTTTGGTCCATTAGCTGTAGCTTCTTACTGGCTAATTCTTACATCTTAATTTAACCCACTTCTATTAATCTGTGTATTAACACATGGCTGTAGCTTACTGGCAAAGTTTTGGCATGTCTGTTCCTGGCAGCAGCTACATGGCTTCTCTTTGATCCCGCTTTCTTTCTCTTAGCTTTTAGTTTAGTTTCCCCCACCTATTTCTACTCTTTTGCCCTATCATGGGCCAAAACAGTTTCTTTTATTAACCAATGGTATTCACAGCATACAGAGGGGAATTCCACATCACCTTCCCTTTTCTGTTTAAATAAAAAGGAAGGTTTTAACTTAGTAAAATTGCATATAACAAAACAAGTGTCAAGCAAGAATTACAGTTACAATATTTATGTATACTTTATCTTTTATCATAACTAACAAAAACTATAACTATCTATTCTTCAACTCCATCAAAGACCGCAGAAGGATATAATATTACCTAAGTTAACAGGAAGTGCATTGTAAGCAACTTTCAAAACTCTAAAATTGACAGAGACATTTCACTGCCTGGACAGTCACCCAAAGTTCTATATTGTTGAAGCATCCATCTTCAGCCTACAGGCCCATAGTATTCAGCAGACTTTTCCATGAAACAAGAAATTTCAAAGACTCTTCCACCTATATTGGCAGTTTTACAGTCACTTTCTTCTGTGTCCTACAGAATGTCTTGCACACTTTTTCATGAAACAGGAACCCAAAGGATGGTCTCACCTTTAAACAAGATGATTATCTATTAACTTGTATTTCTTATTTGTAAATGAGCTTCACAAATACAATTCCTTAATCAAGAGCAGAAATATACATATAACAAAATTGACCTTAAATTTGTATCAACAATTGTACCACATTTTCCAAAAAATGAATAAGGAAAATGTGGTACATTTACACAATGGAGTACTACACCAGAGAGAAAATAATGATATCTTGAAATTTGCAGGCAAATAAATAGAGATAGAAAACATCATATTGAATGAGGTAACCCAGACCCTGAAAGACAATTATTATATGTACTCACTCATAAGTGGTTTATAAACATAAAACAAAGAAAACCAGCCTACAAATCACAGTCCCAGAGAATCTAGATAACAGTGAGTACCCTAAGAGAGACATACATTGATCTAATCTACATGGGAATTAGAAAAAGACATGATCTCCTGAGTAAATTGAAAGCATGGGGACCATGGGAGAGGGTTGAAGGGAAGGGGAGAGACATAGAGGGGAGCAAAGAAAAATATATAGCTCAATAAAATCAATTTAAAAGCTCAATAAAATAAAAAATTGTATCAATAAGACAAGATCCATACCAATGCAAATCCCCCTTTAAATATAAAAAAAACATTTATAAACAATTATTTAGGGAATTTGGACATAGTTCTTTCCAAAATGCTTCCTGATTTTTATTGACTGAAGTAATTTTGGTGGGTGTTCATGGCAACCTTTCGGGGGATCTTGATCCATCAAACCAAATTAGTCTGGAAAGAATCCATAGGTTTTCATCTTCTATGGAAACCAAAGAAGAACCTCTTTTCCAAAGCAACATATCCTTAGACCCATATTTTGAAGTCAAGACATCTTTAAGGTACAATGTTGGTTTAGCTTAGCAGCCCATACAATGAAATGTCTCTTTGTACTTAGCTCCTTCACACTCAAAAAATTAAAAAAAAACCACAATAATATACACAATCCCTACTCTCTGTGTATTTTCCATCTTAACGTGGCTTATTTTTCTTTACTCCTTTTAATCTATGACTGGCTGTACTCTGTCTCTTTAAAGACTTTGTTTTATTTTATTTTTTTTAAAAAAACATTTACTTCTTTTTATAATTCTCTATACTCTTTTTCTTCTCTTTACAAAGCCTACATACATTTATCCAACAGTGTGACCCATTTAGAGATCCTTTGCATCTGGATTTGTCTTTATTGCATATCTGTAATTATTTTCTGATTCGAAGTTCTACTTAAAATGCTAAGTGTCCTTACTAAGAACAAGGCTGCTTTTCCTTTTGGCTCTACCCAGTCCAACATGGTGGGGCAGAGGTCTATTTAGTGTGAGCCATGCTCACAGACCCAGTTTTCAGGAGCACAGCAGGTCTATGTTGCCATCAAGCAAGTTGTAGCACTCTGCTCACAAACCCCATTTAAATGCCCTATCGCTAAACCTCCAGAAAGAGTCAGAGTTGTGCTGACAGTATGGCCCAGGAAGCCATTGTTTCAAAACTGCATGTTTTTTTTCTTATGCCACTGAATCAGGAAAACTTCTCTTAAAGGAGCTGTGGCTAGCAAACAGAGCCCATCCCCCCCCCCCCCCAAAATGGAGCTAAACTTTTTTTTTTTTTTTTTTTTTTTTTGTGTCTAGAATTCCTTTCCGAGCCCTCTCAGGTTTTACATAGATGTAGTCAGGAATGTTGGTATGCCAATCTGTTGTGATCATGGAAACACTAATCCATGCTATGGCCTAAATTCAAAGGATGATGTTTTTCCTTTACTCAATAAACCTGCTGTACACCTGAATGATTGATGCCTCAATGATGCATTATGTGGCTCTGCCAAGGACAATTATCTTGCCCACAAATCTCTTTTCCACTTCACTTTCTGCCTCAAGAGCCCTTTTCTCAAACTTTTGGCCCTTATTATATTAGCTAATAGCTTGATAGCCCTCCTGAACTCACAAATGTCAATCTTTGTTTCAGCCTTTATTTTTCTAGCCACTTCGTCTTCCATCCCCTTGTGTTTGTTTAGATGATGGTCTTGTGCACTGTTCTGAGCTCGTGATACCAAGACTCTATATTATCCATTCTTGCAGGTCACATCACTTCCTTCTGTTCTCACATGGGCTTTCATTCCCAGGCTTTCCAACCCTTATCCTTGCTCATCCCATTCTCCTCTGTTCATTTAGGGTTTCTCTTCCTGCCTCCAGAAATACAGATTAGACCCCATCTTACATATGCAATCAAAATTCTACCCTTCAAAGTGAAACCATATAAAAGTAACACATACTCCACACAGACCAAAAGGCTTGGGCTTCCCATCTCCACATCTGGTTTTCTTTATACCATTCAACCATTTGTTTTTGCTTGATGCCCTCTTTTTCATAAATTAAGCTAAGAGGGGAGCTGAAGCATCTAAAGTAGCCTAAGAGTCTATTCAGGGTTACAAAATAAAATATCTTTTAGCTAGAGCATTTAATGTCTTTAGTTTGTGTGACTGTATGCTCTTTAGAGTTGGGGGCACTAGGTGAGGGAAGAGTCATTACTCTGTGCACTAAAATGTTTAAGTTTTCTATTGGGAAGAGATCCGGGGCTACTTATCAATCTTGCTGGCAGCTAATGTCAAAGAGTAGGTAAGCAGTTTTCCAACATTCTTTCTGCTTTGCGCTTCATGGCTCCCATGCAAATCAGAAAGTTCTGCAGCCACATGGACCTTGCCGGCTACTCTCAGGCAAGGGTGTTAGGTCTTTGCTGTTGTGGACACCACAATAAAATGCATGTATTTTCTTTGAGTTACAAAGTGCACAAACATTTGTTTTAATCCATGACATATTTTAAAGTAATAAAAACATTCCTGGTTTGAGCTGAAAATTTGAAATTTATTGTGAAAGTAGGACTTAGGTGATCAATATTTGATGCCATCGCTATAATTAAAGCTTTCTAGGAAAAAAAGAAACTTTCATGTATGGGTTGCATACTCTCTCTCTCTCTCTCTCTATATATATATATATATATATACATACACACATCTATATCTATCTGTATATACATATATGTATATATTATATATGTATACATATCTAATATACAAGCAAGTTGATCAGACTCCTCAGTGGATTGCTGTAGGGCACTCTCCTGTATTTCCTCCCACGATGCTTCAATATCAACCCAACCAAAGTTTCTCTTTAATGTTTTCCCCCAAATTTTAGTAGTTATGGCTGATCTGTAATTCAAAGAAAGAAAGAACAGGAAGTTGTGGCTGTGGTGACAGCAGAGGGGTTAAGCAGTCAAGATGTAGGCCTGGGAAAGCAGCAGGACAGCTGGCTGCAGAATAGCTGAGAGCAGCTGAACAGCTCATGAGCATCTGGGACAAGGAGAAGAATGAAGCACAGAAGGGAAGAAAAAAAAATAGGACAGGAGAGGATGGAGAGCTGAAGCTGCAGAAGGATGGAAGTCTCTGTAATGCAGTCAAAGAAGAGACAGCGCAGGTCCCAGTCACCAGAAGCTCTAAAAATTTGTCAGATTTGCAGGGCCAAAGGGCTCAGGGGCTGGGGTGAGCTGTGCTGTTGGCTGCTGCCTGGACTCAGGATGCTGAGAGCCAAGGCTGCCGCATGCAGACTGTAGCACTTTCAGGAATAAGGGTCCTAGTGGGAGAGGCTGCAGAAGGGCTGGCACCCTAGAGGGAGCTATAGGCCTGTCTGCCTGGCTGCCAATCCAGGCTGCCAGAGACTAGCACTTAAAGTGCTTTTCCCCACCAGGCCCTGAGTTCTGCCCACGGAAAACAAAAGAACACTCAGGCAGCTGACAGGTGGCACGCTGAGCCTCTCCAGCGTTCTGTGTCATGCTTCGTGAACAAACACTTTCACGGAGTATGACCATGCCTAAAGCATTAGTCATGAGAGCATCCATCAGCAAACTAGGTCAAAGAGGATTGTGCCAATCTTTCACACTTATAGAACTCATGTATTTAATTTTGTGTAAGTGAATTTTTCTTCTTTAAGCCAATTAACTCCTCCCCCTCAAATACAGAGTGCCTCACTCTGTGTCAATCGATACACTCACAGTTGGACTGTAACCATATATTTTATAAAGCAATATTGTTTGTCATAGTAGAATGATGATGGCATTAAAGTTTTCTTAAGATAATCTTTCCTTCAGGGGAAACCTAAGCTAAGTAGGATTTCTCTTAAAATGTCACTCCAAATTTTAAATATGATAGCAGTTACATCAATAAAACAAACGGTCAAGAGGTGACAAGTTCATGACCAGGACTAATCTCTAGGTGTGTAGGTACACAGTGGCCATTGAAATACACTGTTCATTTATTGTCCAGGACTAACCTCCAAGTATGCAGGTGCACAGTGGCCATCAAAATACAATATTCATTTATTGTCCAGGAGTAACCTTTAAGCGTGCAGGTACAAACAACCTGGGGACTAGGACAAGGCAAACAAACAGAAGAAAATGAGCCAAAAAAAGCCCTGACAAAATACTATGAGACAAGCTGTGCGGCGGTGGTGCACACCTTTAATCCCAGCACTCAGGAGGCAGAGGCAGGCGGATCTCTGTGAGTTCGAGACCAGCCTGGTCTACAAGAGCTAGTTCCAGGACAGGCTCCAAAGCTACAGAGAAACCCTGTCTTGAAAAACAACAAAAAAAAATACTAAGAATGAGACAAAGAACCTCCAAACCTCCAAAAATGCCACTGAGTTAGTTTTGTGTTGGCCATCTATTGCTGGGCATGAAACCTGCCCTTAAGAGTGGGTTGTTTCCCTCAATGAGACTCTGTGTGGTTATCACCTGGAGATAACCTCTGGATTAGAGATGTGTCCACTTCTTGCAGCTCTAGGACCTCATCTGGTGCAGACCTGTCCAGTCCCTGTGCGCACTGACTCGGTCTCTTTGAGCTCATAGTGTTTCAGTTAGAAGGTCTTATTTCCTTGGTGTCCCCCAGCCCCTCTGACTCTACATTCTTTCTGACTCTTCTTCCACAGGATTCCCTGAGCCCAAAGGGGAGGGAATTGTTGGTGACACCCTATTTAGGACTGAGTATTCCTAGGTATCTGTCTGCACATTGTCCTACAGACCCAGGGCCTCTGGAGTTGCTGCCATCTACTTCTCTGATGATGGACCAAGCAAGACACTTCTCTGCAAGTATAGCAGAATGTTCTTAGAAGTCATTTTGTGCTACATTTCTTTAGTAGTATTTGGTTTTTCCCATAGGTTCATGACCTATCTGATCTCAGGTTCTAGGTTACCAGTGCAGTGTTGGAGATGGGTTCCATCTCATGAAGTGTATCTTAAATCCAATCTATATTGGTTGGCTACCCCTGCAAGCTTTATGTCACTATTATTACAAGGCAGGTCATCATTGCAGATCAAAGAGTTTGTAGCTGGTCAGTGTTTACATTAATTTCTTTAGAATTTTGAGAAGCAGTTATTACTGAGAATGAAGATTTTAGAGTCTAACTAGATATACTATTTTCCTGCTCTTTATAGCTTAGATGAAATAGTTTTAGCTTTCCTGCTTTACTAAAGCTACAACTATAGACCTACAATTCAAATCCAGGTGGCCTCTCTGCCTTTACTCTGTTGATCTGTAACAAACGTCACTCTTGTCCAAAGTCATTATGCACTGAAGAATTCATATCCATCTTTCTGGTAGTGACTTTCTAAGGTGTTTTTAGCACAACACATGGGTTGAGCACTGACTCTAAGACAATAGCAATGCTGTCTGCTGAGCATTTGAGAGAGACTGAATCAGAACCCACTTCCATAAAACTTGTTGTTGATAAAGGAACTTGTTGTGTTAACAGAGCACTAAAAAGACCTGGGGAAGGTCTAGTCAATAAAGACCTGTGCAAACAGTCAACATGTAGCTAGCACCGTGTCTCTGCCTGAGGTTACAAGGCTGGACTCCTAAACGAGGAGAGAGAGCATGTGGACCATGCATCAGGCGTGCTTCTATCCACTTACCTATTTGACAATTTTACTTTGGAAGCAGCGTGTTTAAAGCAGTCTTGTGCTAACCTTTGTTCTCTGGGGTTTCTCATTTTGGTCAATAGCACCAAAAACTATTGTCTCACCAACACAGAAGTATCTGAGATGTCTTCAGCCCTTTACTTGACATCTCTATGGTCTCTAAGTTATATCACTCCAACACATCTCTTCTCCTTTCTACCTAGGCTCCTGCATTGTTAATAGAGTTTGTAAAACTGGGTTTTAGTATCTTTTGAAGTAGGATATGCTTCCTTTTCTTCCAGCCCACTTTATTTCTTATAGGAAGCAACCTTTCTAGAATACCAAAGCAACCATGCCATTACCCCCTTGAATCTTTGATGGTTCCCTCTTACTCCTAGGGACAGTATAAATTCCTGTCTACTAACTTCATACCTTCTCACCTAATCTGCTCTTCTGTACCCTGCTCTGACATTAGCTGATGCTTCTGTGAATGCACATACTCGTAACACACACACACACACACACACACACAAACACACACACACACATACACACACACACTCACACACACACACACACGGAAAGAGCTGTGTTGAGCTTCCTCCAGCTACTCTCACCACAGATGGAGTAGAACCTGAAGTCATGATTTTGAATGCCAGCATTGCATTTATTAGCTGTGCTTCTACAGGGTGGTCACTACACTGCAGCTGTGTATTCCCAACTGTAACAGAGACTTGTGAGGATGATGTGGGAGAGGGATAGGAATTTCAAAAATTCCTGAAACTAATTTAGCATTTAGCAAATATTAATGTCATTATTCGTTTTCTTTCCCTGTATTCCTGTAAATAAGTGATCCTGCTGGCTTGAACTACTCAAGAATATTCAACATCAGTATTAATTGATGTTCTAAGTGCTCAGATAACAAAACGTTAGGTGAAGTATCAGCCCTGGGGAATCTTCCTTGGAAGAACCTTGCAAAGTACTTCCAGAGTACCTCAATTATGTCTGAGAGGGGAGTAATTACTCACTGCCTACTTCTTAGCACTAAGAGGAAAGACTCTGCACACATTATAGCCTTCAAAACCTGGCAAACACTCAATAAGCACTTGTTGAATGAATGATGCTGACCAGTTTAAGGAGACAACTCATTGACTTAGCAGCTGTATACTTACTAACTTCAGGTAACTTCTCTATAAAAATACTTTTAAGATTAATAAAAATTAGACATCTTTGTCTATTTGCTGATTCATCAAGTATGTACAGAGATGATGTCACTGCCTGGCATTTTGCTATATTTCTGTGATTAAAGAAAAACAAGAGTTTTAAAATCAGAATTTAATGTGCCAATACTGTTTGTCCCTCAAATAAGACTATTTTCTAGAATAAAAAAATCCAGCTAAAAACTCACCAAATCTTTGAAAACTCTATCAGTCTGCAAACCCACATATATCAGTTTAACCTATGGATGGAATTAATGAAATTTTGACCTAACAGATGCAACATGAAAAAAAAATTCACTATGGTTTGTGTAACAAGTGAGTCCAAACTTAGTTAATTTTTAAAACCCTAGAGAGTTGGTAAAAATGACAAAGATACACAAACATACACATGAACACACAGAGTTTGGACTGGAAAAGCTGGACAAAAAATGCAAAGCATGGAAAAAAATGTTCTAGACTTCTCTGTGGTTGCTATGAATTGTTTGGCATATGGAAATCAAATGGACTTGCTTATATTTATTCAGGCACTTACACCCACCTATACATCCACTTGATTCTATCTACTGTCACTCTGCCTTGGTTCTCTTCCTAGAATTTTGTATACTAAAACTTTAGATAAGATTCCCTCTCCTCAGTGAGCCCTGACTTTAGGACCAACTGTGTCCACCTACCACTTTTTACACTCATGCCTCAGCCATGATCTTCAAACTTGTAGTAAGAGGCTGCTAGTGTGTTTCCTGGCTGCCCAGACTCCCGAAATAACCACACAGAAACTGTATTAATTAAATCACTGCTTGGCCTATTAGCTCTAACTTCTTTGGCTAGCTTTTACATCTTAATTTAGCCTATTTCCATTATCTTATATTTTACCACGTGGCTTGTAGCCTACTGGCAATGTTCCAGTATGTCTGTCTCCAGTGGCTCCATGGCTTCTCTAACTCCTTCTTTCTCCCAGCATTCAGTTTAGTTTTCCCCACCTAGCTCTACTTTGCCCTATCACAGACCTAAGACAGTTTCTTTATTCACCAATGATATTCACAGCATACAAAGGGGAATCTCACATCACCTCTCCTTTCTGTTTAAATAAAAAGGAAGATTTTAACTTTAACATAGCAAAATTACATATAAAAAAACAGGTATCAAGTAAGAATTATAGTTTCAATATTTATATCTACTTTATCTTTTATCATTATTAAGGAAAACTATACCAATTTTTTAACTCCATCAAAAACCGCAGAAGGATATTAACTAAGTAAACAGGAAGTACATTGTAAGCAACTTCCAAAACTCTAGAATTGACAGAGACATCTCACTGCCTGGACAGTCACACAAAGTTCTTCTGTATCTTTGGATCATCCATCTTCAGCCTACATTCCTATAATATCCAAGACTTTTCTACAAAGCAGAAAATTTCTAAGACAGTTCTGCCTATATTAGCAGTTTGTCAGTCACTTTGTTTTGTGTCCTGAAGAATGTCTAGCAGACTCTTTCATGAAGCAGGAACCCCAAAAGACTGTCTCATCTTTAGGCAAGTTCAGCAGTCATTTCTCTGTGGGTCCTGCATGTCCAGTTAAGTAGTCCAGGTAAGAGCAGGGTGTTTTTTTTTTTTTTTTTTTTTTTTTTTTTTTTTTTTTTTTTTTTTTTTTTGCCCAAATGGCTAGCAAACTCTATAAGGAGACTCTTCGATGCCCATCTTCCTCTTGAAGTAACTGTTGCTGCCAGGAGCAGATGTGTCTTTGTCATGAAAAGTCCTAACTTCTTAAAATATTTTAAATGCCATATTCTGTAGTCTTTGAAAGGCTTGAAGAATATCTATCTAACTGAAATATATCTATATCTATATCTATCTATCTATCTATAAAACCTAACTAACATGATTACAAGCTTGATTATTGTAGATGACTCTCTATTAACCTATATTTCTTAATTATATATTACATTTTTAATGTGCTGAACAATCACAATACTTTAATCAAGATCAGAAATACATATAAATAAAATTGACCTTAAATTTGTATTGATAAACCAAGATCCATACCATTGCAAATCTCTATAGCATATCCTCCCTTAAATATAAACAAGCATTTATAAATAATCACTTAGGAATTTGGGCATAGTTCTCTCCAAACTGCTTCCTGCTTTTTGTTGGGCAAAGTAATTTTTTGGGTGTTCATGGCAACCTTTTGGAGGGTCTTGGTCCATCAAACCACATTAGTCTGGAAGGATTCCACAGGTTCTTATCCTCTGTGGAAACAAAAGAAGAACCTCTTTTCCAAATCAACATATCCTTAGACTCAAACTCTGAAGTCAAGATACCTTTATGTTGGTTTAACTTAGCAGTCCATACAAGGAAATATCTCTCATTATGTAACTCTTTAACAGTCAAAAAATTCAAAGAAAATACAATAATATACATAATCCAGACTCTCAGTGTATAGTCCATATTTACATGGCTTATTTGTGTTTACTCTATTACTTTTTAATATCTATTTTACTATCTTTACTCATTTAATCTATGACTGTCTGTACTCTGTCTCTTTAAAGAGTTTGTTTTGTATTTTTTCTAAATCATTTACTTCCTTTTATGACTCTCTATGCTTTTTGTCTTCTCTCTCCAAAGCCTATGTACATTTACCCAACACTGTGACCCATTTAGAGGTCTTTTCCATCTGAATTTGTTTTTATTGCATATCTATAATTGTCTTTTGACCAGGAGCTTTTTTTAAGGCTAAGTGGGCATGGCTAAGACCAACTCCACAGTCCTGCCTGCTTGCTCCACCCAGTCCAACATGGTGGAGTTGTTCATTACCTCTGAGAGCCATGCACATTGCCCCATTTTTAGGCACACAGAGGGTCTAGTTGTCATTAAGGAAGTTGTAGCATTCTGTCTACAAACCCCATTTAAATGCTCCATAGCTGGATCTCATCTGAGTTTGTACTGATAGCACAGCCCAGGAAGCAGTCTTTCTAAAACAGCATGGCTTTTTTTCTGTTATTGCTAAATCAGGATGACCTCTCTTGAAGGGCTGTAGCACACTCCCAGCAGCCAGAAAAATGCTGGCTACCAAAAAGCCATGCTTGACTCTGTTCTTTTGTGTCCAGATTTAGTTTTTAAGCTTTCTCAGGTTTTATATGGATATATCTAGCACACACTGGAGCGCCAATTTGTGGTAAGGATAAAAGTAGATGCTAGCTATTGATAGTGGACTATCAAGCTATGGATGATCCAGTGAATACATTATACTATAGACATAAGATTTAAAATTTTTTCTTATTGTAGGCTTTCAGAAATGTATTTCAAATAAGTCAGTTTTAACCAAATACATACAAATAGAAAAAGTATTTATATACTTATATTAATTATATTTTCCCCATGTCTCTATTTTCTTTTTTCTACATTAGGACACTTGTTAAAAGAATAACTTACTTTAAGTGACTTTAGGTGTTATGGTGAAAACACCAGAGCTAATATCTTCAATTTTTCTTTCAACATCATGGTTGACTTGTAAACTTGGTCAATTTTCTGAGCATCTCTGAGATTATATTTATATATGGACAAATAAACATAATACACATATATTTATATAGAGAGACTATATATATATATGAGTCTACACACATGTACATACATACACACGCATGTGTGTGCAGATGCTCATGTGCACATGTGTGTGAGTACACATACACTCTTTTGTATCAGTGCCTATCAGTCACTTAAAGTGTGACTTTAGAAAGTTCAGAAGCTCTTCCCCAGGTGAGCAGTTATTTGAAATGACATTCTTCAGACTGAAATTTCACATGGCTGAGACTTGCCAGGTAGTCACCACTAGAGTTCCTGGCTTCCAGTGGTCATCTGTCATCACCACTCCTGAGTTCCAAAGCACCGTGGAAGGACTATGGATTGAGTTTAGTTATAGAATCAATATAAACACTAAAACCTGTGAGAAGAGAAAAGGTTATGGTCTTCATTCTAAAGGAAATGTTTCCTCTTGGCAGATAGGAAATCAATAAACTTAGTTTTTAAGGATTGTATCATTCTAGAAATTGATACTACAAAACTACCTCTCCTCTTTAGAGTAGGTTGAGTTAAATTCTCAAAATTTTTGAGTACCTTAGAAAATCTAGAAGCACAGATATTTCAGAGTCAGTCAAATTTGAGTGAAAAAAGACTGATATCAATCATTTTGAGTGAAGAAGTACTGATAATCATCAATGGTTTTGAATGAAGAAAGGCTGACAATCAATGGTTTTGAGTGAAGAAAGGCCGATAGTTATCTGGGATTCTGAAAACCCCGTTTCCCTGGAGCGATCAGGATTCTGTCCCTTTACTGCTCAGTGTAATGTGATGGTATAACCCTGTCCCAGAGGCAATTGATTCATCTGTGTCTTTTACATAATTGCATGAAACATTATTAATAAAAACTCAGAGACAGAAATCAGGCTTCAACTTGAAGGTCAGAAAAGCAAAGCAGCCAGCTACTGACTCTTACCTCGACCTGAGTCCAAAAATGGTTATCCTGCTTCCAGGAATCTCAGAATAAGACTGAGCCTGAGACCTGTCTCCTCCTATTTTATAATTCTCTCTAGTTCTGGGATTAAGTGCGTACCTCACTACCACCTGGTTTTATGGCAAACCAGTGTGGCTATTAGGATTAATGGTGTGTCTCATCACTGTCTGGCCTGTAAAGCTGGCCAGTGTGGCTCTTTTACTTTTCTGATCCTCAGGCAAACTTTATTTATTAAAATATAGATGAAACGCCACTACAATTGCAGCAAGCCATGATTTCTAATAAAGCGACTAAACGATAAAAAATAGCTGCTGAAGTAGAAGCTAAGCAGAACTAAAATTACTTCTAGCACTAGGATGACATGAAATTACCTCGTCACATCACATGGAAGTGGAAAGTGTAGAAAATTACTTAGTTCAACAAAAAGAAGAGTTAATCAGGAAACAAGTCTGGTTATTTTTTGATTTATAATGGTATTCCAGAGTATCTGGCAAAACCATTGCAGAGGCATAGCAAATAAGGTCAAATACATCTTGTTAAAAATATTATCTTGACTGGCCCTAACACTTTTCCATATTTTCTAAAAATCAAACCCGAGGCATTGGTAAGATGGCTTAGAGGTTAAAATCCCTGGCTACACTTCCAGACGTCCTGAGTTCAATTCCTAGTAACCACATGGTGGCTCACAACCATCTATCATGGGATCTGGTGCCCGCTTTTGGCATGCAGGCATACATGCAGACACAACACTGTATGCATAAATAAATAAATCTTTAAAAAAACAATAAAAATCCAGTTTTCCTCAGGTACTTAACATGGTCTCAAGGCTTAGTTCCCCACATACTCACAAAGCCTTAATAGCTTCCACACTAAGCCACCCCTCCCACACTCTGCCTGTGTGAACTAACTTCATCTCTTCTGTGTACAATTAGTTAGGCATAATAGACCATCACAGTGGATTGGGGCTCAAAGAAATTTGGGGCATGTGGCTTTGGTCAATTAACAACTTCTAAAAGACCTTGTTTCTCAAAGCATGATAGAAGAGTGGTATTTGTGTTAGTTTTGAGTTTAGAGAAGATAAAGGCTGTTCACTCATCATAGAAATACTGGGAAATCTTGCACTAAAATGGCCTTAAAAATTTGAGAATCACTACGACAAGCTACAGTTTTTTTTAATCTGTAAAAAATAATGTAAAATAAGGTTTAAAAAGAACCCATTTGAAGACTTTTATTAGTATGACACGGGAGTAATGATGGTAAGAGGGTTGGCATAGCTCGGGAAACAAGAAGCCAACAATTAATATCTAGTGATAAATTTTAAAATCACCTTTTGAGTTTTTCCCAATGTAATATTACTTCTATTTTAAGAGAAATGTGTATTAGGAAGTTTAACAAATTCTTGTGATCTCCATTCTAGTACATGAGGCCACCTGTCCCCACAGCACAGTCACGTGCTTATTCACTGATGGACAAGACAAAGAACTCCATTCTGTTCTACGACCAATAGGACACGCTTCATAACATATGGGCTGAAGAAACAAAACCTTGCCACTGAATGTCCATAACACACCACAATCTAGTTCTGTTTTAAAAACCCAAAACCTTGTGTTAAATGCCTTCTTCTTACTTCCCTGATTCCGGCTATGATGCTAGCTTGTATCTTGGGGTCAAAGCAGAAAGTATCTCTCTCCAGGCAGCGAGGATTAGTCCTGTCATCTTCTGCTAAAGCCAACCCCCAGTGGCCTGTTAGACGAGCACCCTGTTCCCTCTGGCAAAGTCCTGACCATGCTGTTTATCTTAGAAAATGTCTCCTGATTTAGATGCTAAGAACCTCTACTCTTGCTCAAGTGAGAACATGGATTTGTGTGGTTCCATTACACCCCATGCACAGCTTTTATGGAATGAAGCATGAGACTCACTTGCTTAGTCTCTTACCTTTATCTACCAGGTCAGTTGGGTTCCTCTAGGGTCATGCTGGCTGTGTTGTGAGCTTATAGTGGGATGCACTGAGGCTTCATGACAAGGAACTGCAAAAGTTCTTCTTGTTGCTGATATGAGCACAGTTGTACGTGTGTTACACTACACAGTGTCCTGGTGCTAACAAGCCTTCAAATACAGAGACTTTCTGCTATTTTGCACAGCCACTACTTTTGCCACACTGAGCTAAGCACCATTTCTATACCATCGCAGTGTTCCCTAGCTCCATAATTTCATAAGACATAACTTTTGCCTAAATTACATCACCCATTTGTTGTGTAATATTAGTTTAAGATATGTTACATTCATTCATACTGTGGAGTAATTGTTTAATGATGCAAAGATGTGTTGTATTCTTTTACGTTGCATTTGTTTAACTCTGTGAAACTGTTACTTTGCCTCTCTAAAACACCTGATTGGTCTAATAAATAGCTGAGCAGCCGGTAGCTAGGCAGTAGAGAAATAGGCAGGGCTGTTAGGCAAAGAGAATAAATAGGAAGAGTAATCTAGGCTGGAGAGAGAAGGAGCAAGAAAAGGAGGAGAAACAGATGCCAGGGGCCAGCCACTCAGCCACACAGTCGTCAGTCACAGAGTAGGAAGGAAAGAAAGATATTTGGAATAAAGAAAGGTAAAAAGCCCGGAGGCAAAATGTAGTTAAAGATAAATAGGATAATTTAAGTCAGAAAAAAATGGTTAGAAACAAGCCAAGTTAAGCCTGGGCACTCATAAGTAAGAATAAGTTTCTGTGTATTTGTTTGGAAGCTGGGTGATGAACTCCAAAGAGTCAAAAATCAACTATACCCACTGTTTGACATGTCCAAATAGCACTTATTTTTAAGACATAACTGAAACACCTCATACTTGTTCCTTCTTTTGGAAGTAATATTTCTATGTTGATCTTAACTTTTGGAAATGGATTCTGTGGAGTTCTGACAGGGAGAGTTAAATGAAGGTGATGATTTGAAAATGGCTTAGGTCTTACAAATCAAACCCAAAGTTTTTCTTCAAATCATTTTAAGGCTCTGAGCATGGTCACAGAACCCCACAATCTTAGCACTCAGGAGACAGAGGCAGCAGAATCTCGAATTCAAGGCCAGTTTAGACTGCACAGCCTGACTCCAAGACCCTGCCTTAACATAACTTAAAAAAAAAGGAGAGAGAGAGAGAGAGAGAGAGAGAGAGAGAGAGAGAGAGAGAGAGAGAGAGAGAGAGAGAGAGAAACTATTGAATAATGGAAGACCATTGTAATCCATGTCTACCACCTTCTGCCATCCACATTTTCCCCAGTGACGTGAGTCTCTGACTGAGAGATTACAGATTAGTGAGTGGAGAGGGCCTGCTGAGCTGGGAGCGAGAATCTAGGCTCTTTCAAGTAGGAAATCGTGAATTGAATCACTGTCACTGGAGCTCATAAAAGTAAAGGATCAAAATTTGTAAGAATGGGCAGTTGCTGGAATAAAAAAAGTAGAAGAAATGTGTTCACTTTTCACTTATAATTACAATATAATGCATAGACTTACCCAACTACTCATCTAAACGTTATTCTAAGAATTTATTACTTTGTATGTAATCATAATTTATTCCAATTATTATGCTTATTTCAGTTAATATTATTTATATTTCTTTCTCTTTATTGCTGTTGCCATTGTAATGAATACTTTTTATGACCACATAAATTTCATTGTGTTCCCATACCAGAAGTATCCTGCTTTTTCACTATTTGCTTAAAACTAATAAATAGCTTCCTGCTTCTTCTAGTATTTATGTAGCCCTTTCCGATGGGCATATTTCCAAGAATGAGATTATTAGATGATAACCTAACAAAACTGTAATTTGCTTTAGACTGTCAAACTGTTTTTTGAAAGTGTTATTCTTAAAAGAATAACACTATTTTCCTTACTGACTGAAAAATGGGTATTATTGTTAATATAAATAGGAAAATGATACTTAAATCTTATTTTAATCTGTTATTGGTCTAATAATGTTCATTCCTTTGGTTTTTGCAATGATATTATTTTGCTACATTATTTATCTCTGTAGTTTGCCTATGTGCATTTCTTATCATAAATATTATTTGACGTCTTTAACATCTTTTAAAAAGCAATCTTATTTTCTCCTAAAAGCAACCACAAAACTTGAATTCATACCAAACACAGTGGATCAGAAATGATTACAAGTTAGGGTGCCCTATACCCCCTCTCCCTTTCACAGCTTTCAAAGTGTCCCTGTGTAGCTGACAATCTTCTACTGTTTTTCTCTGTGCCTCTCTCTTTACATAAGTTCATCTTCATATTACATAGGTAGTGTGTTCCCCAAATTAAAGTACTATCACTGGACTATAAGATACTTAAAAATGTAATATGTATAAACGCCTCAGGAATTTTTTTAACATCTCTACTTTAATATGTATTAATAATCCATTTTTATTTTGCACCAAACTTCAATGGTTTTCCACTTATAGGGGGAATATAGATAGATGTTTGTCATTGAAACAAATTCAGAAAATTACAGCATTAGGTAATTATGTGAACATCTTGGAGCACACTGAAACTGAAGCAGTATAGGTCAGTCTGTGGACATGGATGGCCCCTTGATCCAGTCCACAGAGGACACAAACATGAGATGAAGGAGGCTACTCTCTGCTGTGGAACATTGTTTATGCTGTGGAATTTAACTGTGGAAAGTGTGTTACTTTTGATTATGCTGCATTTGTTAACAATGTAAGAATGTATGTTTAATTATGTAAATATATGTTGCATCTGTTTCACCTTGCCTGCCTAAGGCACCTGATTGGTCTAATGAAAAGCTGAATGGCCAGTAGCTAGGCAGGAGAGGGATACGCAGAGTTGGCAGGCAGAGAGAATAAATCAGAGGAGAATTCTAGGCTCGAAAAGGATAGGAGAGAGATGCCTGGGGTCAGAAACCAGGGAGCCCCCAGAGAGCAGAAGTAAGAAGCAGTTAAAATAAGATATAAAGAAAGAAAGAAAAGTAAAAAAGTCCAAGGAAAATGGTAGACAAAGAGAAACAGGTTAATTTAAGTTAAAAGAGCTAGCCAGAAATGTGCCTAAGCTAGGATGAGCATTCAAAACTAATAATAAGTCTCTGTGTCATGATTTGGGGGCTGTTACAACTGTCTATGAAATGTTATAGAATTTTACATTCAGATCTTAATGAATAGGAAGAATGAACTCTAATAACAAGCAGTATAAAAGAGTTAATACAGAAGCCAGGAACATAACTGCTCACATTATCAATGTCTTGTACCATATGTAGTTGTGTGTACTGTTCATTTAAAGGACTGGCAGCACAGTAGATTTATTTATAGCAACTCTACCACAGGCTCACGAGTAATGTGACGTGCTGTGATGTCACAATGGAAGAGAAATTAAGCAAAAGACATTTTCAGTTCCATCATATTCTTAAGAACTTACAGTCCCTTATGGATCAAAATGTCATTATTAGACACGAGCACCATTTTTAAAAAACTGGGCTTTTCTCCTTATGGAAGAGAAATGTGGGTTCCAGGCAGAACCAGAGAAGCTGTCAATGACAGGGGTCCCTCTGGTCTTGCTTCTTTATGATCCTCAGCACCCATTTTCCACATTATGTTCTCATTCGGTGACCGTATTTAAGCTAGTGTTGAGAAGGGCAGGTAATTAGGTCAGGAGAGCCGAGGAGTAAGTTTTGTGGAGGCTGTTATTCTGTGTTTAGATGACTGACTTTGGGGTGGTGTTGAGCTAGACAAGAGTCCCTGATGCAGAATGGCTGTCCTGGAAGAAGCAAGCCTGGCACCCAGCCTTGGAGGGACATTTGTGATACATGGTTGTGAAGAAACAATGAAAACTCCAAAGGAGAGACATTGAGTAGCCAGAAATTCAGGGAAAATCATCAAGCAAAATAGAGGAATATGGTGAAACAAATGCCAAGGTTGGGAACTGTTTAGGAAATCAAGCTGGCCAAGGCCAAGGAAGCATGAAGCAAAAAAAAAAAAAAAAAAAAAAAAAAAAAAAAAAAAAAAAAAACCATTTTATTTATCAACCTTGAGCTAAATGATGCTCCTCCTAGGGTCCTTCCATAGGGGCTCAGGAGCTTGGCCAGAACGGACTGATGGGTGAGTGAGAAGTGAGGAAATACAGACCGCAGAATAGATTGTGGTTGCTCCTGGGGAGGAATAGTGTGGGTATCACATTTGAGGCCATGAGGGAATTGGTTTGGATTTTTAGTTTAAGTGGGAGAGAATGAGCAGATCTGAAAGCTGGGGTGAATAATTCATTGGATAGCAGCTGGAGCAGTGGGGAAAGGGAGAGGCTAGAAGCATGCTGGAGGCCCAGGAGATCAGCGTGGGGAACCTGGTGAGGCAAAGTCATTAAGGTGGCAGGTGGGGTGTGTAAGAAGGGCCCAGTGAGGGAGGGTTCCATTGCAGGCCCCTTACTGCTCCACAGCATGATCTAATGCTTTCAGGGGCAGCTTATGGGGTTCGTCTTATGTTGCATTGCTTTATGAAAGACAAGCTGACTCATTCTTGATCTGACTATTTACGAGTTTTATGTTTTTGTTTTTTACATTTGAAATGAAATTCCTGCAAGGTAGACATGTCTCTCTGTCTTGTCAGAACCTGGCTATTGCTCTCATTCACTTAGGTCACTTTGTTTTCAGTGGGACAGAGGCTTGTGTGGAGTGGCCCACCTCTCCTCTCGTGTATTAGCTTTTTCTTCTCAACAGTCTTAGACTGTCAGATCATCTCTACCAGTTTGACTTTACCCTGCTGTTACCCTCCAAAGACCTGATGCCTTTTAGTTACCTGCCAACCTGACTTTTTATCCCTGCCTAGCTTCCTGTGCCTTGGACATCTTGATAAAGATAAATCTTCTTAGACCCTGATATTGAAATTGTAAAGTCTTAGTACAGTTATTCCTGCCTGGCTTCTCAAATTATTCACAACTGAACAACTGAGATTTACACACACACACACACACACACACACATGCACACCCCACACACAATAGGTGATTCTGTGATGTTACTTCCCAACCAAGAATTCTTTTACAGACAGCTCTCGCCTGCATTCCCATTCCATGCATTCTAGTGGCTGTCAACAGGAAATGAAATACAGAGATCTTGACCTCTGGAGATGTGATTTAAATATTCCCCCATCCCCCTTGGTCTTGCACAAGTCACTGAGTGTTGGTGCCAAGTGGATTAAAAAGAATTCCCTATGGTTTCTTGGGGCTGTTAGTGCCACCATACCCAGATGCTCAGCGTGATGCTCGCACCCTTGACCCTGGCCTTTTATGCTCTTAAAGCGCCTTGAATTTTTCGCCCACCATGAGTCTCTAAGTCAACATATTCTAAGCATGGCTTCTCTTAACTAGTCCACCACAGCAGAAACTGTGTTAGAATCACTGCTAGACTCTTTGTTTCTCTCCACCTGGGATTGTAAAAATCCACACTTCCAGAATCCCAGGGATTTACAGAGCAACCTCTTCAGAGCAGAGGGATGGGTGGGTTGTTTTAGTTTGTACTCTCAGATGAAATTCTCATTGTTATGAGAATTGACAAAAATTAACGAATGCGCAGTATGTACCACGACCACTCTGGCATACTTACGCACGGTTACCCATTTAGTTCTTAAAGTACCTACTAAGGTCCTCAGAATTTCTATTTTGCAACAGAAGGACACAGACACCTAGGAGTTTAAATGATTGCCCAGAAATTGGAGCCAAGCCATCAATGACCCAGGAGGTGGTAATCGGAGCGGCTTCCCTTTTGCAGCTCAGGGATTCTGAATTCACAAGCTACCCAGAGTCTGTTAGCGGGCTGTGAGCAGCTCTGTCGGTAACCAGCAGTTTGTTGGGTGCCGCCGAAAGTGGTGTCCGGAACAAAAGCAGAGAGTGCAGAGTGCAGAGACCGCCGCCTGCTGCAGCGAGCCTTGGAGACCCAGGGGAGGTGGCCAACCAGTACCCCCTCTGCCAGACGGTAGAGCAGGGAGCCGGCGACCCAGACAGAACCTGTTGCTCGGCCCGGCTTGGCTTCTGCTTTTAACGCGGCTGGGACTCTTTGCCTGAGCAGGTGAGGGCAATGGGAGACTGCCCGGTCTCTCAGTGTGGGTGGGAGACCCTTTTCCAGGGCCACCACTGGCCTCGGTGACACATGGTAGCTTGGATTCTGCGGTTTTACTCTTGACCTTTCCCCAGAGGCTTTCTGTTACCTGGGCTCTCTGGGTACCGTCCGGGAGCTCTGGTCTCAACTCAGGCTGAAGTTTGCCCTGGGGGCTTCTCTGAGCTGCTCCACCCAGTGGGCGCCTGCGCTCTTTGGCTCACAGAGGGGACTGGGCTGCGACAGTGGTGCTCTCTCACCCTTAAAGTCCCCGACCCCTTTCTGGGGGAACACTGGTAAACTTAGTTGAATCTCCTTAGGAAGGTAAGTGGATCGTGGAGCGTGGAGCGTTATCGAAAGTTTCACACACGGTTCGCTTGTTTCATAAGGATGATTCTCATTTGCTGACCAGGCTTGGTCTTCCTCATCAGGGTTTGCCAGGGAGACTACAATGTGCTAGGACAACACCCAGCTCTCAAAAAAGAGGCTGGAGATAGGATTTTTTTTTTTGTGTGTGTGTGTGTGTGTGTGTGTGTGTGTGTGTTAGACAAGCAGGCAGTGCAGTCCTGAGGTGTTGAAGAAGAGAAAAATGCTCTCCTGCAACTAGAACCACATACAAACCAAGGATCAAAAATGCATTTACTTCTCATTTCCCTCCAGCCAGGTTGGTGATATTTTTCAACATTTATTTTAAACAGTATTAATTATAATGTGAACAATGAAAGGATTTCTTTTTTAATTAAAATATTCAAGTTTCTTGGAACTGGGTATCCAGATTCTCACTAAATTATTTTCATAAGAG
Organism: Arvicola amphibius; assembly: GCF_903992535.2. NCBI lineage: Eukaryota > Metazoa > Chordata > Mammalia > Rodentia > Cricetidae > Arvicola > Arvicola amphibius. The sequence continues at coordinate 15,956,629 of NC_052047.1, read as the reverse complement.
GATAAAGGATGAATAAGTCAATGTGTTATAAACTGCAAAGAGTATATTTGTGTTGTCGGCTGGAATCCCAATTAAAAATAGGTTGGGTAAATTAATGACGTCGTAAGTTACAGTTGAATTTGCAACACCTCAATAAAACGTTCAAAGATAGCATGGAGCAAGAGCGAGTATGGATCAACAGGAAAGCAGAGTAACAACAGCACTGCAGGCTCCCAAGTTTTCCTCTTAAGACGACTGGTTTAGTTAGGGAGCTACATGGCTGCTCACTACATTACCTTTAAAGGCACATGTTAATATTGAAAACTAGATATTAATCTGAAATGTGTCCTAGTTATTACTTAATAATGAGTTGCCTGAATACCATTATATATCCTCTGCTTCTTGTCATTTTCCTTCAAATCCTTATAATTGAATCCTAAGTTCCTACCATATCCCCCACTTTCTTTTGCCAATCGGCAGCTTCAGGAATATTTCAAGTTTCTGTTACTTTTCCTTCATCAAATTTTCTCTAGAAGTTTTTTTTTTCATGTTGCAAATGTACTGTGAAGAATTTATGAGTGTATGTATAGTAGAAATCTATTTTCATGTTTCTTGGGGCTCATAGTTTCTTTGCCGCTGTTCAGCCATACTATCTTCCATAGGTGTCAAAACTGTGGAATATATGGGTCAGAATTCACTCTGAGCCAGGAAATGTTTGTGCCTGAAAAGCTGCATTTGCTGTAGTTGTTCTTGCGCTTGGGTTCTGGGGTGTGGTGGGGGCAGGGGAAGGCTTGCAAAGTCTCTGTATTGCATTAAGGATTTCCAGCTGTGTTTCAGAAACAGTTAAGAACTTCATTCCTCGAAGCTTCATAAACCAGGAAGTATACATTTTGTAGCATGCTCCTTGAATGAGAGGTGGAATCGGTTTTGGATGAACATTGCCATGTGTGTTTGAAAACATCAAATAGGATTTCACATTCTTCTCTTGCATAAAGTATGTTAGTAATCTTGATAAATTGCCCTCTAGAGAGTTCCATGCTTAGCATGAACTTGAAGATAGCAGCTGATTTTTTTTCCCTCTGTTTCCTTAGTGGCAGTGTTTGCTACAGCAGATAGACTTCCATATCATGTGTCTTCTAGAATCTGAAACACACACATACAGAGGTAGAGACAACTTCTCATTTCAGTTACAGACCCCCACTTCCACCCTGGTGGCTTTCTGCCCCAAGCAAGCCATTTGCTGCATTTGCTGTCTCTAACACTGTTTAAACATAAAAGGATGTTAGAATCGGATTACTACAACCTTCTCAGTCTTTAGAAACCCCTGGTTTCCCACAGGAGAAAGACAGAGAATCCAGAAGGAAAAGGCTACTTTTTCCTTGCCTTGCCACTAAAGAGTTAATGCCCTTAGCTGAGGTCCTGAAATACATTAGTTTCTCTTTAGAATGACCTGTTGGGAAGAGATAGTTTCTATACAGAATGGTGATCTATTTGGGTAGCTGAATGCATCCTCTGGTACAAGTCAGATGCTTTACCATCTTTTCTCAGGAGCCAATCTGAGAAAGCTAAAAAGACCTCAAGTTAGTACAGTGAGCACTGGGTCCCATAGAGGAGCGAGCCAGTGCCTCGTTGTGTTTTGAGTGCCTATCTGTTACCTTATTCAGCAGTTCCTCTTCCACTTTCCACAGGAAAAAATAAATAAAAATTCAATTGGTTTCACTGACACACAAGATGGAGAAAACATGTCTTGGTCAGGTTCTCATACCAAGTTCAGCGTCCATTCCCTCTAAGCAAACCAGATAGGATCGATAATGGCCATCAGGAATAACAACACAACCCAAACCTCACACACCAGCAAATGAAGAAAGAACAGTGCAAACAGTGCTCTCCACAGTCTGTGGGGAAGAAAAGTTTCCTTTAAGATATTGCTGAAAATTTTAATTCCTAAGTATTGTGAAGGAAATTTCTTACTTATTTTCTCCTTTGGCTGCAGAGGGGCCTCACGTGGGCATCACTGGACCAAGGCTGCTCCCTGGCATCACCTCTGAACTAAAGCTCTTTCCATTTGAACTCCTTTCTCTCATTTCTCACCAACATCTCAGCAGCTGTTTTCATGCTCCAGAGATTTTATTTACCAAATACACTCAACGTGTTACAGCTGTTTGTAACCTCTCAAGGGTCAGAAAACACCAGCAATTGCCCAAACTGCGATGAAGTAGCAATAGTCAACTATAGTGAATGACCCTGCGCATACGCTCTCATTTCAGCCGTACGATCTTAGAGACTGTCCGTAAGCACTTCTTTTTTAACAAAGGAACTAAGGTTTCAAAGTAAACTGCCCAAAGGAAAGATGTTACCTAAGTAAAGGTACCAGGATAATGAAGGCATGTATTCTTCCAGCTACATCTAAATTCTACAGTGCAGGGCTTACAGTATCTTATGGTTTAAAATCCAAGTATGATATCTGTATGTGTCTGGCAGGCATTTCTAAGAGAAAACAATATGGCTGAGATGAAATTAAATTGCCCTAATCATATTCTTGTTAAGAGAAGAAAGAACACCAGAGTCCCTCCTTCTGCCTTTCAAACACCCACCCCGTTCACAGGAGGATGGAGTGGGCTGGAAGTTGGAATTGACCATTAGTGCATTCATGGTTTTCCTGCAGTGGAAATTTACTGTTCTAGTTCACCTTGTTGATTTGAAGTCATCAACAGAAAACTCATAAATGCTGTTTGATGTTGATAGGTGTGGGAAGTCTTGGATGGGAATTGGGCAAGTACAATAGGCTCAACAGACTAAAGCAATATCCAGTTTAGCCACAGTAACCAGCTTTGGTTGATCGTAGAAAGTCCTATGCCTGCTGAGTCTGCTCTAACAACTAGGTTAGCTGTTATCAATTAGCTGGTCAGTTGTCTAGGCTGTAGCCAACGAGGTTGTTTTCTATGTGTTTTCCTACAAATACTGTCTGCTGCCTTGGCTGGAATTCTATCACTGGCCCTCGTTCTAGAAGAAATTGTTTTGTCTTGCTCAAATAAGCTCTACAAATTTAATAGGTTTAAGAAATTTTCCTTCTAATACCGGGCAAGGGGATATTCATTTGGAGGAAAGCTAAAAATGGGATGAACATTTCTGTAATTTAGCCCCACCAGAAAATTTGTAAAATCTAATAGTTGTCCGTATTAGAATGTACCTCCTAAGAAACAAAACCTCAATGAGGACAACTTCCAAATTAAGGATTTGCTCATGACCTTGTGATTCTTACGTCCTGGAGGTACCAGAAGGACTCTTAACAAATTATTTATACTTTCAGAGACTGCTTTCAATAACCTTGTTATGAGCCCACAGCACTCAGATTTCCTCTGAAAATTTCTAATTTTCTCAAAGGGAGAGATATTTTTTAGTTGAAATTTTGACCTCATTTAAAGTTCTCTACCTTTTCCTTTATCCTAGTTCTGTGTGGTTAGTGCACAGGGGCACTAACATGAGGAGAGCTCTGTCTGGAACACAGCTTCTACTCCTTGCAAAAGAAGTGTTCTGTGTGATGGGGCCGCAGCATTTCCCTTGGAGTCTCACTGCAGACATAAACCAAAAAGAGGCTGCCCACAGACAAAACCCCTAGAGACTGTGTTCTTGTTTCCATTGATGTAAATAATTTCATGTTTTTCTTTTTGATATTTTATTTGGTCAAAGATTGATGGAGAAGAACTTTCCTAATTTTTTTTTTTTGAGTTTCGCTAATTTCTAAGTGATTAGGATATCCTATTTCATATTTTTTATTACTTAGTTCTTTGATTACCAGATGATCAATATGCAAAAACAGAGATGCACCAAGCCATTTAAATTAAACCTAAGTATTATCACTATGGTGTTGGGAAATTTTAGGAAGTCTATGCTAGCTGAGCACTGGTGGCGGTGTGGAACGCACTAGGCTTTCTTGGTGTCATTCCTCTGGAAAGCAAGCTAATGGTGGATAACTAAAAAATGCACATCACATACGTGCTCAGTAAAACATTATTTCTAACATGATAATGGAGGCAGTGAGTTAAAGGAAGGGCACGGTATGTGTGGTAACTTTACACGATGGCTGCCATCCTGCCTAGACTGAATGGAAAGACCTTGAATAACTTATGCCATAGCTGCATCATAACCTGGGGTAGTTATTTGTTTCTGTTCTGTAGCATATAGATAATAACACTTTCAGATGTGAGTAAAGAATAAATTATTCACATAAAGCATTTAGAGCTATGGCTTGGCTATCATGCAGAATGAACCTACAGGATGCTGAATGTCACTGTTATTACTGAGAATAAGAATGAACTGTCTCTAGCAATACAAAAATAATAATAAGAGATTTAAAGTGTTCAGTGTAAAGAAAAAGCTATAGAATTCAGTGTTTATTAAACTGAGACCAATAATAAACCAAATCTTCACGAATGGATACATTTTAAAAATTGAGGGTATCTGTAGAGAGAATTAAAATACTGGCCTGGAATAATGTTCAATGATAGACTCTATCCTATCATATTGTTTTTCTTTAATAAATATAACAGCCTCACAAACACATATATGAGACTAATTCAACAATTTTCACTTGCTACAAATGATATAAATACAGGAATCCATAGTAAAAACTACAAGAGGCAATTTCTCCTAGTGACCATATGATATTATATTTTGTCATTATTTTTATTTAGCAAATTGTTTTGAAAACACTTGCAAATTTATAGTGTGATACCATGAACATGTGCAGCTCCTCTTCTTCCACTATTACCTCACATTTTTATTCATTTTTATTTACTCATTGATAGTATTTCCAGATGATGTCTTGCCTTGTAGCCCAGGGTGGTAAGCACTTTATATTATAACCAATACATTTGTTTTTTTTAAAGTTAGAAATTTGAAACTAAAAATGAAGTTAAATAGCATGCATAGAAAAGTTTTATAAACATATATAAAAAAGAATTAAACTAAAGATTTACAAAATTTGTAAGAAAAAAGTATGGTGATCTATCTACAATGGCCAACTAAGATCTACTTTGGTTGCTCAGATAACATCGAATAAATCTGAGACCAGACATATAGACAATAGCTAATGACAGGAATGAGTGGTTAAATGAATACGTCTCATGCCTGAGCACAAAATGATATTTGTGCCATTGCTAGCAAATTAAAAGATGACAAATTTAAAAACTTCCATGAACGGTATGTTGGGTCTTGTTAGCACAGATTTAAAGTCTGTTGCCCACAGGATACCACCATGTTCTTATAGCAGCTTCAGGTTTTTCAGTTTGATCAATACCTACATCCCAGCCTTTCTTTCAGCACACTGTGATCTGTCCCCACGCTGTAGCCACTGTGGACCCCTGTCAGGCTGCTTCCTTCAAGCCTAGCTTGCTGAGTGAAGATGCTCACTGTCCTCACTAACCTCTCCTCCCCATCTTTCATACTCCGCCTCCACACAACTTCTCCCTCAGCGTAACCTTTCCTTGGGAGGCCTGCAAGTCTGTGCTAGTGCTTTAAAATATACCGTGTTCCCCTCTGTGCAGTTCCACCAATCAAGGAGCTTGTCTTTCTTAGGAATATTTACTTGGATGACTGCCTTTTTTTGCAAGTTTGTTAACCTGAAGCAAGTCAGTGAGCTTGAATGTTATATAAAATTTACAGCAAAAAAACCCCTAAATGAGTGGATGAGTAAATAAATAAAACTCAAAGATGCATGTATACAATATGAATAGTAGTTTGTTTTATAATTTATAGTTGTGTCCTTTCCATCACCCAACTTTGGGACAACCCAGAGATAGATACATTTAAGATAGATGCCGGTATAGAGACATTAAAGTGTGAGCTTTGTCACTAATAAGACTTCCATTTGAAACTGTGACTGGAAGCTATGGGCAGGAGGATTTGCAATTATGCTACTTCTCTTTGGAGCAGAACTCCTGCAGATCTCATAATTACAGGGAGACACTGAGTTCTTTTTCCTCTTGTAACTGATTAAATTAGAAAGCAAAAGCACTGAGAAGGCAGACGGATACTAAAGGGAAGGATGCAGAGGTCCTCATGTTCAAGTTCAGTTTGTGCTCTCAGACTTCCTGACACAGAAGAGAGAATGCAGAGCCGGGCACAGTACCCGAAGCTTTCTTACTGTTCTTTCTAAAGGTAGCAACTCCATTTTAATTTTCATTCCCATAGTCATTCACATACATTTTTCAATAATTATGCCCGATTTTTTTAAAGATTGCTAAAACATGCTGTAACTACATTTTTTCTGGACTATTTCCCTTGTCCTAAACATCAGTTCAGCCCATTTCCAGCAGATCCACATGCATACTAAGCTCAGCTTTCACACGAGGGAAACAGATACCTGATAGAATTGAAACTAAACAAGTTGCTTAAAATATGCAATAAAATCACATTGACTAACGACAACTACCCAGGGGCAACCACTTGAATGGTTTAAATGAAGTGACTGGTGCCAAAAGATGTGGGCACCATCTTTTGATAGTATGGCCAGAATGTGGGGAAATTAACCTCTATTGCTTTTGCTCTTTTACAAGATTTTCCTGTTGATAGTCAAGCATCTTGAGTTTTGATAGCCGTACTGTAAAGTTTTAGAGCTAGAACGAATATAAAATTGATCTTTCTACCAAATTCAGCAGATTACCAATGAAATGCACAGGCGGTCATGTGTCTTGGTGAGAGCCATCATAATGGGCCAAGTTTCTTCCACTACTTTATCTATTTTCTGCCTTAGAGAGTTGCTAGCTACTCTCTAGTTCACAGTGTTTGAAAATTCTATAAAGGAAGATATCTAAAAAAGTCTGTAACAGCCAATGCAGTTACAAAGAAGAAAGTCTTCCTTCTCCTAAAACCTCTGAGAAGATCATGGTGGGTGACTCCGCTGGTCAACTCGCTTGTTCTCTGCGAAGCATCTTTTTCATGTTCAAAACAGTTGTCTATTGTGTTCAAACAGCTTTTAGAAACCTACCTTTTCAACCTATCACGCAGTAGTTTCTGTGTCCCATTGCACACGCTAATTGCAATATTTTGTGTGTGAGCAAGTAGAATGAGTAAAACTTTACAAAATGGAAATGTTTGAACTCAGAGCACGTCCTCTTAATAGTATTATTTGGATACAGGACCCCAAATACATTTATCAAATGAAATAGTTTGCACTCAATTTCAAGGCTGAGTTGGAGCTATAATTTAGCATTCCTATAAAAATGAACACATGTGTTTCATTTCATTTAGTGTGAGCAGAATTTTTTTTATCTTGCCAAGATTATAGTGCAATATGATTTTTTTGAGGGTATTTATTCTGTTAAGAGTTCTTAAAAGGGGCTTGTGGATATGGCTCACTTGGTAAAGTGCTTGTAATACAAAGGGTCATGTTTTGCGCTCTGAACCTGTATAAAGCAGCCAGGCATGGCAACAGTGGAGACAGGCAGAGCCTAGGTCTTACTGGTCTGCTAATCTACTGATCAGAGAACTCCAGCTACAGTGAGAGACTCTGGCTCAAAATATAAAGTGGGGGTGACTGAGGAGACACCCAGTGTCAAGTTCTGTCTGCCACATGCTAGTGGGCATGTGCACTAGCACGCGGAAGTAAACACAGACAAACTCCCCTAACATGAGGAAAGGTTCGTGAACTTGAAAGCTGAGTGTCATGATGGATCAGTTCACCCATCTCTGTTCTTCCTTTCTATGATTTCAGTTAACTGGAGTCAGCCTTGCTCTCAGGTAACTGTAGTCAGTGATGCTATGAGCTAACTGGAGTCAGCCATGGTCTAAAGGCCAGTGGAAACGAGGAAAAATAAGCTTTTAAATAAATTTTATACTTTTTGTTGTAATTGTTTCATTTTATTATTGCCACTTTATCCTGTACTGTTTCTGATATATAAATTAAGCAGTGTCACAGGTGTGTGTATAGGAAATAAAAGATTGTCCAGTCATTCCTTAGCAGCTACAGGAGACTGTGTCTAAGACACTTGACAAACTCTAAAGTTGATGGATGCCCAGATCTCTTCTAATAAATGGTGTATTGCATATAGTAATATCTTCCCATGTATTTTACATGCTCTGTAGATTACTTATAGTCATACAATGTAATTTGAAAGCAACTGTTAACATATTGTCTTGGGAATAATGACAATAAGAGTCCTTACATGTCTAGTGCAGGCAAAAAAAACTTTTTTCAAGTATTTTCTTTAGACTCATGATTGGTTGAACCTGTAGATGAAGAATCGGCAGATATGAAGTACCAACTATTCATGAATATGAGCAGTTGTAGCATACACACAGTTTAAAAATGGGTGAATGTATGGAAATTATATCTTATTAGAACCTTTAAAAAGCAATTAATTGTAATAGAATAGTAGTATAAGCTGTAAGGCCAAACCAGAAATGTTCTTCCTTTTGGTAGATTGACAGTTTATGTGTGTAGAAAAAAGTCACTATTTTGTGACTAATACTGTAACTGACTCAGGTGAGCAGCATCAGTGAAAGCTGGAATGTTTTCGAACTTGTATAACAAACCTGGAGGCTTAAAAAAAACCAAAATTTATTTTCCCATAGTCTGAAGTTCAGCAATCTCACTGGAAGGTATAGACACGGTGCCTTCAGAAACCACAGATGAGAGCCCTTCTTATCCCATCCAATGTCTGTGCTTCTATTCATTATGCAGCTTTGATTGTGGAACCCCAGCCTCTGCCTAGGTCTTTACACCAGCTTTCCCTTGTGCCTGTGTCTGAATTCCATCAACCTTTCCCTTGAGGACCGCTGTCCTTGTATTTAGTTAGGGTTTATGCTAAAGTGAGATGACCTTACTTTTGGATCCCTATTCTTATTTTCAATGATTCTCTTATTAAATAAGGTCACATACCTATCTTCAACATGTTAAGATAACTCTTTCTTTGAGTTATCTTAACTCAAATATACACTACAATGAAAATAAAATATATTGTCTCAGAATTTATCTTAAAAGATTCATGTTAAAGCCAGGCGGTGGTGGTGCACGCCTTTAATCCCAGTGCTTGTGAGGCAGAGGCAGCCAGGTCCCTGTGAGTTGGAGGCCAGCCTGGTTTACAGGAGCTAGTTCAAGTATAGGGCAGGCTCTAAAGCTACAGAGAAACCCTGTCTCAAAAACAAAAACAAAATGAAACAAGACAAAAAAGATTCATATTAAATACTAAGGGAAAAATAGAAGCCACCGAAATGTGGGAAAGCATGATCACTATCATTCTGTTATGCTTTCTAGAAACTCTAATGTCCATGTTATAGGGAGGACACTCTAAAGTATTTAGTGGCACAGGGATCTTGCATTAACAACTATTACCTTCAGAAACTACTACTACAACTCTGTAGACAAAAAGAAGATAAACTAAATTTGGTAAAGTACTGGTATTTGGAAAATACTATGAGATTGTATTAGAATATCATAGGACAAATCTGTGTATTCTTGCCCTATAATATAGACCTGGAATTACTACAGGATAGTAAGGGGCTGGATAGAGAGCTCAGTTGTTAAGAGTACTCAATGCTCTTCGAAGGATCCAGCATATCTATGCACTCGCGCATGCACGCAGTATCAGATGGCTCACAACTGCCTGTAACTCCCGCTCCAGGAGATTTGATGTGCTCTTCTGATGTCTGCAGGCTCCTGAACACCCATGGCATACATACACATGCAATAAAAGAAAGTAAAAATAAATCTAAGCAAAGAGAATAAGTTTAGAAAATAAAAGCTGTGAAATACAAAAGGCCTTGTTAACTTAGTGGAATCGGAGCTTAGAAAGCTTCTGTGACTGTCTCACTGGGGTGATTTATGTTCTTTCCTGTGTACAATGGCCTCTGGCTCAGTCTAGCAATTTGACGGTTTCTAAAGCGGCAGTGGTTAGAAAATTTTGTAATTGTACTTCTTTGTCAGCCTGTGGATATGCTTAAGAAGAAAATTTAATTCAAATATTTGGATTGATTCTGATTTTACTTGTGTTATTTGAGTTCTCTATTCAAGGGTTCATCTATTTTGACAAAGATTACTTTTACTATACAGTTAAACTTGATTACTTAAGAGTACAAGAACCAAATCAATAGACAAACACATCTGTTGGTGTCTTATAGCATAGGTCACTGAAACCTAACATCTCAGTTACTGAAGATGGCCAACTGGACATGTGGATCATCTTATTTCATTTAATTAGTCTTATGTCTGAAGACACCTGGTCCTATAGTAGTGGAGTTATGTGTTTTTAACATCCAGACAAATATGACGCTGTGCTACTAACTAGAGAAAGGGACCAGTATCAGTGGGATATGTGTGCCCATGTTCCTGCATCATTACAACTGACAGTTATTATAAGCATTTGGAACCCTGAGGGTAACGAGTTTTTCACAGACATAATTTGGGTAGGTTGATAAAACTCTCAAATAAAGGTTAGGAAACTTCTGCAGGAAGGAGCATTAGACTAAAAAAATGAGGTTTTAGCAGTGTATAGTATTACTGTTTGTCTGTGTTGCAAGCCACTAACATCCTGGGGTAATTGATTTTTCTCCATTGTAGTCCTTGTATACAAACAGGTAAAAATTCAGGAAAATTTAAACTTCTGAACAAGTTTAGTTTAGTTTATTTATTTAAAACTTTTAAAAATGATATTTCTTCCTCTAATAACTATTCTTTGTAAGGAATGGAGATAATGTTACACAGTAAAACACACTGACTCATTTTCATAGGCCAGGAGAAGGGTTCTCTCCATCACTGACAGGATTAAAGGTCAACCTGACGTAGAAATGCTATCATTGAAAACATTTTTCAACTAAAATCGAATCAGGTTTTCTGCAAAGACAGTCTTCGATTCTTATAAATAATGGATAACACATGATTTGTGCTCACTCAGTTGGAAGTAGAACAGAATGCATTTTTAATTTTAAGAAATGAACCAAGGTGTTCATCTTAATGTCACAACTGATTAAGGTGTTTCCTTATATCATGAGCTAGCCATGATAGGAAGTTGCAAACTTAATTTCAAAAATTTGAGTAAGGTAATTGCTCTCAGTCTGAACTACCCTCCCTCTTTTGTTTATATGATACACAAAACAGAGAATGCAGGAAAGACTACCCAGAAGCTAGGAGATGGCAAACCACTAGAGGGTTCCACAAATGATTGGCAAGTTAGGTTTTTCATCATCTTTCTTCAGGCTGTATCTTATGAACTGGACATATTCTTTTTTTACGTTTTATTGATGAAGTACCTTTAACTGAAGGAAAGGGTTAGTGTATTAATATAAAATATGAATAGCAGGGGACAACATTGGATAGGCTTTAGACACTAACAAGTGACTTTGGCAAGACAGTCAGTGTAGAGATGAGACAAATTACTGTACACTGAAGATTGAATGAAGACCGAGCAACTAAAGCCACTCATCATTAGAACGATGACCGAGTACCAGAAGAGGAAACCAGCTTGAGGGTAACAGATCCTTTGGGCATCAATTCAACATAGTAAAGACATTTCATAAGAAAAGGAGGGCCCATGCACTAGTCACCCTTCAAGGTTGGCCTGCCATCTCTCACTGGTGCTACACATTTAATGTATCTGTGACCTGATATTAGAAGATAATATTTATTTTTAAACAGTCTATGTAAATACAGTGTGTAATATCATACTGTTCAGTGTTGACACCATAATGATTTCCAGAAAATGGTAAAAAGACTGTTCTTTTATTTGCAAAATAAATGTTTCAAATGCATGTTTGCCATCTGTTATTCAAAATTAGACAATAACTCAAGTATGTTATAAATGTATGCCTGTGATGTTGTGGTCCATGTAGTGAGTCATGCCTGTGATCCCATAATGAGGAGGCTAAGACAAGAGTATTACCATGAGTTTGAGACCAACCTGGACTACATAAAAGGACTGTGTCTCAAAAATACCTTTGTGTATGTTCTATTTTTTCCATTTTCCACCACTTAGTTAATGCTCATAATTAGCTGTGTCTTCTGAAGTCCCCCATACCAGGCATTCTTCAGTATAACTTGTGCATGTTATCTCAGTTCTTATTGGTGTTTGTTTGATGGCATAGAGTCATAAGAATAAAATGTCCCTATGTGACTAATATGGAAATACTTGATGCTACCCCTGTCCACTTCTTCAGAGCTGTGAGTCAATCAGAAATATGTCAAGTCGGGGCTGGAGAGATGGTTCAGAGGCAAAGAACACTGGCTGTTCTTCTACAAGTCCTGAGTTCAATTCCCAGCAACCACATGGTGGCTCACAACCATCTGTAATAAGATCTGGTGTCCTCTTCTGTACTGTGGGATACATGCAGGAAGAACCCTGTATACATAATACATATGTCATCAACTGCTAACTCTAATGAAATGGAGGGTTGGCAAAGAAGAACCCTATAAATCTCTAAGTGCATGCAATCACTCTGATACAGGGATATCTGAATTCTCTCCCTTCCTTCCTTTCAGGTGACCTTAAAAAAAGGGAACACAGAGTCTCTAGCTCACTCATGGGCATAGTCTCAGTTCAGAGATAATAGATTAGAAGCATCTTTGTTCTAGAATATTATTTTAAGATGTGTTATCTTTGTTTATGCTGTGGAACATTTGTTTCAATGATGCAAAAATCTTTTGCCTTCCTTTATGTTACATTTGTTTATCTCTTTAAAGCTGTGGTATTTTGCCTGTTTAACATACCTGACTGGTCTAATAAAGAGCTGAATGGCCAATAGGCAGGAGAAAGGATAGGCAGGGTGCCAGGCAGAGAAAATGAATAGTAGGAAAAATCTGGGAAGATGGATCAAGGAGGAGCAGGATAGGGAGGAGGACTCCAGAGGCCAGCCACCCAGCTACACAGCAAGCCATACAGTAAGAAATAAGAAAGGTATACAGAAATAGAGACAGGAGAAATCCCAGAGGCAAAAGATAGATGAAATAACTTAATTTAATGCCGTGAGTCCAACCTCGACAGGTTTGTATGTTCCAGGGTATGGACACATGAATTAGAAATATTAGACAGAAAAAAAAACAGAAATACAAAAGAAATAGAGACACAGAATAGCGTCAGGAGGGCAACCCAGTGAATACTGAATTCACCTGCATTTTTTCCTTATGCTTTATATACACCACTCCAAAGGTGGGGGGCGGGATGAAGGCAAGACTTCTTCACCATGACACAAACAAGAAACAAAGTAATTACCTCTCCAATACCCAACACATCAAAACATCAAGTAACTATATCCTAAGTTAAGATTCTGTTGTTTAGGCAGAATATGCAGTGACCATACCTTAGGCCAAGCATCCTGTAAGCGGCCACACCCTGGGTCAAATCTCCTGTCATAACCTCGAAAGAGCAAGAATAGGCCTGAACTCTCTGACCTTTGGTTAAGTTGGAGTCGTGCCACATACATGGGGACCAACAGTTTAAGAAAAGGTGGCTAGAAATAAGCCAAACTAAGGCTGGGCATTTATAAAAAAAATAATAAGACTCTGTGCATTTATTTGGGAAGCTGGGTGGCTTGACTCCCAAAAGAGAAAAGAAATAAAACAATCAACTACACATCCTTTAAAGAATGTTTTGTTTTCTAATCTTTAATTTCAAATGTTTAATTGGAATTGTTAAAAATTTGACAGGCTCTGGCCCCCATCCTTCCTCAAAGAAGAACCCTATCAAATCTCTAAGGCACATCTTACTTTTTGCATCAGACTTCTCATGGGGCTTCAGTTTTCATTGAATGCAGGTTTTCCATTTTGTCACACCGACCCCTTAGACACTCGAGCTAGTAGGGAACTAGTATTAACATAATAGGTTCTTATAAAAATTGGGTTTTCCTCAGCAGGTTTTTTTCTTATCTCAGAGGGAGTGAAAATTGGGTTCAATTTTCATTCCTCGTGTAGAGATTTTTCAAATACTATTTCTGTTGTGTGTGAATGCATTGGGCTGGGATCATTTTCTTTTTTCTTGGCTAGACTATTCTTACATTTTGAAAGTTTGTACAGAGTAGGGAAAATCAGTGACTGGAGGTTTCACTAAAAACCTGCAATTGCTGTATTATGATTCCTGGGTTATTACCCAGGGAGTGCCATGCTTTAGTTTGATGGGGTCCTTAAGTATTAGACTCTCTTAAAATAGGTTATACAATCATATTCATAGATCATAACTGTAGCTGAAGATCAGTAATGGAAGTTGTTTGTTTTGATTAGCTGGATTTATATTTTACAACATTAATTTTCATCCATAATATCACCAATACTTTCATCGTGTGGCCTTCCTCGCTGTGGCCCTTGGAAGCTTTCAGATGTTCCCTGAACAAGTAAACCAAAGGCAACAAAGGCTAGAGCATCTCTTTTCCTTATTTAAGAAATTATTTTAGACGACCATAAATCCACAGAAGGTGATGAGAGAGCAGGCTGGAGGACCCCTGCACCATTGTTTCCCCAAGGTTAACTAAAGGACAGTCACACAAAAAGCTTGACGCTAATGCAACCTACTGACCCTCTGCACATTTTCCTGGTTTTGTAAGCGTCTCTCTGCTTCTGTCTCCCCACCACCACCCAGTGTGTATATGTGTGCTTGTGTTACATCTATGTTATGTTAGGTTTTTGTCTTTTGTTTGTTTCTTTCAGTGCTGGAGTGCCAACTGGGGGACTTGCAACACTCAGCAAATGCTCTATACCTGAGCCAAATCTCCAGCCATAATGTTTCTATGGAGGTTGTTTAAAAAAAAAAAAACCACAACAATGTGCTTGTTGATTCATCATCCACAAAGAAACAGTTACATCTCCGAATCCTTTGTGCTATACTTATACAAAAAAGAGCCACCGTTTTTAAGTCACAATCATTAACCTTTTCCATTCTTATATTTTCATTATGTTAAGAATGTAGTTTAAATGAAGTGCTATAAGTAAAATTTTGCAATTGAACTTTTCCTTCAACTTAATCCCATTGAATTTCTTGTGTAGCTATCTCAAGAACTGGAGTATGTTTGCATGGCTCTACTTCTGGTTTCTCTGGTTTTTTCTAGTTATCTCCCGTCGCCAATACCACCTTGCCTTTATGAATGTTTCCCCACAAAAACCCTTGGTGCTGGACAGAGGAATCCTTTCCATATTGTTCATTTCTAATGTCTTAGCTCTCCTACTGCTTAACATATAACACTTCAACTTGTCTGTACCCACAAAAATTAATTGTGTGGATTTTGATTGATATTGTATTTGACCCTGATCTAATTAGTCTCCAATCTTCTTAAAGGTTCATACCTGTTAAAACTCACTAATAATTTTAGTCCTGTGTCATTGTTATCCTTTCAAAAGTTTTATTTTGGGAGTGGAGGTATTATTCACACAATTCATAAAACTTCTTGCTCTGTATGTTATTATGCCATTCTTGCCTGTCCCGTCCCTGTACAGTTCCAGTGACTGCCATGATGAGGGCAGTGAGGGAATGAAGAAATGAGAAACACAGACACAGAAAAGCTGGGATGAAGTGCGCTGGCTCTCTGAATGAGAAACCACAACACCCTAGAAATTCAGTGTATTTATTACTTACAGTTGAACAGGAAAGTGAGATTGTTGCATACAGTCGAACAAGGAGACCAGGTGTGGGGTATACGCTGAACAAGGAGGTAAGTTTAGCTAATCTTTGTAGGTGTACTCTACCAGGCTTTTTTCTTTTAGGACACTAACTGGCTCCCAAATCATGAGCCAGAGACTTATTAGTTTTGAATACTCAGCCTAGCTTAGGTTTGTTTCTGGGTAGCTGTTTTTACTTAAATTAACCTGTTTCTCTTTGCCTTCCTTTTGCCTCAGAGCTTTTAACTTTCTTACTTCTGTATATCTTACTTTCACTGTTTCTCTGTCTGTCTGTCTGTCTTTCTGGTGTCTGTCTGGCTTCTTACCCCAGGCATCTCCCTTGTTCTCCCCTCTTTCCTCTCTTCTACTTCCTCCTTTTTCTTTTTGAGCCTAGATTTCTACTCCTTTTATTCTCTCTGCCTGCTAATCCACATATCCTTTATTTTGCCTAGCTATTGGCTAGTCAGCTCTTTATTAGACCAATCAGGGTCCTTAGGCAGCCAAGGTGAAACAAATGCAGCACATCTTTACATAATTAAATCCACAGCCTAACATCATTAAAAAAATACAGCATAAACAAAAGTAGCACACCTCTATACAGTAAAAGTAATATTCTGCAGCATAAATAAATGTAACACATTTTTCCCAGTTAAAATAATATTCTGCAACAGTGCACTCTCTGTAGAGGAGCACTATTTAAGCCATGAATGTCTGGGGAGATGAATTTTCTCTACAGACTGACAGTATTCTCACTCAGAACCAGGAAAGGCTTTTCTATCCCTCCAGGCCTCATCGTAGGAGGAAGACTTTTCCATTCCCATAGGTCCTAGGCATTGGTCTTTGACATGCCATGCCTGTGTCAACAAACACATTCTCAATCACTCGCTATACATTTTCTCTTAAGACTTAGCTTTACACACACACACACACACACGTGTATATATAGTCTGCGTGTGTGCATGTGCTCACAGAGGCCAGAAGAGATTGTCTGATCCTCTGGAGTTACAGATGACTCTGAGACACCCTATTCTTGTATTTGGATCCAAACTAGTGTCTCCTTGAAGAGTGGGAGGCACTCTTCACTGCCTGATATCTCTCCAGACACCAGTCAGGTCCCTTTTATATTTTATATCAATAATTAAGTGCATGTAACTTACATAACAAGAAAATACAATTATCACCACCCTTAGAAGCCTTACTCCAGAAGTCATTCTTTTAGTACCCAATTCTAAACGGCTGTTATGTATGTTTATGCATATATACATTTATATATCATATAAAGTACAGTCAAATTTCTACTTTAAGAAAATGTCGCTACATCCCATTTAATTCTCGTGCCCCAGATTGAGTTAGTTTTCTTCATTTCTAATTAACCAACACCCCCAGTGCATTAGCCCATGAAGTTCATACTGCCACTGCTTTAGTTCCCCAGTTTTGCCCCGAAAAACAATATTTTAAACGTAGCTGAGGTTCGTTTCATTAGCTGATGTTTTAGGCGACAGCTTGTGCTTTCATCAGTATTAATGTGGACCATCCCCAAGCACAATGGTGTGGCTTCTGTGTCAGAGACAGGCAACTCACTTCTTCATTCTAGTGCTCTCCTGAAAGGTACAGGACTCTCAACGTGAACTTCAGGACATTTAACTGTACTAAAGTGGGTGTCCGGAGCCATTAGGTAAATGTCCTACTCTCTCACTTTGTTATCTTGAGATATTTACTCAGAAGCCCTCTTTGACCAACTTGATTTTATTCCCTTACCTCTTCATCATGCTTACTGACTCTGCCCAGAATTCCCTCTCCAGCACACAATTTGACTCAAAGTCCTTGGTTTAGTTTCTCTTATAGGTGGAACTTAATACTTCATTCAAAATTATTAATTAAGAACATTGTGTATCATGGGTATTGCGGTAAAGGTGTGTGGCTTCACGTGGGTCCATGAAATGAAGACTCAGAGACCCTTTGAGAATGAATTTAGCTTTAGTAGCTGCAAGGGTCCTCAGCCTCTGTGGACTGAAGCACTTTCCCCTAGCTCTTTGGCAATTTTATTTTCCCCTATGTTTACATTTTAGCTAGTGCATTTCATATCTCAAAACAAACTGGATGAAAAATACTATGCCAAGTACAAACACTTGTTTCAGGAGGTACCACGGTTTTCTGGGTTTCCTCTGACTCAGTTTTGCATAGGCTTTGTATCCATGGGAAACTCTCAGACAAGATTCACAAATGGTATCTGTAACACAAAGAATGGATTAGGGCTGTGTGCTAACTCCTGAACTATGCCAGTTATGGCCCAGCGGGGGTTTTATGGTTGGCAGGGGTTGCTCGCTGACACTCCAGTGCCAGGCCTGCAGGAATTTCTGACATATTAGTGCAATGTGCTTAACACAGAGTCATTAAGACATTTCAAGATGAAAATAAAACACTCTGGGCTTGAACATAGCACGAGAGTACGCGTACACACACACACACACACACACACTTGCGTGCTTAAAACTCAGACATTTCATAATAAAAAAGATATAACAACAATAATGGGGAAATGTGGCTTCCACATTTCCCCATTATTGTTGTTAATTCTTTTCTTATGTACCTTGTAGTGGTGGTTCAAAGAAAATGGCCCCAGAGGGAGTGGCATTATTAGGAGTTGTGGCCTTTTTGGAATCTGTGTGGTTTGTTGGAGAAAGTGTGTCACTGTGGGTGTGGGCTTTTAGGTCTTCTTTTCAAGTTTCATTCAGTGCGAAAGTCAGTTGACTTCCTGTTGTCTTGGAGTCAAGATGTAGGATTCTCAGCTCCAGCACCACATCTGCCTGCATGCAGCCATGCTCCCCATTATGATGATGATGGACCGAACCTCTGAAACTGTAAGCCACTGCCTCATTTAAATGTTTTCCTTGTAAGAGTTGCCATGGTCATGGTGCCTCTCTTCACGGGGGGAAAAATAAGACACTTAGTTGATTTCTCCTTGCTGTGATAAATAAAATACCCTGCCAGAAGCAACTCAAAGGTGGAAGGGTTTATTCTGTATTACAGTTCCTAGATACAGTTCCGTGGGGGGGGAGGGGGAAATGTCAGCAGACAGGAAAGGCAATGTGGCAGGAGTGGTCACATTAAATCCACACTCAGGTATTACAGAATGAACAGACAATGGGGCCAGAGTATAAAACCTCAAAGGGGATCCCAGTGACTCACTTCCTCCAGCAAGGCTGTAACCTGAGGTTCCAAAGTCTTCTAAGGCAGCACCACCAGCTAGAGACCAAGTGTTGATATACATGAACCTACAAGGGACTGCTTCACATTTAAATCATAACAGGCCTTATTTTTTTTTTTTTTACAAAACCTGACATTTTCAACTTTATCACAGCACAAACCATTTTGTTTTAGAGTCGATCTTGGATAGTGTCTGAGAAAGCAATGATTGATGATCAACTTGTTTTTGTTCGTATTGACATCATTGTTTATTAAAGAGGGCAATTATTTATATCTTGTTTGATTAATTAGGTTCTTGGGGGATATAAATCTCAAATATAGACATAAGGAAATGTCTAATTACAAAGCCCCTGAACTCTTGCACTAACTACCACACCACTTACTCTGAAATCCATGACTTTTCAGTAAACCAAACTTTTGAAATGAAATTAAAATCTAAAGTTTAAATGGTCTGTTGGTAATTCTCATAGTATACTTTTATTACATATGTACTTGCTTTCACACTAATACAAAATCTAAAAGAAACAACTAAATGAAAATGCAGATTTTTTTTTCAATTTGCAGACTGAAAGATGCAGAGTCTGTAACCTGCCTGTTTGATAAATAACAAGAAGATGCTCTGTCAGAACTGCTGGGTCCTGCTGTGCTCTGACAAGATCACTCTGGGAAGTTTCTCTTACTAAATTATAATATGAAATTACTCTATGCCAAGCACATAGTTAATATAAATAAGTGTATTTTCCTTGATGTCCTCTGTTCTTGTTCGATAATCCAGTGAACAATCATTGTCTGCTATCAGAAACTAAAAATAATGCTAAAAATAACCTAAGGACTAGTTCAAGCAAGATAAAGAGGTTTTTAGCTGTTTTGCTTTGTGTTGTAGTATATATTTCAGCTTTTGACGTTCTTAGTCTTCTAAGTAGGTCATAGTCTGGTCATCTAGTACATGAATATGATTAATCTAAAGGCTTGTAGAAAATCAAATTTTACATATATAGCTGATGTGTTTTTACTGATCGTGAGAAAATAATCATATGTTTATCACAAATATTTTTAACTGGTTAAAATAGGGGGTATAATTTTGTCTTACATTTATTTATTAGTTCTGTTTACTACCTTAATTTTTTGAAAAATTATATGAGTGTTTTAGGTTATTCTCAAATTGATCTACTTAAAAAAGAATGCTTTAGAAGAATATTAGCAGTTTCTCATGAATGGGGAAGAAATAAAAAACTGATTGCCAACATAGAGTGAGTTTACAGCAAACATTGAAATACAGAACTTTGATAGCTGCATAGTGCGTCAGTAGACAAAAATATATCTTCTAAATGACAGATAAAATTTGATGTGCATATTTAAAGATAATAAAATTATGGAATTGAAAACAGTTCAGGAAAAAAAGATTTTTTTTTACTCAAATATATGCATTTTATTGAACTCAGTGTGTGTCAGTATACTTTGTAGTATTGTAAAAGCATCAAACAAATATATTCAGATACCTTATATTTTGTGAATGATGAAAGTAAAACCCAGTAAAGGATTGTAGCTTTTATAAGGTCCTCATGGGAGCAAGTATTGAACCTACTATCCAACGAAACAATTTTTAAAATTACTTGTTTTATAAACGTTTGTACAGAGTGTACATTACATGTTGACCATATTCTCCCCACAACTCAGACTCATCTTATCTCTTCTATTAGTCTCTTTTTGACCTAAGCAATTTTATTTCTTTCATGCCATGTATTGATGTGGGATTTCCCTCTGTATGCTGTTAATAAAGCATACAGAAGCTTAATTGATTAATAAAAAAGCTGTTTTGGGCTGGTAATAGGGCAGCGTAGATCTAGGCATGGAAAACTAAATTGAATGCTGGGAGAAAGAAGGCGGAGTCAGGGAGAAACCATGTAGCCCAGCCAGAGACAGACACCATATGTAACATTACCTGGTAAGATACAGCCATGTGGCGATACACAAATGAATAGAAATGGGTTAATTTCAGATGTAAGAACTAGCCAATAAGAAGCTAGAGCTAATAGGCCAAGCAGTATTACAAATAATAAAGTTTTTGTGTGATTATTTCATGATCTGGGCAGACGGGAATAAACAAGTGGCCCCCTACAACAATGTATGAATACAAAATTTTAGGAATATATACATATTATAGGAACCACAAATGGGGAAAACATACAGTATTTATATTTCTAGACTTCTTAATGTTAATTTAATGATTATTTCCAGTTACATCTAGTTTCCCGCCAACAACATGACGTCACCATTATTTGTGGAAGAGGTGGAAGAACTCCTGCTGTATGTGCATGACAGAGCTTTATCTATTTCTATTTTTATTGTTGTTTTCAGCATTTAGTGTAGATGGAGCTGAGGGCCGCTTCCCACCACCCAGCTAGCTTTACCCAAAATAATTACACAGAAACTGTATTCTTTTAAACACTGCCTGGCCCATTAGTTTCAGCCTCTTATTGGTTAATTCTCACATCTTCCTTTAACCCATATTTAGTAATCTGTATAGCACCACAAGGTGGTCGCTTACCAGCAGAGATCTTAACCTGTGTCTGTCTTGGAGAGGAGAAGCATGGCGACTGACTATGGTGACTGCCTGAAGCATCTGCCTTCTCTCTCCCAGAATTCTGTTCTGTCTACTCCGACTACCTAGTTTTCTGTCCTATTAAAGGGCCAAGGCAGTTTCTTTATTAACCAATGAAAGTAACACATAGACAGATGACTCTCCTCCATCAATTTAGCTACAGTGACTTATATCTTACACAATTGTTGATTTTCAAGTATATCTGTTGTATGTTGACTTGGAGTCTTTTATGTTAAGTACCCAGGATTGCTATACCTGGGCTATATGTTAAATCAATTTTAATTTTAAAAGAAACTTTTACATTGATATCCATAGTATCTGAAAAAACAGATTTTTAAGAAATTGATATTAGGGAGTATTTATCTCTATCAAAAATACAACTGGGGTTGACAGGCATGTTATATTATGATAAAATTATTTCAATGATATTTGTTGCTATATAGGTATGAGGATTGTACTCCGAGAGTATATGTTAGCTTATAGCAATCTTTCAACATCCTGCCTTCCCCAAATAACCCTCAAAGTTGTGGTACAACACAACAAGCTGCTTAGAGTATAGTTAATACTTAAAAGAGGTTGTAGGAATTGATTTCCAAAAGTTTGGGTGTTTGACATTATTTCTAACCTTTCTGGGATAAAAAGCCAAAGAAAACCTCCAGAAGGGAATGTTCATAACTCATGGTACTTTCCCTGGAAAAGCTGTTTGAATTGCTCAGGATTGTAAATATTGGTAAACTATTCTACTGTGGGGGGGTCACATCTTTCCGGCTGGTGCATGGAGACCTTGTTTAGGATCTGGAGTCCTTCAGAGAAGCAGACCACTTTCCTAAGTAGTGCATTTGTAGAAAGCTGAGCATTCCCCAGACAAGGCTGAAGTTAAAAATGAGTTCAGGTGTGTATTGCACACAGGCAAGAAGTGATGGAATAAAAAGGATATTGATTTCTGACAAAATCACATTTATATTCAAAACTTGCTAAGTATATTAATATTTTACTTGAGAAAATTGAAATTTCTGATATGCATAGACAAGATTCTATTAATTAGTTCTCCCCTCAATTCCCAGATTGTAAAACTTTATTAAAATCATATATTTCTAAAGAAACGAGACTTGGTTGATAGTGCTATGACTTCTTATATCATGGTAAAAGTAGGTGCTCAAAAAGAATTTTAAATGTACTTAAAACCGTGTGACATCAACAATGTATATTAACTATATATGTATATAATTGTATATACAAATACTTATAGTAAATACAGTGTATATAGAACTATATACATTAACACTATTCTCTAAATATTAACAATACACTTTTGTGGTGGGTGTCTATTATAACTAAGGCATACAGGATTGCTGTAGAATGTAAAACCCAACCACACTTCTTTGTCAGCACTTGAACTATCAAGTACTATTTCCTCGGTCATAATGCACTCATCTCTTTAGCAGCGTGTTTGTTAGGTCCAGACGGCCCCTGTGACAATCCCCCTGCTTTTGTGCCGTCGTCAATGAGTCGCTGTTTCACACCTTCCATTCTTTCCTTTACTCTCAGGCTTTCCCGTAACCTATCCCCAATTTTTCTGACAACTCTGTCACATCAGCTTCTCTTCCTAGATTATAATCTAGTGGAGACCAACTCATAATGAGACTGTGATAATTCAAATAGTGGGGTTAATAAATTGTTTGACTGATGGTGGAAGACAGGTTTTTATAATAAAGTCTTCAGCCTTTGAGCGTTTTTTTTTTTTCCTTTTCTTTCTGCTCCTAGGTTTTGGATAGAAATTGATGTCTGAAATTTTGCATTTAAATAATTTTATACCTGGAAATAAAATCTCCTTTATAAATTAATACAACATTAGGACAATTAAACCTTTATCTGGAGAAGAACAAAACACCTCTGATGCATATCTAACGCACACTTGGGTCCTAATGCTTGTGTAAAATACACAGTTCCCTCAGATATACACATGGGTGTTGAATTTGCAAATTGTTCTATTCTCTGTTTATTGAGGTCACTTAGTGATCCACAATATAACCTTATGGTTAGCCCCCCAATAACTGGTGCTCCACCAGTCATTTCTCACCTTTCCAATTAAGCTGACAAATTATTTTTTATGCTTTCTCGACCTTTTTCTTACCTCTGTCTCAATTCTTTATTACATATATATATATATATATATATATATATATAAAGTTTTCTGATTTAAATGTATGTGGCTTTTTATTCCAGCTATGCCTATGCTAACACAAAGTAGGAATTCAATAATTTTGCATTGAATATATGAGTGCTTGCTCAACAATGATGGAAATTATCTGACATTGTATCAAACCTATGGGATTAATTTAAGCAAAGATTTAAGAAACATTTTGTGTGCTGAAGAACACAAAAAGTGAACACTATATAGGCTCTTACTGCCAAAAATGCTGCATTATACGTGCGTTTGTTTTCCATTGTTGTGTTAAAATAACTGAGGCAAATAACATAAGGCAGGAAAGTTATTTCAACTCACAGTTTCAGTCTGAACTCACCTGATTCTGTTGCTTTGGGCCAGGGTTAAGGAAGAAGATGTTGGAGTAAATTGCTCTTCCTGTGATGGCTAAGAAGCAAAAACAGAAACAGAAAGAAGCCAGAGTTCTCAATATCCTCTTTACGACCACATCCTTGTGAGGGATGTCACTTCCTCCCACTAGCCTTCATCTTCTAAGGTTCCCAAACTCCCCACTGGTGCCACGGGCCTTGAGAATATGGTCTTTAGAGTGATGTTTACATGTGACGATGTGTAAGAAGAGATGAGAAGGTTAAAAACTAATAATGTTGTCCTGCACTAGAAAGATAAGCCAGTTTGTGTAACAAGCATTTCCTCACATTTTACCAGCTTAACACTGCAGGATTTTGCTTCCTACTTACTCATATTTGATGTGGTTCTGGCAACTTTATTTACTCTTACCAAACTTGGAGCAGGAATCTGAGCTCATTCTATATGTGTCTCAACTACTCAGTGTCTTTGATTCCAAACAGGGATGGGAGAGAGGCTGTGACTGAGACTGTGAGATGTGAATAAGAGGGACCAAGGTTTGAAAGAGACATTCTTGTAGCCACATTCCTGCTACCCACGTACCACTTCTGATTGTATGAGTTTAGAACGCCGTTCTTCCTACCTACACAGTGTTCACAAAAGTGATCCTATCATGCAGTATTTAGCACATAAGAAATAAATCAATGTAGGTCAGCAATTTAAAATACTTTGTTTTACACCTCAAGTTATTTATCATTATACTTAAAAACATTGACTGAATCAGTAAATCTTCAATATGAAAGACTCTTTTCAAATAAGAGAACATATTGCATCAAGTACATATATCTCAGTAGTTCTGGAATCTCTTTGTTTCATCTGCTCATCAATTTCTATCTGAAGATTCTATCAATGTCTGATGTCATGAAACAATCTGTTCATAATAGTATTCAGAAGAAAACACATGCAGACTTGGCCAGTATAGCCAGGCTTACACGATCCTTTTCTTTGCCTACTCTTATTGGCAAACTGGTCAGTAACATAAAACCAAAACTGACATAACTTTTGAGTATGTATGAAAAAAATACAGATGTTCTCTGAGCTCAGTCCTGATAATGTCACTGGACATCACCAAAGCTAAAAGGGGAAAATGAGGTAGACTTTGAGAATTTTGTATTTGAAAACTACGTTTGAATAAATGAATAGTAAGATGTTGATTTATTTAAGACTCCTTATCATTCGAAAGCACCTTGTTAGAAGGTCTAAGGACTATCTTTATGTTTTTCGTGATTTAATTTCATATTGAGAGAAATAGCACTATTTTCTAGGGGCGATACTGTTCAGTTGCTGAACTGTAATGTACTTGAAAAGCAGTTTGAATTAAATTTCACTTTAGAGGGAAAAGAGCTGTGCTATTTATACTCAAATACTAAAAAAATAAAAACCATTCTAGACTTGATGGTGAAAATATATCTCTGCTTTGCCCCTTATTTCATTTTTTCTTCATTTTGAGACAGAGCCTCAGAATGAATCCCATGCTGAGCCGAGCTGACAAAACCCCTGCCCCAGGCTTTTGATTGGAGAGATTACAGGTTTATTCCATCACAGCCAGCTCCGAGCTATTTAAGTATTTTGCATCTTATGTAATTCATTCATTTCTAAATGAACATGATATCTTAAACAGCATATATTTAAGCCCATTAACTCCATGTTCCCAACATAAAATTAAAATTGGATACAAAACATGCACAGAAGACTAAACTAAAATAGGTGTGCAGAGGAAAACAGATGCTTGTGTCGTTTTGTTGTTCAAGACTACCATTTTGAAATTAAAGGGTTTAGACCAAAGGTTCTCAATGTATCGGCTGAGAGGTTCAACAAGCCTTTCACAAAGACTACCTAACACTATTGGAAATATCAAATATTAACATTAGGATTCATAACAGTAGTCGGTTATGAAGTAGCAACAAAAATAATTCTATGGTTGGGGTCACCACCAAATGAACTATACTAAAAGGTTGCAGCATCAGGAAGCTTGAGAAACACTGTTTTAGACAATTGTACAAAAAATAAACTATTAAAATATTATATACAGTATTATATAATATAATATCCTAGTTAATGGCATAATAAATACATGACATGGGATCAAAGTTATTTAGGAATTTAAGGGGAAAATTTTAATGTTAGATTAGCTAGACATTCTCTTGGTAAGACTGAATACGAGTTGAGGGCAGAAAGTTCAAGGTGAGAACACAGATTCCTCCTAGGTAAGGGTTGACGAGGGAGCTGTTGGGCCAAAAGTATCTCAGGGCCTGTACCTTGAGGCCTATAGGACAGATTAAAGCCTGGCTTGAGTTCAGGGCCCAGACTTCGAGGCGTGTAGCACAAGGAAAATCCTGGCTCGAGTTTGAGTGGGGATGAGACAGCAAAAACTAGGTAGATTCCCCTCCAGCCACAGGGAGGGTTTGGCTGCTTCTCATTGGCTGGAGCTACCCTCACATCACAGGAGGTCACTTACCCTTTATAAGTAGATGCTCACAGTAATAAACTGAGTTCCTGCTTTGACTTGACTCCCTATTGTGTCTGATTATTTTGCATCGTGGGGCTGTGAAACAGGTGGCTGTAGCACTCACCTTTTCCTGGGGAATAAGGAGGCTCAGGAAGCCTAGAGGGAGCAAAAGATGAAAAGCCAAGGGTTGAAGCCATGAGGGAGCTTCAGGAAGCAATGGTGGAAAGAGATCTCCTAGAGGAATGTTCCTTTTAGGAAACGCTATAGTATAGTTTTAGATTAGCGTCCTCATGAAGAAGCTGTAGTCTAGCATCACTTCCTGAAACACTATACGATCATGCACCTAATCTTTTGTAAATGTGGTTTCTGTTCTGGAAAATCTCAGATATATTAGGAGTTGAAATCTTTTTGTCATTTTAAGGTGCCTTCACTCCTTCCTTCCAGCTCAAAAGGGACCAGTTCATTTCTCCTTAGCTATTTGAATCTTCACAGAAAAAGCTGTGTCTTCATAGAAGAAGTTGAGTACTACAAATTGAAGGAGATAGAGTGATGAGTTCATCTGGGTCCAGTCTGTGGAGGAGCTTGAATATCAGACTAATGAGTTTGGATTTCATGGTTCCTGTGAAAGGTCTTTGAGGAATGCTCATGTGTGGGAAATACAAAACCAAGTAGTATAGAAAATAAGGGTGGACTTACTATATAGGCTCTATGTATGAGGAAGTCGATAGACTAGAGCTACCTATGAGATCTGCATAATCACTTAGGCAATTTCATTGTTTTATGAGCCAGTTTTGCACTGTAATCTACAAGAATGTTTAGTATCTTTTCCTCTTTTCTATTTCTTAAAGATCAGAGGACTGACTCCTTTAGACCTCACAATGGTTTCTTTCTTTGACTATAAGTCAAATCTGTGACAGCCATAGGAACTAGGAAAATAAAAGAGACACTAATTCAGTTACAGTTGCCACACAACTTCTAACTTATGCTGATCAATAATATCATCTATTACAGTATCTATATTGACTTGTTTCCATCTTGCAAATCAATCTTATTAAAATCATTCAAGGAATACAGTGCCTTTTATATAAGAAATTAAAGCAGACAAAGCTTTTGTAAGTACCAAATGTTGACATCATTACCAGTCTTCTAAGGAAAATATAACAGTATTCTGAAATTGTTCTCAAATAGTTAAAAGGTGATAACGCTTTAGGGAATTAGCATCCTTGATGGACTATTAGTGACCTATTTCATTCCCTGGGAGGAAAACGTGGCTTAGGAATGCTAGATAATGTTGGCAAAATGAAGAACCTTAGGAATGATATATGCTATAAGAAGATAAACAGTAAAAATGCCGAAAGAAGATAAAATTCATATTCCTTGCCTAGCTCCCTTTCTACCACAGCCCTGGGAGCCGTCAGCCATAGCTGATTCTTTTTCAGAAACTTGAACAGATATCAGAGTAACTCTTCGGTGCCTGTATTAGTTTCTTTACTTAGGACTATGGCAACATACTTGGCAAAAGGAGTTTATTCTGACTCCCAGTTCAAGGATGCAGTCCATGCCAGTGTTGGAGTCCTCAAGCAGGAACTTGAGGCAGCTGGCTCTTCAGTCTTAAGACTGAAGAGATGGTGACTGCCTGAGTTCACCTACCTTTCTCTTCTTCGTAGGGCTTTCCAGATCCCATCAAGTTGCTTATTGAAATTTACCACCACAGTGCCCACCGAATCTGAACTTCCTTGATAAATCTTTCTTTTTAAATACTCGGTTATCTTATTTCAGGTATAGAATTTCATTTCATGATAAAGGGGGTGAAGAAACGTCATGCTGCAGGCTTACTTCCCTTAAATGGATACACAGTGATGCTCAAATGCCTGAGAAGATGACCGAGATGAGAAGGATGCAGCTCCTGCGCCGACGTCTCAGGAGATAACATGCATCTAAGATTGACCACAGCCTGTACCTGAAGGTCAAAGGGAATGTCTTCATAAACAGGCAAATCTTTCTGGAGCACATCCACAGGTTGAAGGCAGACAAGGACCACCTACAAGAAGCTTCTGACTGGCCAGGATGAGGCTAGCAGATCTACGACCATGGAAGAATGATAGCACCTGGAGCAGGTCAAAGAGGGTGGAGATCATTAAGGAGGGAGAGACCAAGAAATAAAGTTTCCCTAGTGTCTGTACATAGTGGGCTGCCTGTGGGCTCAGGTAGATCAGTCATTAAAATAAAACAAGCCTTTGTCTATTGCCCTCTTTTAAAAAAGAAAAAGGTCATTTCCTCCCATAAAATGATTGCTAACGAAACAAAGCAGGCAAACAAAACCAAATGTGTTGTATTGATAGCCAAAGACTATGAACTGGAGAGACAGCTCAGCTGTTAATGGAGCACGTGGCATTTGCAGAGCACTAGAGTTTCATTCCCAGTATCCATGCCAAGTTGTACACCACCACTTATAAATAAAGAAAAAGGGATCCATTGTCTTTGCTGACCTCTGTGGACACCACAGTCATATTCATTAAAACATGCTATCACACATATATACATGCAATTGGAAGTAAAAAACAAAATCGTTTTAAAAAATCTAATTAAATATTCAAATTATAGGCGCTTGAAGTGCAATAAATATACTCATGGATAGTATTAGGCACCACAGCAAATGAATCAATCTGCCATTCGTGGGCGTCTTTCCATAGTCTAACTGTTCAAAAATTCAACATAGAAATGAATGTAACATATGAAAGAGTTGAAATGACTAACTGTAACACAGTGGGAATGATTGTTTCATACTTGGAATGTGTGTGAAATGCTGACAGAATAATTGATTGGTATTTTTACAACACATTTAAAAGCTTCTGTATAATTTTCATCAGGAAATCTGAACAAAAGTAATTGAAAGGAGTAAATCAGAGACAAACAAGTTTCTGCACACTAGACCATGCATTTGAGTAATTCTTGAAGACGTCACTGTGAGAGGTGTGGGTGAAAGGCAAGTGAATTGGGGGTGCGTGTGGCCAGCGTGTTGGGGCGAGGGGGGCATCTGACAAGCTGTAGCAGGAGATGTAAGATTTCTCAAGGCTATAAAAAGAGCCAGCATTTCTCCACAGAACATGATAACGACTGTGGACCAAAGAGTCACAACGATACTGCTAGCGTCCCTGAGCTCTCAGGAAAGTAAACAAGCTGCCTGGTCTGTGGAATACCTCACTGCAGCATGAGAAAGAAGCGGGACTTTTCAGGTTTCTCTGTGCCTAACTTGTCCATGTGCAGCTCAAAGGTAAGGATAGGGACCAGATAATGAAAATGAAGGAAAACAGAAATGCAGGCAAGTCGAGAACAAAAGCTGAAGAGCAAGCTCGGGAAGCTCCAGCTCAGCTTCTCCGACCATCATTTCCGAATTCTAGTGAGCATCATGTGTGTAAATCTTTTCTCATCCAGTCTTATTAACAGACTTATACACCCTCAAAAGACCATAGAGCTGTAGCGAACAGTTTGACGTAGCTATAGGCACAGCAGGTATTGGAAACCAGCACAACATCATTTGGGATAATAAGGTTTTTTTTTTCTTTCTAATTTTCAAATTACAGACTGATGGTAACCCAATCTTTTATTTTCCAGGGAAAAGAAATCTAAAGATTTTTTTTTTTAATATTGGCTATTAGCCAGAACCAGATCTGAGACAGATGGTCGTAATTATTCTCTTTGCCCTGCTGAATTGGCATAGAAATAGCATGCTTGCCTTCTTTCTAGGGCCTGGAATCAAATGGCTTTCCAGCTATTTGCTATAATCTACTCTAACAAACCTCTTACTTGTGTTGAACTTTCCAGTTCAGCAGGAATGTGATTTGCCACAAAACCGACAAGCATAACAGCATTGCTAATGATGCTCTTCCCTGGCCATGTCTCCTGGGAAATGTGGAAAGTTTGTATATAGAAGGAATCGTAAAGTTGTCCCATACCAAAACAATAAAATTAAGAAATAAAACTTTGACATGACACACAAATGTCTAAGTTCAGGTCTTAGTCAATTTGGGTTGATGTAATAAAGCATCTTAGATTACGAAGTTGTGTAGGGATCAGAAATTGACTTTTCAAGGGTCTCATGCCTGGTAAATCCAGGATCAAGATGATAGCAGCTTCACTTTCTGGTGCCAGGTCTGCGTTCCCAGATGGAACCTCATAATTGTATCATTGTAGGGCAGAAAAGCAAGCAGGCAACTTTAATTTGTCTTTATACAGCAGCTGATCCTTTTAAATGCTCTGTCTTGACTTAATCACTTCTTCAAGACTCCTTAATACTTTTAGGTTTGAGAGCTACGTTTCAGTACAGGGATTTGAGGGGTCTTATTAAACATTCAGATCATGGCAATACTTGTAGGCTTGCTAATTATGGGCTTTAGAACAGGTCTCAATCGCTAATTAATTTTGTGTAACTGAACAATCTACACATTGTACCCTTTCTTGCCCCAGGTAACCCCTGTTCTATTTTCTGTTTCTTTGAGTTTAGCTATTTCATGAATCTCATATAAGTTAAATCAGATCGCATCCGTCCCCTGGCAACTTATTTCATTTAGCATCATATCTTTCAGATTCTACCTCAATAGCCCAATTTTCACAGTCAGGTTCGATTGAATCTTTTCCTTGGAGTGTCCCTCTGTCTCATTAACCCAACAATGCAAATTTGAAGCCACGCTATGTGATGAGCTCTAGAAATCTGGCTAAAGCATGTGCCTTATTCTACATCTGGCCTTAGCAATTGGTTGTTAGTGACATAGTTTAAATCTTCTCAGTTCTCAGGAGACCGCTTTCAATGGGTGTCCATTTCCATGACTATATAACAAGGTCACTGGCTGCAGATGAAGGGGATTTGAGCAACATCTACTTAAGCTTTTGTCCTGCACATTGTATGTCACTGGCGGTTTACAGCCACACAATGGCACACCCAGGAATATTCAGCAGCAAGCCATGTGCCTTCTTGTGCTCAACTGTGAGCCAATGTTTAGAAAACGGGCATGCAGAGATGGGGTTAGAGAGGTCCCCTGGGTGTTTCATTGCCGATCCTATAGCCCTCAAAGCAAAACTGCCTTCATGTAAGGGATTGCCTTCCTTGAATTTGCTCATCTCCCACTGTTTCCCAATACATTACTTTTTAATTCATGAACAACTTTTGCTATGAGACTTGATTAATATTTAAATGCCTCTAACTTTACCTTGGTGTCCTAGGTTCAAAATTGCCTGGTATCTTTCTTTTGTATGGGTTAAGCCAGTACTCAGTGAGATGCTAGCAAATGACTTCAATACTTAATTAGAACAGATCTTAGATGGATTTTGTGCTCAAGCATAAGAAAAGTACACATTGAACTATTTCATTCCTGTCATTAGCTACAGTCTCTATTTCTGGTCTCAGAAATAGCCAGTGTTATCTGAGCAACCAAATTAGCATCATAGCAGGACATTGTAGATCTCCATTTTTTGACAATCCTTTAGAAACTGTTTCAACTCGGGCCCCTGCTCAAATTCAAGTATTTTTGATGGTGCCATTGTAAATAGGAACCATTATGATTCTTAGATTAAAAAACAAAGACCCCATGGCAAAGCCAAAGCAACCAGATTCACCCTGGTCCTTGGCAGTGCCTGTAAGCTGGGTATTTGTATGGTTTCAGGACTGCTGTTACTTGCTCCAGTCCTTGTAATTCCCAGATCTTTGAATTTTAGCTGAACTTATTAGCTTGCCTCTTTTTGTCACGTGAGCCCCTGTCGTCCTTAACTCCTCTGACCTTCTCCTCAGAGAAGGCATTTTCATAATAACAGTCAATGCAATTTACTAGCTTGCTTTGAATGTTTATTGAATCAAAGGCTCATCTCATGGAACTACAGCAGTTAGCTTGGCAAATTCAAATACACTCCAGTGGTCTAGTATATTTACACAGACTTCTCTGCAGTAAGAAGTTCATAGACATGGTAACAAACGGGAGAGCACTAGTCTAGTTTCTGGTGACAAGGGGGCCCCTTTGGCCTGGGGTGCTTCGCTACAGGAAAGACACCACCTAGTCAAAGCTGTTGGCACCATCTCACTCACGCCTTTATAAGTTACAGATAACAAGCTCTTTGCACCTGTGAGCTCCATTAACAACAAAGCTCTGGGGACCAAAAATCATGCACCGGTCATTCTCTCCACCATCTTGGTATCCTGTGCTATTTATAATTTGTTGCCTTAAAACATGTAGGGAGTTAGCAAAAGTTCTTACTCATGACCATTTAAAACTCCAGGAAGGTGACTTAGGCAGTAATTTAGATAGAAAGACACAGGCTCTCGTCTCTAATAATACAGACTGTCTACTATGAGGATAGATTTGGTTAAAGTCAACTAAACATGGAAACCCTCCCACTCTTGCTTTCTACCCCTAACCTCAGCCGGCTGTTGGTCCTTGCACATGGCATCTCCCAGTCTTCCTACTTACGCTATGGCCCTTCCAGAGCACTGTGTCTCCCAAGAGTGCTGCAAACATTGCATACCTCTCTCTCATATAGTAATTTGGGGGAACCATGCCAGCTATTCTCAGGCCTGTTACCTGAATGCTCTCACAAGCCCGTGGTCTTCCTTAGCACTGTTGAGCATCGCTCAGCTCTCAGTGTTCCTCACACTCCCTCTGGCTTGCCCATGGAAATACATTCAGGTTGGGATTCAAGTGCTTTCTCTTTGTGACTCTTGTTATTTTATTTGATTTCTCAGGATTGCCGTCATTTTGTTGTTGTTTTGGTATGGTTTTTTGAGACAGGGTTCCTCTGTCTCTTTGAAGCCTGTCCTGGAACTAACTTTAGTAGACCAGGCTGCTCTCAAACTCACAGAGATACACCTGCATCTGCCTCCTGAATGCAGGGATTAAAGGTGCATGCCCACCACCACCCGACCCAGGATTGTGGTCTTTATAAATTTGCAGTGACTATTTAAGAGGGCTGGGAAGGTCAGAACAATACCTCGTCCTCCAAATGTTAATAATCATTACACCCATTTCTTTATTAGAGGTGTGCTTGACATGCTGGGGTTGTTCTTCCAACAAGTATAAGGTGGAAGAAAAGTCACGAGTTAGAAAGAAAAGAAAAAAATCAAGGGAGGGGGGAGAAGAAGGATTGAGGAGCTATTCTGATTATCTTTAATACCACTTACACTGCTAAGTGGGTGGGTTATGACCACTTCCTTTCTTCCCATTTTGCTCTTCATGCCAGTCTCTCTCTCTCTCTCTCTCTCTCTCTCTCTCTCTCTCTCTCTCTCTCTCTCTCTCTCTATCTCTCTCTCTCTCTCTCTCTCTTCTGGCCATTTATTGTTATGTAACCCCTTATGCATTTTTGGAGTCTTTAGTTCCATTTATGTCTCCTGAATATTATTTTCTTGTCTTCCCATGAGCTAGATTATGTAAGAGACCAGGAGAAGTAGCCCCTCCCGATTGCAGCACCTTTGATTATTCTAGTCAGGAACAGTAATTGAAGTGTTTCCCTGGTTCTCAAACAGTCTGGAGTCCCAGGAGCTTCATAGCCACCAGTAGCATCAGGGTTGGAGCATTTGTGGTACACACAAAGCATGCAATTAAAATGCATTAAGTGATTCCATGTTCAAACAGGTCACTGAAGTTGATCACTTTAGTGTAGGATGAATCTCAATATTTATATGGGTAACAAAGTTGTACAATTTCAATACTCCATAATAGCTGTTTTAAACTTATTTACACATCTATTAACAGGAATGAAAGAACAGCAACACAGACTATTTGTACCGATGCATTTTTTTCCCTGCTGCCTCTGCTATTGCTTTGTGAAAACTACACTTACTAAGTGTGAGGAGACAAAAAGCAGAGCTCCCACTTTAAAGGGAACAGAGAAAGTTTAGCCTAGAGCCAAATTTGAACGACCATGGCCATGGGAACACAAATTAAGGTTATCAAAAATTCATTGTTTCGATGTGGAGGGAGTTTTATAGTTTCACAGAACAAAGTCATAAATCGATACATGTTTAAGACACATTTGTGCTTCCATCAGAAAGGTACGGGTGCAGCAAGATGGGAGAAGCTTTCCTATAGGCCTCAGCTGCTGCTGAATGATGTTTGTAACCTTCAGATTGGTGGAAGCTAGGGGTCTCCTTTAAAAAGATTCCAAAAGACTTTTTTTTCCCAGTTTATTTATTTTTTATTAAAAATTGCCATCTTCTCCCCTCCTCCTCCCCCTTCCCTCCCCTCCCCTCCACCCACACCCCCACTCCCTCCCTCTTGAGGCCAAACAGCCATCAGGGTTCTCTACACTATGTTGAGTCCAAGGTCCTCCCAACTCCCCCCAGGTCCAGGAAGGTGAGCAACCAAACTGACAAGGCTCACACAGAGCCCGTCCATGTCGTAGAGACCAAGCCCATCGCCATTGTCCTTGGCTCCTTGGTCAGCCTCCACCATCAGCCACCCTCAGAGAGTCCGATTTGGTCGCATGTTCCATCAGTCCCATTCCAAGTGGACTTGGTGGTCTCCCATTAGTTCTGTCCTGCCGTCTCAGTGGGTGAACGCATCCCTCATGGTTCTGACTTTCTTTCTCATGATCTCTCTCCATCCGCTCCTCATCAGAACTTTGGGAGCTCAGTCCGGTGCTCCAATGTGGGGCTCTGTCTCTATCTCCATCCATCGCCAGGTGAAGGTTAAGGCTCACAGTGAGCCCGTCCATGCTGTAGAGTTCACATTCATTGCCTTTGTCCTTGGTTTTTCAGTCCTCCTCCACCGTCAGCCACATTCAGAGAGCCCGGTTTGGTCCCCTGTTCCATCAGACGCCCCCAGCTAGGTCCTTGGGCAGCTGAGGAGAGGGTGCCAGAAATGTCCAGATCCTATTGCCATACTCATGAATATCTTGTATATCACTATAGAACCTTCACCTGGCATTGGATGGAGAAAATGACAGAGCCCCACATAGGAGCACCGGACTGAGCTCCCAAGGTCCCGATGAGGAGCAAAAGGAGGGAGATCATGAGCAAGGAAGTCAGGACCGTGAGGAGTGCGTTTACCCATTGAGACGGCGGTGGGACAGATCTAACGGGAGACCACCAAGTCCAAAAGACTTTTAACTTTTATGAGCAAGGAATGGTTCTTCGTAGGGCTAAACCTAGCCCAAAAAAAGTTATTAATCTCTGAACTTAGAACATTCCAGCCTCTCCACATCACTGCAGTTCTATCAGTCCAGCGCTCTTTGCACACACAGCTTCTTTCCAGGGATTCTAATTGGCAGATGTAATCT
This sequence comes from Arvicola amphibius, assembly GCF_903992535.2. Lineage (NCBI taxonomy): Eukaryota > Metazoa > Chordata > Mammalia > Rodentia > Cricetidae > Arvicola > Arvicola amphibius. Next base: position 15,920,985 of record NC_052047.1, on the reverse strand, counting down.
CAAATTTTCACCAATTTTCATCACAGAGCTTTTAAATGAGCTTTTTCTATGTCAAACTAGAGTATATGGACTTGCTTATGGAGTTTTACTCATATGTATGGGTTGATTGGCTCCATTCTTAAAGCTCTTTATTTATTATAACCTTCTTTTTGCATTTCTTTATGATTTTATCACTGTCATAAAGTTAGTTACGTTGGAATATCAGATATCTGAAAAATGAAAAGCAAGATGGAAAACTTTATTGCCATTATGAAATTAAAGGGGCTGCATATAAACTTCATTTGAGATGTAATTTAATTTACAGGCTTATTTCATTTCATGGACATGATCTTGATTTTGTCTATTGTGAAGACATGCTTACAATGTCATATTGTCTTTCTAGTTTTCCACATTTCTGAATTTATTGTACTTTATAAATTTTTCTAGCCTACTTTTCTGTTTTTCTGATAGAGTTACATAATTTCTTTTTTGACCTTCCTAACTATCCCCTTTTTTTTTGAGCCCCTGTCTTTTCTCTAAGGCCTCATTCAAGTCACTGATATGCTGATAAATATTATTCGCCATTTTTTTAAGGAAGCCTAAAGAAAAAGCCCCCTCTTTCTTAAAGTTTTCCAGGTTTTTTTGTTGTTATTGTTATGACTAATTCTGTAATATCTACCTGGTAACATGAGATAGCTGGGAACAGTGGTGTAAAACTGGCTTTCACAAGGGCTGTGAAGTGGTTTCAGTGCCCATTGACTGAATTTCAAGTCTGGAGTTGAGACTTGGTTCTTGCATAGTTGTATTTCCACTTGGAACACTGTCTAGCATATGGTAGTCATGGCACATTTTGTTAAATAAGCAAAAGAACAAAGAAGTTCACCTTAGTTCCAAGAAAGATGACAGAAAAGCACTCCTGAAAGGGTTAGCCTGGTGACTCTATCCCTTGTCTTGCCCCTTCATGAACCTAAATTATTTTCAGATTAAGGATTAGTACTTAGGTTTTGAGGTCATTTTTTGGACAAAAGTTTATATGAACAAAAGGTACACTGTAGATATTTTACATTTTGGTATCATGTTTCTGAATATAGCATATATGTGGTTAAAGTAAATCCCATTAAAACAAAAAAGGCAAAAAGGTAGAAAAGGAGAAAGGGTGAGAGGGAGGCAGGGAGGGAAGGAGAGAGGAAAATAATGCCAAATATATACTGAGTCTCTATGTTATATACTCTGAATTGTGTTAAGTGGGTTATAGTGTAAAATTAAGAACAAGAATTCTAGGGGAAGTATTAATAGCCTGAGAGACCAGCTCTCAAGGCTACACCCAGGGTTTGAAGAAAAGCTACACAGCACAGAAAACTGAAATTAATGTTTTTCTATCTGAGCAGTATGGAATACATTCACACATGTGCTTTTCAGGTCATGTTCTTTATTTTTCTGTCTATTCTTCTGTCCTCCAATTTTCTTCTAAGTTCTAATTCTTTCTGGTTCTTTTTTGTTTCAATTCTCTCTTACTTCATTGTTCGCCTAGTTTAAAAAAACACTTTTTATAGGAGGCTTGAGGCAAAAAGGAAAAAAATGTTGCAAGAGTTACATCTCATTGGTCATAGCACAATCCTTGAGTAAATGATAAAGGTCGAGCCGTTCTCCATGTTGATGCAGGGTTTCAAGGTTTCTGGTGTAAGACTGTGACAAGAGGATAGGGCACAGTGCCCAGTGAGAGGCTGTGAGACAAAGGTCTTATCAGCCAGACTTGGCAACTGAAGGATTGCACCCCTCTTATTAAACTCCAACACAGAAGTAATCCCTACCAATTTCTCACTAATCTTTTCTTTTCTACTTCTCCTTTTTTAAGGTCCACCATGAGCAAGAAATGGGACTTAAACGCCTCAGAAAACTGGAATCACACCTGGAGCAGCAATGACACGCAGCATTATTGGTACTCTGATATCAACATCACCTATGTCAACTATTATCTTCACCAGCCTCAAGTGGCAGCAATCTTCATTAGTTCCTACTTCCTGATCTTTTTCCTGTGCATGGTGGGAAACACTGTAGTTTGCTTTATTGTAATAAGAAACAAACACATGCACACTGTCACCAATTTCTTCATCTTAAACCTGGCAATAAGTGATTTACTGGTTGGAATATTCTGCATGCCTATCACATTGCTGGATAACATCATTGCAGGTATGTTGAGTTATGTGTGGTATAAAGATGACCTGAGAAAATTGTAGGCAGAAGTTTCTATCTCAACTAGCTCAGTCAAAAGAACATGAGGTTCTTAATCTCAGGGTCATGAGTTTGAGCCCCATGTTGGGTGCCATTTGTAGATAGAAGTTTCTGTCCCTCCTGGTCCTGGATCCATTCAGTCCCAAATAAATGCAGAGAGGCTTATATTAATTGATCTCTTATCTCAGGTTTATTACTAACTCTTACAACTTAAATTAACCCATAATTCTTTTAAATGTTTGGCCATGAGGCTTGGTTCTATTTCTCGGTGAGGTATTCTCATCTTACTTCCTCTGTGTCTGGCTGGTAACTGTGTCTCTCCCTTTCCTCTTCCCAGAATTCTCCTAGTCTGGTTGCCCCACCTATACTTCCTACCTGGCTACTGGCCAATCAGTATTTTTTAAAACCAATATGACTAACAAATATTTACACATACTTATTGAGTTCCCAGGAGTGTTCCAGGTATCTATCTTCATAAGATGACTATTTTAAGCAAAACATGCAATAATCAAATAGATATGTGGTTTGAGAGCAACAACTTCGCTCCCACACTTTTGGACCCCTGCTATCACTCCTTTGTGCCACCTCACATGTTCTAGAGGTGCAGGAATGGTGTATTTCTTGGTTCCAATAGGGTTTTCATTTAGTGTTAATTTAATACTGTTGTGTCAATTGAGAAACAACAGTTGGGATGTTCACATTCCCACCAATATAGAAAAATAATGAAATAATTGCAACATAGTAAAGTTATCTGTAGTAGAACAAGCTATTTCAAATCTCCTACCCTCTCATGACACTCAGTTTACTGCTATAGTTATTTTGAATTAAATGATTAATATTTTGTGCATAAATCACTCCACTGTACTCTACTCTTGATTTTGTTTCCAAATAGGAGGCCACATGTAGTATTTCCTGTCTTTATTTTTCGTAATTATGACCATATATCTAAGTAACATACAACTAATGTCATTTTATGTTTTCTAAGCTACATAAGAGAGAAATTCCATTTTAGTAATCCACTTATACCACATAAACACAAACATGCATTCAAACCCTTCACCTCCTCTATTGGTTATGATAGGAATTGCTGTTATTGTTAGCTGTCTCCCCACTGATACCCTCGTAATCTTCTCGGCTTCTCTTTGCACTTAGTACTCTGTTTTCTGATACCACATCTTCTTTCTACTTTATTCCTTCCTAAGAAATAGCACACTGGGATAAAACATTTCTGAGAACTGACACATCTCTAGATGTCTTTGTTTAGCTCTCACACTTGATTGTAGCTAGCTATGTGAAAAATTCTGGGCTGGGAAATTTTTCTCTCAGAATTTTAAGGTGATTACTTTTTTGTTACGTCTCAGAAATGCTGAGTTACTGTTGAACATTTCTGATTCTCTTTCTGTCTTTTATTTGAGTTGCACATTTTTTTTCTTCCTAAAAGCATTTTTAGTTTTCTTTATCCTTAATGTTCTGAATTTCATGAAATTAGGGCTTGGAAATTGGTTTATTGATTGCACTGGATATAAACTACTCCTTTCAATCTGAAAGCCAATACGTTTCAAGGATTGTAAGTTAAAGTTCTGCCTGATCAACATAAAAACACCATCCTCCAAATCCACAGGTTTGGGACTAGACAGATTGCTTAATGCTTAAGAGCAGGTCCCAGTGACCTAGATTCAGTTCCCAGCACCCTTGTTGGTTGCCTCAAAACTACCTATAACTCTAGCTTTGGGAGGGATTTGATGCTCTCTTTGGCCTCTGAGGCCATTTGAAAATACATCACCTGTATTTGCCTATACACACACACACACACACACACACACACACACAGCTAATTTTACAATAAATTCTTTTTTAAAATCCAAAGACTAAGTATGTAGGTCAGAATGTTTACCTAGCCTATACAGGATTCTGGGCTCAATTCCCAATACTGTGGCACAGAGAAGGGTTTTCTCAACTTTCATCTTGAGTTCTTCATTTCCGTTAAATCACTTGACCTATTTTTGTTTATTTTCTGTATGTTTCTGTAATATCATTTTATATTTCTGACATTACTGATAATGTGTTAATTCTATTTTTGTGTCAATTTTCTATTACATAGTCTTTTCTTAGAGCCCCTTTATTTTGTGTTTGAGGCTTTCTAACATTAAGAATTTCTAGCACTGTGTTTTAGTGTGAGGTCCTATGTGTTTAATAGACTCCCTGGGGAATCTATGGTCTAGACTGTCTGGGAGACCGAAGTGGGAAAATTGCAAGTTTGAGGGCAATCTGAGCAACATAGCAAAACCTTGTCTCAAAAAACAAAGTGAAATAAAGAAAAGGCAAATCTAAGTAGGGATGCCTGCTAAAATAGATTCCCTTGTGGTATTTGGGTTAATTGAAATTGGATATGAGTAGTTTGATTTTTAAAAAGAAATGAGGATTTTTTGAAAAATAAATTTTAAAATCTGAGAGAAGCTATCTTTTTTTAAAGCAATAGGGTGTTCAGAAGGTCAAACTGCTCTGACAACTTGTTTCTCTAGTCACTGAGGTTTGGTTAAGCAACCCATACTTCCACTCTTGATCAGGAGTCTTTATTCTGAACATCACTGTTATGTAAATTGTATATTGTGTATATTTTTTTCATATGTAATTCCCAGTCCCTCACAATTTATGAGGTGTATTTCCAAATTAGAAAATTAATGTTCTGGCTGCTTTGATCACTTAAAGCAAAGATTTGATGGTTTGCACTCTAGAAACTTACAGTCATTTTAAGCTGCTACACTGGGGCAAGGTGTGTATTTGTTTGTTTGTGGGTTTTTTTTTTTTTCCTTTTCTAGAGATACTATGAGTTAGAAAACAGGTTCAAATCTTCCCCTGTGGATTAAACACAGTGGTAGGTGTGAATTATTTCTTATTGTGTCTCAGATATAATAGTTGCTGTGCTAGTTTTCATCATGAACAGTACATTAATGAAACACTCTGTCCATAGAAATTAACAGGAGACAGCGCACGAACACGTTGTTCTGAGGCTGCTTTCATTTCTTGTCTTTTTGTTCATATTTGCAATATAGTGCATTAAAATAATCTCCTCAAAGGACTATTCCATTTCCCATCCAGGGTGGCCATTTGGAAGCAGCATGTGCAAGATCAGTGGTCTGGTGCAGGGAATATCAGTTTCGGCTTCGGTCTTCACCTTGGTTGCCATAGCCGTGGACAGGTAGGTCAACTCCAATCCTGAGTCCCAGACGGTGTTGATTTGTCAAGTTACTGCAGATTTTCCATGATATTGAATATACTGGTATAGCTATCCACCTGCAGCATACTACCACAAAAATACAATGCAGCATACTACCACAAAAATACAATGCAGCATACTACCACAAAAATATTGCTTCACTGAATTGAACATTTAAACAAATTATATAACTCATGCAATTTATACTTTCATGTAATTACATGTACTTTTTTCAGATCTTAAAGTGTTAGTATTTTCCCATGTAGCTATAGATTGGGAATATGAACTGAGGTAATTAATTTTAGAACCATTGCTAGATTGTTCTTCTTTGCAATAACTATAGGGCAAGGCCAGTTGGACCCTCAATGTTTGAAGTGATAAGCCGTATCACTTTCGGTTAAGAGATACATGACTTTTTGTGTGTCTGCTCACTCAAAATATACATGACACTTTTAAGGAACACATTAGATACAAGGATGTCCTCAAATGAACATTAGGTAGTAATTGGGGCTCTTACCGTGATCAAAAGGTATACTATTTTTGTATTTCTACCTCAATCTTAAGAGTGAACATTTACTTCCACTCTACATTTGATACTGAAATGCCTTGCATTCTTTCGGCAAGGTTTCTGACACTTGAAAAAAAAGGTAAACGTTGACCATCTTTATTTTAGAGAGTAAATGAGATTAAAACGAACAACTAATACTATTTTCTCAGTGGGTAATGTCAAGGACCTTCAGGTGAGTGAAACAGAGCGCCATAAGTCAACGTGGATGATTTTCAAAACCTAAACTGCCAGAGAGACTGATGCCCACTATACGGTGCCACAGTGTGAAATCTAAGCCACCCCAGATTCAGACAAATGCTGAAATGCAGAAATGCATATATGCGAAGAGATGACTAGCAACTTCTGCATGTCTCTGCAAAGGGGAAAATAAATGAGTGTGGCTGCCCAGAGGGATGCAGCTGCACCTGAGATGTTGTGTTTAAGACAGCACGGCATAGAGAGGAGAAGCGGCATCGGTTAGGTCAGGAGAGCAACAGCAGCAAGGACATCATGCATTTTCTTCCATTTTTTAGGTTTGAAAATTTGATGAGGTTGGTTAATAAATGAATGTAAAGTTGCCTTATTCTTTGCGTGGAGTGATGCCTTGATCTTCATCAGGGTATTGAATTTTAGTTTGTCTGTTTTACACATCCTGTCTTTACACAAGCTAAAGTCATCTGAGAAAATCGGACCTCAAGTCAAGAAATGCCTCCCTAAGATCAGCATGTAGGCAAGTCTGTGGGGGCATTTTCTTGATTAATAATTGATGTGGGAGGGCCCAGGTCATTATGGGTGGTGCTTTCCCTAGTAGGTGATCCTGGGATGAATAAGAAAACAAATTAAGCAAGCCAGTAAGTAGCACCCTTCCTTGGCCTCTGCCTCCAGAGTTCCTGTCATGATTCCCTCAGTGATGAAGTGTGATGTGAGAATTATAAGCCGAAATAAACACTTTCCTCCTAAACTGATTTTGCATGTGATCTTCTTGTTAGTTGTGCTTTGTCTTTTGAAACAGGATTTCAGTAGGTACCCTTGGCTGGACTGGAATTTACTATGTAGACCAGGCTGGTCTCAAACTCATAGAGATCTACTGTCCTCTGCCTTTTGAGTACTGGGGTTAAAGGCGTGTGCCACCACAACCTGTCTTGGTCATCGTCTTTATCACAGCAATAGGAACCATAGCTAGGGATTCATGTGCTTGAGTTTTTCTCCATAGTTATAGCTTTAGTTTTATTCATTTCGTTTTTAATTATCCATACATAGTCCCAATAATACAAAATAATTTGAAATTATCATTCTTCTTAATAGCCTTTGTCAGTTTCCTACATGTGCATGTATATCCTTTCATTCTCTCACAACCTCTCCTATCTCTGCTCCTACCGCTACCATGATCCCTTCCTTTCTACCAACCTCTTTCCTGACACTTATGACTTGGGGTTTGGTTTTGTGTCACACAGAGTTTAATGAGGCTGTTTATATGACCATGGCTTTGGAATTATTAGCGCCTGCTGCACTCACCAGAGGGTACATAAGAGGAGACCAACTTGCCACTCTCCCAGAATCTGTTAGTAGCTAATCATTCAGCAGTAGTGGTCTGTTCCAATGAGCCCCTTCACCATTCACAGCAGACTGTTGGTGGGATGAACTTGTACAGGCCCAGTACTACTAGGAAAAGCGGCTGTGAGTTCATGGTTGCTGTGGCCATATCATGCTATGAAGATGGTTTTTCACAGCCCTTCTCCCTGTCTTCCGGCTCTCATATTCTTTCTGCTTCCTATTCTTCACTTTTCCTGAGCCTTAAGGAGATTGAACAAACATCTTGTTTAGGTCTGAGTCTTCAACTGTCCATTCTTCTCAGCATCTTGTGAAGCTATGGCTCTCTACATTCATCAACAACCATTTATGAGGCGCTTCTCTGGTTAAGGCTGAGCATAGCCTTTGTCTGTGGGTGTAAACAGAGATATCAGAAGGAAGTTTGATGCTGTTTCCCTTTAGCTCAGCAGCAGTAATAGGTTCCTTCTTTGGGCCTGCAACCACTTTAATCAGGGTTTCTGACTTAAAGAAGTAGGCCTGGATTTCCTCTTGTGGAGCAGCCCCCAGAGTCTGTCCCAGAGAGGAACTGGTTTCCCCCATAATGGTTGAGTCACTGTTTCAGCCATGAGCACGTCTTGCCTGGCAGATTGGTTAATAAAGTTCACAGCCGAGTAAAAACTTTTGTCTTTAGTGCCTCTGGCAGCCTACAGAACACTGTACGGCACTATGTAAGCTACCTGGAAGGGAGAAACCTTCCAGCTCAGTTCCTGCTGGGTTTCTCTGTAGCTTGCATTCAAGGTGCGTGATGACTTCAGTAGTCTCTTCACGTATTCTTCAATGATTCTCTGAAGGTGTGTCACGAAGTTAATTTGGCATTTCTATTCAACCAGTACTTTCTTTTATCTGTATGTCTGTCTGCTGAGTAATAAAGTCTGTTTTGGAATAATCACAAAATCCAAAAAAAATGTGTTAAATAGGGAGACAATATCTAAAATGATAGAATTGCATAATAGAAGATACATATTATAATTATTTGTAAACATACCTAACTATAATAAAAGTGGCAATAACAAAAGTGGCAAAATTCCTCAACAGATATTGAATTGCTGTGCTCAACAGGAGGGTTCTTATCAGAACTTATAATGGTGCTTCTTGGACCCGTGTAATTGTGAACTATCTAAAACCACCTTTTGGGATAAGAAATGATCATTTATTCCCCTTGTGATTCTATGGGCTAAATGAGTACCTCTCTCAGTCTCCTGCTCCCTAGGCCACTCATGCCGTAGTGTTGCACTGTGAATTAAATTTGAGACTGATGTGTCTAAGATGGCTAGCCTGATGTGCTCCCCAGGGCCTTCTCCCCTGCGCTTCTCATCTAATTCAAGTTTCTTGGAATTTGGAAAGTGCATTTTCGGAAGAAGCATTCAAAAGGACAGCCCCGATGTGCATGCTTGTTAATGTCTACTAGCCAGAACACATTCCATGGCCAAGCACAGAAATAATATACTGGGAACATTAAGAACCCCAGGGGGAATTGGTTCATGAATTGCTACTGATGAGCTGTCTCCTGAACCACAGTAGAATGGGCTGCCTGCTGAACCTACCATTCTGGCGTCCAACTGCTTAGGTTGAAATCATGCATAACAACAAGCAGAACTGTGACCTTTCCTAAATCCTAATCTTCATATTTTAATTCATCGTGCTTAAAGGAACAGCTCTTGCAAGTCCATCAGACTAAGTCTACAGCAGAGTTCTAAGGGACCGTATTTGGTATATTCTGATGTAATACGGTTAGCACTATAATTCCCTTTTCTTATTAATAACATCTGATCTTTTTCATTCATGTCTTGTCATGGTCCGTACCAGCCCGGACCATAAATTATTTCTCAGACCAGAGGGGAGGTGTGGGAATAAAGACACAACTCACGTGATTTTATTGGGAGGGCGTTTTCAGGGGTCCTGCATGAAATCCTCAGTTCACATCCTGAAAATCACCCATATTTATTCTCCAAACAGCTTTTATACCAAAACCTAAACTGAGGGGGAAATTCATTAACATTCTGCTTCCTAGGTAGCCCCGAGAATGACTGTGGTCACGTCCACACCTTTCTATGCCCATTCTGTCACGTCTTCCTATCTATGACAGCTCTGTCACGTAGACTGAATTAACACCTCTTTCCCAGGCGACCTCCCAAATTACAAAGAAGGAGCAGAACAACATTAGCATATCCTGACCCTTTGTTTAGGATGGCCTCAGTTTATCTCAAAAGGCTAGGTGACCACCTTCTGTGTGACAGGTGCAAATTGTGACAGGCCTGAAATTCTGGCCGCCATACAATGTAGAAATATGGGCCTGTATAATACGGCCCCACAATTTCTGTCAGTTACATAAGCTGGCATTGCAGGCCGCGTTACCACAGGCGCTAACTTTCTGTGTCTGGGACGGAAATACAGGTGGACGTCCTCACACTTGTCAGCGTCAGGTTCAGAAACCGAGGCAGTGCCTCATTGATCTTTGCCTCTCATTGCAGATTCCGGTGCGTTATCTACCCCTTTAAGCCAAAGCTCACCGTCAAGACAGCCTTTGTCACTGTTGTGGTCATCTGGGGCCTGGCTATCATCCTCATATCTCCGTCTGCAGTCATGTTACACGTCCAAGAAGAAAAACACTACCGTGTAAGACTTGGCTCCCACAATAATGAAACCAGCACCGTCTACTGGTGTCGGGAGGAGTGGCCCAAACAGGAAATGAGGAGGATCTACACCACCGTGCTTTTTGCCACCATCTACCTGGCTCCGCTCTCCCTCATTGTTGTCATGTATGCAAGGATTGGGGCTTCCCTCTTCAAGACTTCAGCACACGGCACAGGCAAACAGCGCCAGGAGCCGTGGCATGTGTCCAAGAAGAAGCAGAAGGTCATTAAGATGCTGTTGACTGTGGCTCTCCTTTTCATCCTCTCCTGGCTGCCCCTATGGACTCTGATGATGCTCTCAGACTACGCTGACCTGTCTCCTAATAGACTGCGTGTCATCAACATCTATGTCTACCCTTTCGCCCACTGGCTCGCTTTTTGCAACAGTAGCGTCAACCCCATCATTTATGGTTTCTTCAATGAAAATTTTCGCAGTGGTTTCCAAGATGTGCTCCAGATCTGCCGAAAGAAAACAACACCCAAGGAAGCCTACGTCCTGAGTGCTAAAAGCAACATGGTCATAAACACATCTGGCTTGCTGGTCCAGGAACCCGCATCTCAAAATCCAGGTGGGGAACATTTGATGGGTGGAGAAAGGGCTGAAAATCCAACACAGGAATTCTTGATGGAAGAAATGGGAGGAGGTACTAACAGTAGTGAAGTTTAAAAGGAGCACAGGCCCCCAGTGCTGTCCAGTCTTATGGTACATGAACTATTTAGTGACTTTCATATTTCCCCTAAATTTTTCAAAGTCTGACCATTCCCATCTTAACCTTTTATTTTATGTGAGTCAAGTAAATCAAGTGTGCTTATTTTGTAAGACTGTCATTCTATCTGTCTATCTGCCTGTCCCTCTGTCTTTCCTTCTGTCCTCTGTCATCTATCTATCTAAGACAGTGGTTCTCAATCTGTAGGATGCAACCCCTTTTGGGGCAGTCAACCCCTTTCACAGGGGTCGCCTAAGACCATTAGAAAACACAGATATTTACATTGCAGTTTACAAGAGGAGAAAAGCTACAGTGCCAAGGTAGCAACGAAATTTTATGGTTGAGGGTTAGCACAGCATAAGGAACTCTATTAAAGAGCTGAGGCACTGGGATGGTTGAGAACCACTGATCTAGAAGGACACACATCTCCCTAAATTGTGAGAAATGTAATGTGTATGAAAGCACATTTTGTCAATTCTCCAACTGGCTTTGGATTTACAATTTTAGAGTTACTAATGTGTTCTGCTTCTTAAATGGGCTTAGTCTTTTAAGAAAACATTTGGACTATCTGAAGTCTTTGCTACCAATTTCTCACTGCTGCAGATTAATCTAGGTTCCTCTGGAAGCAAGATGGTGTAGGTCAGTCAGTAATAATGTCCCTGCTCACTTCACTTTGTATGTTAGAACTGCGGTACCAAGCAAGGGGACACAGATTTTTCTCAATTTAAAAAGTTTTTTTTTTCTTTGAAAAGTAAGAAATCAAAATAGTCCATAGAAATCACTGCTGAGGTTGGAGAGACAGCTCAGTGGCTTAAACCATTTATGGATTTTGTTGATCAACTCCCATCACCCATATGGTGGCTCACAACCACCCATAACCTAAATCCAGGATATTGGAATTCTCTTTAGACTTTTACAGCTACCAGGCACAGATGTGGGGCAGATACACACATGCAGCAAAAACACTTGTATACATGAAAGCTAAATACATCTAAGAAAGTTCTTAAAAGAAATTACTGTTGATTTTTTATTATATTCAGAGTTTGAGATATGCATTTTAACAGAATGTTCAAGCAAAAGGAGAAATCCTTTCATAGTGCAGCAGGTGTCAGGGAGTGCCACGTCTTCCTTCTCTTTGAAAGAGTGACATCAGAGCTGCTTGGTCATCGTCCCAAGAATTCCCTGACTATAGACAAAGCAAGGAGTCTTCTCTAAACTTCCTACTGGAACCAATATTTAAATATATCATTCATAGCTTAGTAAGTTAGCACTAAGGTATAAGAGAGACTTGATACTCCCCTGCTCCCACTATTCAGTGAATGATCTGAAGTGCTAAGTCCATCTGGGGTGAGATCGGTTCCCAGGAAGTTGAACATTACAAAAAATGGTTTCTTTGGCAGTTAAGAATAAATCCTGGACACTGAGATACCTTTTCTCTTTGCAGTCATTGCTGTAGTTCAAGTTGAACGGTTCTCAACAGGCCAGCAAGATTTAATTATCCAGGTTTGATCTAAATTGACTTATGACTTGTTCCCTGCTGCCATCAGGGTGTGCAGCTCTCTGAACCTCTAGCTTAGAAATTCCTCCTTATATTCTGGACTTCCTGAACTTCTGCTTATAGTTGATGAAATGGAACATTACAAATTTTTCATTAGAGATTATAACTTGCTCATGGCATTGTGACCGGGATAGACAGTTGACTAGTTCTCAGAACTCTTCCAAAGCCCTTCATTCCCTTCTTCCTGCACTTTGTCAGCTGTGTTCCTCACTGCCTCCTTCTTAGTGCTTGTGGTACTCATGACAGTAATCTGCTGCTGTGGTCTTGGCACTTTTAACTCTTTCTACAGTTGGCGAAATTGTCTTTCTTAAGTAGAGAGAGTTTGTTCTCCAGTGTGAAATGCTCCTGGAAGCTCCATTAAACCATGTGCAAACCCCAGGCTAGCCAAGGCCTGCCCCGTATCTGCTCTTTCTATCTCTGACAAAAATTATTTTCTAAACTCTTATCAAACTAAGATGCTTACCTTTGATTGTTTGTGCTTTGTTCTTACTATATTTTTTCTTTTTCAACTTTCTATGTTACTATTGTTTAACATCTGTTCAGAAGAGTCTCCTCCAGAAGCCTGTCTACATTCCTAGGGTAGACAGCTCCATCTTCATTCCAGCACATCCATCACATACAGATAAGACACTTTGCTTTTAATAAACTGGAGCAACTGAGGGAAGGCTGGAGAACACCAAAACATCCAAACATTTGTACTTAACATTTGGATTATGGGATTATAGAAAACTGAACACCTGCTAGGGTAAGACTTTGGACAGATATATTTTCCAAAGCTAAATTTTCACATTTGCAAGACTAGAATCACGGTGGTCTTACCCATTTGCTATTCTGTGAATATCACGTGATGTGAGAGAGAAGCTTGTAAGATGAAAAGCAGAGCGATCAGCATTTAGTATGAGGAAACGACATTTTGATTGGGCTGTAGTTACAATAATATAACAAAATAATAATCTTAACACCATGCATGTAAAGCAATTTTCAAAACGCTCTTTAAGCCTCACAGAAGCACTTTGAAGTATATGCTGTCCCCATTTTTTAGAGAGCGGAACCAAGTGCATAGTCGTTGGTTTTCCCAATTCTTTTAAATGCATTATCTTGAATATCTGTGGGAGGGTTATGCACATAGGTGACTGCATAAAGGAGACCAGAGCAGGGTGTCACATTCCTGAAGTTTGAGTTAATATGTGGTTTTGAATCACCTGGTGTGGGCAATGGAAACCAAACGGGTTCACTGGAATAATAGCAAGTGTTCTTAACAGCCCGTGGACCTAAAATCTTAAGGCTTAAGCATTATAAAAAGAAAACTAAAAGAGATTGGGAGGTCAATATATGTAATTCAAAAAATATTTTAACACTGGTATCATCTTTGTGTCATAATGAACTTATTTTAGACTAACCCATAACAGCTTTTTTAATAGCTATTTTTCTGACTGTAAAGTTAATATCTTTTATTTGAATTTTGGAGAAATACAGGCGATACCATGAAGAGAGTAAATTATATATGTCTTTTTATAAAGGAGAACCACCAGCTTAAAGATTTATTCTGTCCGTCCTCAAGGTCAGCACCTTACACCTCATCTCCATCAGCAGCAAACACCTTTAGAAGACGGGAAATGATGGGACAGACAATTACCACACAGGGAGTAATGAGACAGGCCAATTTTGAAACACTTTCGACCTTTACTATGCTTTCTCACGGTTGTCAGTGCATAGCCCGCACCTTGGGGCTGGGTGTCTCAGTGTAGCCTCACACCGTGCACATTTCTTCCTTCAACTTTGCTACTCTGAGAATTGAAAACACAGTTGAATGGACTGCTTTGCTTACTGGCTAGTACAGTTGAACAATGCTCTTTATTTCTAACTGATTTATACTTCTTCCAATTCTGTGGCCACTTCCTCAGCTTGTTTTGTCTTTTGAGCTTTAGGCTGTCAGTCCTCAGTGATAGGCAGAAATTATTACCTCATTGCATCGAAAACATCCCAGTTTGTTTTTGATTAGTGTTGCTTTTGTCTTGGTAAAACCCCCAGAGTGTTTGCTAGCGCACTTACTTGTCTGCTTTTCTGTCCTTACCGACTCCTTGACATCCTCTGAACCCACCACTCAATCTGTCACTCCTTGGCCACCTGGCTAGTTCCTCTTTCCCCTCTCAGGTCTTCCCAAAGCCTCCTTTGTGAACCCTGGATTTCTCATCTGTCTTCTGCCACCTGCAGTCTCCCCATTTCCCTTCATGTGCTGCCTCCTCTTTCTCCAGGGCTCAGCTCAAACCTCACCTGCTCATTTTTCTCCACAGGAGATTTCATTATTGCTAATATCTTAAAATTTCAATTACATACTTCTGTAATATCTATATTCCCTACCAAACAGAAAACTGTAAGGCAAAGATTTTTATCTCATATTTCATTTAATTCTGAGTCCCTAAGAGGGTACTTGGCATACAATAGGCACATGATAAATATTTATTGAAAAATAAATTAAACAGTTACAAATACCTTCTTGGCTTTAGCTTATTAATTATGTACAAGTCATATTTTATTTTCCTTTGTTGAAGGAAATCCAGAATTCAATTGAAGTATTAGGTAATTCTGAAATGCAAATTAAGTAAAATGAAAATCATTCATTATCCCACTTTCATACAGCAATAATCATTTTGTCACTTTGGGGCCTGTGTGCATGCTTTCATTAATAAGGATATGATTTTATGATATATGTTTTATACCTATTCTATTAGTTTAGTGTGTCACAGATATGTTTCCATGTTGTTTAAGAGTTTTCCAAATATTTTATTAATTTCAATGTTATTCCATTATTTAATAAGTTGCTCTGTGGCTGAAAATGTCACTAAAGTCTTTATTTTGTAGAATGTGTAATTATGTAAAATTCTCATAACACTAATCATATTCTAGCATCTCAGAATAGACTGTGAAGAAACAAAATTGCTTGGCTAAAATGTATTTCTTAATATCTTAATATTCATTGTAAGATTCTGCTTAATTCTTTAGAAGCACTTTATATCCATCTGAGGTATAAGATAATTTGGTCACATATGCTCTCAAATATTGCATATTCTAGAAAGCATATTTTTCCAAACAACTTAGTGAAAATACCTTACCTCATGTGTTTTGATTTAAATGTTTAATATTTCCTGCCAGCTCATGTGTTTGAATACTGGTACCATAAACCTATTTAGAATGTCTTGTAAAGTTTGGGGAGTCTTGGGGCCATAGGTCAGGTAGCAGAAGTAGGTTACTGGGAAGCAATCATGAAGATGCTATCAACTTCTGCTTCTTGCTCTCTGCTGCCTGACCCACCAAGTATAAACAAACAGTGCAGGAAGGTCCTGCTATTGTGGACCAAGCAGTTTGAAGTGTTGTATCTTTCCGCCTAATGGACTGTAACCTTTGGAACTGTGAGCCAAATAAGCTTTCTTAAGTATTAAGATGCTCTATTGGGTACTTTAGTCACAGTAGTTGAGAAAAGTAACACACACACACATGCACACACATACACACATACACACACACACACACATGTACACACAAATGGTACTGAGAAGTGGGATAATTTGTGATAAACCCAGCCACGTGGTCTTAGGCATTTGAATCTGCTATGTAGAAGGAGTAGGGAACAGATTGAAGCTTATGGGGTCTTATGCACCTTAGGTCCTAGAACCCTGAGTAGGGACATGGTGGAAAGAAAGGGAGCAGACACACAGATACGGGTGGAGTAAAGCCAGGATCAGGTGGAGTTCCCTGACAGCTGCCCCCTGGAATCTCAGCCTGTTAGACACAGCACAGGGGCAGGCGCTGGCTAGTCTCAGTGGGAAGTATGTGTAGGAGGTCAGTCTTTGCACAAACTCATCAACTCTTCATAAAGACTCAGACTCCCAAGGAGACCTTTACAACCCCTCTTGAGCCTAACTCATATAAGGAACTGCCTTGCCAAATGTCCCATGGGTCTGAGCCCTGGAGTCTTCAAAAGGGCCATGCTTATGTCAAATACATATTCATGCTGGGCTTCTCACCCTCAGGGTTTCCTCTGCTCCCTACAGAAGTTATGGAATAAAAAATACCCAGGATGTTGAAAGAAGAGTTTAAAGGGCCATTTTGATGAGATCTTGGAAGACCAGAAAATGCAAATGGACTGTGACTAACAGGTTTCAGAGAGGAACAGGACTGTATTGGGAACTCTGTGAAGAGATGTTAGTGTTACACTCTGCCAATTAATCTTGCTCCGTTCTGCTCATATCCTCAAAACGTGCATGATGCTTAATTCAAGGCAGTATGGCATCCAAGTCATGGCATAGTTGTTTCTTGGTGCTATTAGCCATGGTTCATAGTGAGAATCTAGAGAAGAAAGCAGAACAGGATGATGTGGAAAAGATACATCTGATAAATGGGGAATTGTGTACTAAACCTAGAAGGCTGAAGCGGGCAGGTTGCCATGGTGTCAGGCTCATTGTGGACTATATAGCGAGCTCCAGGCCACCTAAGCTACAGAGTGAGACTTCATCTCAAATCACTAAATAAATGAAGTCAAGTTGTAGACAAGGTAGATAGAGAGAAATGTCTGTGGGTGTTTAAGATAGTAGTGCCACCATTGAGAAAGTGGACACTTCCAATGGAGACAATGGAAAGAATGCCTCGAGGGCAAGACTCCACTTGTGGAAGTCTCTGGCTTATCCAAAGGATAACCCATTTGAAAGACACTGACTTCAAAAGTAAAGGACACGGCAGAGTCAAGCTGCTGGACCAAGTTCACCGAAAGGAAATGATTTCTCAGGTCATCCAGGTCATCCAATCCGGCACGAAGAGGCCACTGGAGCTGAGCTGTAGAAGGGTAACTAAATCTCAAACAGGTAGAAGAACTTGATCTCCTTTATACTATAGCGTCACGGAAGCTTGCATCTAGGGGATGTGGGCAACAGGGGATCTTAGGGCACTGTATGGCAGAGCAGATTCCCTGAGAAGCAAGTGTGTGCAACCGCGTAGATAAAATCTAGGTTGTAGTGATGATCCCAGGAAACCGAGGATACTTGAACTGTGAGGTGCCTGCCAGGGAAAGGTGGAGACACTCCATAGAGACAGCTTAAAAGAGAGCCCACTTGTCCCGCCAATGGCAGAATTGTGTGCTCAAGTCTATCCAAGCCTAATAGATCTCAGACAATACCACCACATGCCACAAACGCTGGGCATAGATCTATAGGAGTTAATTTCTACCCTGCTGGTCAATCTAGTTTCCGTTGGCTCATTCCTTGTTATGATTCTTTTCTTCCTTTTGGAATAGATTTTTAACTTGTTGCCAATGTATACTGCAAATTAAACAACTTATTTTTGGGCTTTGCAGGGACTCGCTGTTAAGAAATTAACTTGAGCCTCAACAGAGACTTGGAACTTCTGAAAGGCATTGGCACCTGTTAAGAGTACATAGCATTTTGAAGTTTGACTGAACTTATTTTGCGTTGTGAGAACACCATTTCTCTTTAGGGGCCAAGGGGTGGAATGTAATGATTTGAATGTTAAATGTTCCCTGACAGGCTTGTATGTTTATACAGTGAGTTCCCAGCTGGCTGCACTGTTGTGGGGGGGGGGGGTGCTCATAGAACTTTGGTGACTGGCCTAGCTAGCAGAAAGTAGGTCAAGGCTTCCAGTCTTAAAATTGGTATCTGCTTCTGCTTTTTGAAATTTTCTGCTTCCCAATATGCTACAGAGTGACTGAGTCACACTGAAGCTTCTGCCACAATGACTGGGTTACTTCAAGCTTTCTGTCTACCGTCATTTCCATGGTGGACTGGTGACCTCACAGTTGTGAGCCGAATTAAACCCTCTTCACTGCTCAAGTTGCTTGTGTCAAATATTTTATCAAAGCAACATGAGGACTAATAAATATTTTTATTTCCTTGGTGTACATTTGAACATGGAAAATAGTTCTTTTCAGCATGATTAAGTTGAACTCCTCTTTATCTGTATTTATTTGTGTTTACTTTTTGTCTAGTTTTCTGTTACCTTCTTTGTCTATATTTCAGTTAGATTATTTGGATGTTTTCCTTAGTTAATTAAAAAAGGACTTTCTAATTCAGAACACTAATCATTGGCTATCAGCAGATTTCAATACTTTGTCCATATGTACATATAACTATATGGCTATACTCATATATATTGGTACTGGGAAGGCTAATTTTTTTAAGTGCTTTAAAAAGAATGGATGTGTGTACATATCCTTTTGTTTTGTTTTTTGGCTTTTATTTATTTGTCTTTTCTTATTTTGTTTTGTTTTGTTTTCTGAGACAGGAGTTTTCTGTATGGCTTTGGAGCCTATCCTAGAACTCACTCTGTAGATGAGGCCAACCTCAAATTCTCAGAGATCTGCGTGCCTCTGCCTCCCGAACCCTGGGTTTAAAGGTGTGTGCCACCACCACCTGGCTTCATATCTTTTAGTAAAGCTCTTCCTGAAGGCTGTCAACCAGGAACCCAGGTTTCTTCCCTCTTATTGCTCCCCTTCACCTATAGCAGGAGTCATAAAGCTACCATCTAATTGGGCCTGCCATCTATTTTGGTAAATGAAAGTATATTGGAGCACAGCCTGACTATATTTTATTTTTTGTGCCTGCTTTTGAGCAACAATAAAAGAGCTGGGTAGTTATGATTGATACCATATAGTTTACAAAGGGTAAAACTATTTGCTCTCTGAACAAGTCAAGGAAAGTCTGCAAACTCAGGCTTAGAGCATCATCTTGTCTCCATGACTAAGTGGAAAACAACTGACCATAAACATATTTATGTAAAGGATCCTGGGAATGGGAAGGGAGGAACCCTTGCCTAGACAGTTGATATTAAGCTAGAATGCAGACTATTGCTCACATGGATCAAGGCAAGGTAGAAAATATAGTCTTCAAATGAGCATAAATATGTACAAAGGAAATTCTCTTGCTATTCAAAAAAGGCAGAACAACCTTTTTATTTTTACATGATGGTGATGAATAAATTGTCTGTGTCTTACATTAACCTTAGTTTGGACTTCAAGAAATCTTTCCAAGTCTTTACTTAAGTTAGGTACCTCTGAACTTATTAGAAGTAGACTCTTTCCCCCAAAGAAGCCTGTGCCTGAATGTTGTAGGAAAGCCACTTGTTTGTTCCCAGCTGCTCAGCCCCAAAATAACCACACAGAAACTGTATTAATTAAATCACTGCTTGGCCTATTAGCTCTAGTTTCTTATTGGCTAGCTCTTACATCTTAATTTAACCAATTTCTATTATTTTATATTTTACTGCAAGACTCATGACCTGCCAGCAAGTTTCCAGCCGGCAGCTCGCATCTTTCCTCTCTGGCAGCTACGTGGCATCTCCTTGACTCCGCCTACTCTCTTTCTATATATCTCTTCCAGTCTGGCTATAATCTATTAAGCCATTGGCTGAAAGCAGATTTTTTATTCATTAACCAATAAAAGCAACAAATGTACAGAAGGACTTCCTACACAACCTGAATCCTTGGTGCTTCTGAATATCACTACATTTTTTTTGCAGTTGGTAAAGGAACTTCATTGATGTAACAGACTTAATAATTTAGAGATAGGATATCATCCTGAATTGCTCAGGTGCCCAGCATAAGCACGAGGAAGATGCAGTAAGGAGAGGCAGAGGGTGACCTGGAGCAAGCCCATCCAAGGTGAGAAGCTTGGGAAGTTTGTCATTGGAAATGCAGGAAGGAAACACATACAAAGTCACATGAGTGACATCATAAAAGACAGAAAAGGCAAATGTCTTATCCACTGTTCTATTGCTGTAAAGAGAAACTATAACCATAAAAAAAGCATTTTATTGAGGGCTTATTTACAGCTTCAGAGGGTTAGTCCATTGTTACTTTATTATCATCATGGAAGGAAGCAGGCGGGCAAGGTACTGAAGCAGAGGTTGAGAGCTTAACATCCTCATCTGCAGCCAGGCAGGCAGGCAGGCAGGCAGGCAGGCAGGCAGAAAGTGAGGGAGGGAGAGAGAGAGAGAGAGAGAGAGAGAGAGAGAGAGAGAGAGAGAGAGAGAGAGAGAGAGGGGTATGAAGCATCAAAGCCCCCTCCCAGTAACACACTTTCTCCAACAAGGACACACCTACTCCAACACATCTCCTAATCCCTCCAAACAGTTCATCAATTGGGCACTAAGAATACAAATGCCCATGTAGCACATTCTCATGCACATGACCACAGCAAGAAAGTATGCTTCCTTGGGCTTCCAGAAAGGAAAACACCCTTATAAATTACTTGGATTTAGCTCGGGGAAATCTATGTTGGATTTATATCCATCAGGACAGTAAAATTATGCATCAATTATCATCAATCCACACAAATAAGGGTAATTTGTTATGTCTATAATAGAAAACTCATATGGAAATGTGTAGTCACAAGTGAGAGACTGTCATAACAAACTTAATATGTGAAATTGGCCAGATGAATTCCAGTGCAGAGATAGAAAAGATTGTGAGGAGAGTGTTAGGAAAAGCTTGAAAAAACTTTTTCTAGTAAAAAAACACATTTCCTTAGGAATACTATCAAGTCTATGTGTGAGGAAGCAGAAGGAAATGACCACCATGATAGAGACAACTTAACAACTTCTTGGAACATGTGTGCATCACCATAGAAAGATAGTTGTTTAAAAATCTAGTTACTTCTAGAGGTTCAGGAGGAAATGAGGACTGTGTTATGGTTAATTGGAAGAAAGGAGAACTTTGGTACACAGCGGCACAGTTTTAAGAAACACATTTTTAATAAAGAACTTGGACATTTTATCAGAGGGTTTTTACAAGTACCAAGGATTGAACTCAGGGCTTAGCTTGGGCTAGCCAAGAAGCAGGTGGTATTTTTGAGAAATGTGTTGTTAGTGTGCTTGATGGCTTGTTGGTGCTTCATGTAAAATTCTAAAGGAAAGGGATCCATCAAGAAAATGAACTGTCAAAAGATAACAATAATAAAACAGAACCTTACCTTGATGTTTCGGGAAATTTGGAGGCTATACAAATCGCAAATCCGGGATTTGCTTCTCATTGATAGCTATGTGGTTTACATATAAAGGGCTCAAACTCTCCATCCAAATCAGGATGGACTTGTTACCAACCGGTTGGCTATGTGTGAGAGACTTAGTCTCCCCATCAGATTCAAGTTTGCCTGCTAGCTGCCAACTGCACAGCTGTGTAAGGAACTCAACCTTTCCATCACACTCAGTATATACTACTCATTGCTAGTGCATGGGTATGTGTGAGGGACTTTATCTCTCTAAGCATCAATGTGCTCCTCCATGAAAGGTATAGTAGCATGTCGTCACAGATGAGTTCTGTGACATAAAGCACTGGACAGAGTTTATGCGGTGATGTCAGTAATTTGTCTCACATGTATTTTATTAGCATGTCTATTTTTCCAAATCAATTGCAAAATGATACTGTAATATCTTTATTGCACCTTGGATAAAAAGTTATGCTACACGACTGTGAACTAGAATGAATTAAATAAAATACTTTTCAAAAAAAATTCTTGGTTTTCTGTGAAGCATTTCTTACAAATAAATGTAATTATGGTAGTGAAGGATTTAAGAAGGTATTTTCTTTTACTTTTATTTCTTGCCTGTCTGTTGTATGTATGCTATGTTTGTGCAGTGTCTGTGTGAAATCTGAAGAGGGAGTCAGATTCCTTGGAATTGGAGTTACAGCTTGTGAGTGGTCTGATGTGGGTGCTAGGATAGAAACCACGCCCTCTGTAAGGGCTGCAAGGGCTCTTAAGGGCTGAGCTGTCTCTGTAGCCAAGGTTCTTTTATTTGTTCTCCAAAATCTAACAAATGAGTAAAATTTCAGGTAAAGAACTTTGCCAAGAATTGTATTACTAGCATCTTCATTTAGTAATTAGGTATGGATTCTCTTTACTGAAAATATTCAAAATCTATTTGGAAAATTCTGTTATAGCCACCACAGAATTGTTTCTTTTGAAATATAGTGTTTTTTTTTTTTTTTTATAATAACTGACTAACATCTACCTGACATTACCTAAGTATTCCTGTGATGAGCATTCTTGTCGACTGGGCAGATTTTTATGGTTCTAGTGAGGTATGTGTGCTAGGGAAGAGCTGCTGGTGGTGAAGAAACATCATGTGATGGGGCTGAAAACTTTATGACCCATTTGGTTTAACCAGGGTCATTCTTGTGACCTTTGATTTGTAATTATCCATTAACATCTGGCAGAGTCAGTAGTAGGAACAGAATTTAAGGAAGGGGATATCAGAATAAGGGTCGTATGATGGGGAAAATAGGAATAATGGGGAGGAGCACTTCTGTGGTAAAAAGGATAAAGGGCAGGGCAGAGGAGTGGGCTTAGAGAGGAAGAGTTAACACTAAAATTTGAAAAATTGTATTTTTTAAAACTTGATTTGTTGGGTCCACAGGGGCTGTGCAAAGGTGGGGACAGAACACCAAAGTCTAATAAACCAGATTCAAACTTTATTCTGGGAAAAAATAAAAAATTAAAAAAATAAATTTCCATGGGTCACAAAAAGCTTATCAGCTAGCTGAGACCACTTGTAAGGATGGACTTGTAAGGCTGTGGCAAAGGACGGTTCTGAATTCCCCATTTTTACAATTTTCAGGTATAATTCAGATACAAATTGTCCTTCTTTGCAATTTCCATTAACAGAGTTTTTTTAAGTTAAGTTAAACTAGTATTTGTATTTTAGGTCATTGTTTTCTTCTGGCACTTTCTGATGGTGTTTACTGAAGCTCTGTACTCCCCTGATACTGCCAGATTTGTGTAGCAGGGAAGAGTATGAGAAAACGCACAACCCAAAAGTTAGGCACATCCCATCATTTAAAAGTTAACTCGGCTCACATTGAGTGCTGGTCATGAGTGGCCAGGGATTATCTAAAAACTGATTCTCACTTTGCAGAGGGCGGCTTCAGCCTTGCAGACAGCTGTGGGTGGTAAAGCAAAGTAAACCCACTGTTAATAGTTAATCCTTAAACTGCTGAGAAAGCTGCTGACAGTCTGCTCTCATTCTCCGAGGCTTACAACTTTATACTTTTTATTTCTACATTCTTATTTCTGCAACCTACATTTCTATATTCTTATTCTTGGACTCTTCAGATTACAGGATAGTAGGTGCCCATATGGGTTTTCCATACTTTGGGAATACATGGTTTTCTATTATACACAGAGAGACTTATTTCTTCAGGACTGCTTGCTACTTCTGCATCTTTAGCCACGAGACACCGTTACAAACGTTGTCAACAATGAGACAGGTACCCTAGTGTTAAAGGCAGAAGTGGAGGCAGGGAGTGTCAGTTTTATATCTCATCACTGTGAGAAAGTTTTTGACAGATGCAACCTAGGGGAATAAGGGTCTATTCTGGCTTGGGATTTAAGACAGGATGCAGTGCCTAATGGCGACACAAGGCTGCAGGAGCATCCACAGTCAGGAAATAGACACAAAAATGATGGTGTTCTGCTTGCTTTCTGTTTGCATCTTTCCTTTTAATCAGGTTAAGACTCCACCTCGTGGGAAAATGTCACCCACATTCAGAGTAGATCTTTCATTCAAAGTTACAGCTCTTTGGAAACAACCTCATTGGTATACCCTGAAGTGTGTCTCCTAGATGATTGAAAATCAGCCAAACTGACAATGAAGCTAGATCTTCATCACACAGAGAGATGCAGTGTTTGCAGAACTCAGGGTAAGCAATGACCTAACACAGGTAACAGGCAAAAGAGAGAATTCATTGTGTTAACAATGGAGAAATTAGCCTAAGAAAGGAAGTTAGAGTCCTATTGGAGTGGTTTTCTCTTAGGTCATTGTCATTCTTCCTCACTCAATGTCTTTGACCCTCTACCCCCAGCCTCATATTCTGAGGTCCTTTGGCTCCTGGTTAGATGTCCTCCTTAGCATGATTCCAATCAGTGACTCTTGAAAGAGTCAAATCATAGCAATATCCTCACACAAAGCTTGTATCCAAAAATATCTGTTTATGGGCTCAGAAGACATTCTAGAGAGAAGAAACATCCCAGTCCCTTCTTTCTTCTTCTCTTCCTCTGAGCTTCATGACTTGTTCCATGCATTTGTAGAGTTTTCCATTTACAGAAGCTCACTTCTAGGTGCTGTCAAACTGGATTCTGTGTTTTTCCTGTCTTCCTAATCATCTACGGACGCTGAGGAGGTAGAATCTCTGAAGGACACTGTAGGTCAGTCCTTTCCGAAACTTGAGAGAAAATCTTTCCAGTTGTGATCTAGGGACTAAGTATCCATTCAGAGTTTCCTATCGTCTGCTAAAATATCTATCCATCACAGGACTTCTTTGGTTGTGCCCTCAGAATCGGCTTGCACTGTAGATTTGCTGAATAAACGGATGAACAGCACAGATCAAGATTTTCTATTACACATGAATTCTAAATATTCTAATGATAGGTACATTAAAGAAATAGTATTTTTCTTTTAAACTAAATTATATAAATTGTTTATAAATTTCACAGATTTTTAGATGGCATACATTTCATTTTTTTAAACATCATTATATGGTAACCTCATCACCCTGTGTTAATCTATCAAAGAATTAGTAGCACAAATCCAATTTAATATTCTACACTTTCAATTAAATTCAGGGCACAAATTTGCACTCATATAACAAAGGGAGCCTTCCCTTGAAATGGTGTGCTGAGCAGAGAATTTATAAAAAGGAATAAAGGAAAACAGAAATCACCACAAAGTTCCTAGGAAGGAAGAAGATATTTACATCTACACAAGGAAGGGTTTTAACCTGAATGAAGAAATTAACAAAACTGATATGAAAAGGAAGATGATCTTCAATGCAGAGTGTAAACCTGAATGAAACATCCACAGAAGAGAATATGAAAATGGCCAATGCTCAAATTCATTCATGATCATGGAAAATCAAGTTAATATTAGTACCATAGTAAGCTGCCATGGCCTAGTCACCAGAATGGCTGAAATGTAAACATCTCAAAATATGAGTTTGAAGTGAATGTGGAATGTCTAAACTACTCAGTCGTTGAGGAATGATGGGAATATTATATATAAAAATCACTTTGGAAAACTGGTCATATTTACTTAAAGCTATATTATAATCAAACAATTTTATGCCTAGATTCAAATCCAACCCCCCCCCACACACACACACCTGGGTTTGTGCACCAAAGTCATACAGAATATGCATAGCAGACTTCTTTCCCTCTTTGAAATAACCAATAAGTCCCAATAAACCAAATTCACCAAAGGACGATGTTAAGATTCAGTGTGTTATCACAGAAATACCTCATGGAAAGGATGTAGGGTAATATCCAGCAGGCCCTACTCAGTCTGTTTTCTGCTTTTATAGATAATTTTTATTAGAATACAGCCCACCCACTGTTTTTTATATCATGTAGTATTGCTTTTATACTCAAGGACAGGGTTGAATAGTCGCTGGAGAGAGTGTGTATGACATAAAATGCAGCATAAGCACTTTCTGATCCTTTAAAGCAAAAGTTGGTTTCATCCTGTTTTGTCAAAGTGAAAAATAAATTGTAGCTACATACATTACAAGGAAGCTCATAATATTTAGATTAATTCAGAAATATGAAGCAAAACTATGAGGTGTGAAGGTCCATTTATTTACAATTCAAAAAGAATTTAAAAAGCAAAAATAACTCTTAAATGACATCTGGATGGTAGTTACTGGGTGACGAAGTATTGAGAAATGATTAAGGAAGTGCAGAGAGCTTCCCGAATACTGGTGGGATTTCATTTCTCTATCTACATATTAATCAAATGAACGCTTTCATTTGGGGACTATCATTTAAATTGTACATGTATAATATGTGCTGTTTCTGAATGGTATGTAAAGCTTCAATGATGAATTTATTTTTAAAAAAATTATTGGTGTCAAGTCCCAAAGAAACCTGGGCCTAGGCTTACCCGGTACCTGTGGCTCCTGCTAGCAACTCTCACCAGGCCCCTCACCCTAAACCTGTCCAACCCAGGAGCTTAAGTTCCCTTCCCCCAGCTTCTGATTCCTGACCAAGAGGGATTCTTCTCCATATGTTGACTTTCTTGACAGGAGCTATCAGCTCCTAACTGCCTGTAGATGTTAGCAGCATATAAGCTTTCCTATTGGAGGTTTCTCAGCTGAATGAGGCTTTTCAGTCATTGACTCTCCTCTACCTCTGCAAAATCTTTACCTCTGGAGTTTTCTTCTCTCTCTCACATTTGGGACAAGTTCCCTAGCCTGTTCTTTGGACTCTATAAGCCCTGAGCATACCATAAAATCCACCATCTTAAAACCAAACAGAAATGTGCTGATGACCTCTCCCTTCCTTTCAGACTTCTCTGTTTCACCTTATAACTAAATCCTCAAGAGTTTTATTTACAGGAGTCAGGGTCTCTATTCCTCCTGACATTCTTTGATTTGTGGGACCACTGACTCTACAGGGCTTTGATCAAAGTGAGTGAGCGTCTGATTATTCATGAGACCTTCAATACAGAAACTCCAGACAAGGCCAGTGCAGGATAAAGCAAGAAGTCCATGACCGAGGTGTGGTGGGCGTCATCAAAATAAAGACACAACACTTGGGCTGCAGGAAAAGTGCTTAAGATTTGGAGGTCGAAAGGTTAAAAAATGACTCGAAATATTTAAATTGAGACTTTTGAAAAGAGAGACCAATGTGAATACATTATCTGAATGA
This sequence comes from Arvicola amphibius, assembly GCF_903992535.2. Classification (NCBI taxonomy): domain Eukaryota; kingdom Metazoa; phylum Chordata; class Mammalia; order Rodentia; family Cricetidae; genus Arvicola; species Arvicola amphibius. The sequence continues at coordinate 15,893,820 of NC_052047.1, read as the reverse complement.
TTTGAGACATTTTTAGAAATACTTCATTATTTATGATATAACATTTAACTTTGAAAAATAGTGTTTGGAGCAAACAATTTTTTTTTTTAGGAAAAAAATCTTGCAGTCAAGATAGTAGCACATTTAATGTAACTGTGGACTAGGATGTTTTTTCTAAGGCTCCTGGTGAAAAATTCCAAGAGAAAGTATTATAAAGGGAGCCAAATGACTGCTCTGCCCTCGTTTACAAAGAATGGTGTTTGGGGCTCCTTTCTACTGTGGTTACTGTAAGCCTGCAGGAGAAGGGTAGGTTGTACCCTTTCTAGCTGGGCTATCTCAGTCATCTCCCACATTGGAAGGAACCCCAGGGCGGCGTCACAGACAGCTTCAGCTGTTCATTTTAGTTTTCAGGCCATGATTTAAATTCTGTCGTGCAAAGAGCTATGTCCTGGAAACAAGCAGTGAAAAGTAAGTCTTTTTGACAGAAAGTACTATGTAATCAATTTTTTAAAAGCAAATAGATTGAAGGTCATTGCAGAAATGACAGGGCATCCTATTAGTCTAGAGTGAAGCCAGGTATCTGGGTTTTGAAAGACAGACTAATATTCATATTGAATTTGCTTGCAAAACCACTGCAAACTGCCTTTGCTGTGTATCTCCTGGGAAAATGAGGTTCCCTGCAGGATCCCTCCTCCACTAAACCCACCTAGCGAGTGCTGTCAGGTTTCCCTGGTAGACCCTAAGCCCGCGTCCCTTTGCTTGGAACCTAATTGTTGATTTCAGGCCACTCTGAGTGCACACTGACTGAGCACATGCTCTGAGGGTCCACGAGTGCCTTTGGCAGCAGCCTGCTGGTCCTCTTGCTGAATCACATCCACTCTCAGATCCCAGCTGAGTCTCATCTCCCTGTACACACAAACTCAATGGGTTCCTTGTGTTAATATGAATCCCTCGTGGGGACTCTGTAAAGCAGGCAGATTAAGATGACACTGTCTGCTGCTGTGCCTTGTTTCTTAATCTTGTTGTGGATTGTTCTTGTTTTTGCCAGAGAAATGGTAAACTTGTTGATTTAATAGGTGTGGAGTATTGACTCGGTTGCCCTTGTTCATCAGCTGACCTCATACTGAGCACAAAAGAGAGAAGTAACCTGGGTTGAATTGAGTCGCGAGCAACAGCTGAGTTCAGATCAAATCTGATCAAATCATATTATATCAAACCTCTCTATGTGCAGCCTTCTTGGGATGGCCTTTTAGTTTCTTAATGCCCATTCTTATATGAGAAGGGAAAGGAGAATCAGGTTCCCTATGTAATAAAAGCTTGAAATTGTGTAGGGTTCAATCAAATGTCATAAAGCCACAAAAGACTATGTTCTCTGGTTGCACATAAGAAAGGATTCAAATTTCACCCAAGAAAAGTATCTAATAGAAATAGAAGTGCGGTGCACCACACTGTGTCCGCTCTTTATGCGCCACCATACAGTTTGTGAACTGGGCAAGGGGCTGGAGATTGAAACACACAAAGACACAGAGACAGAGACACAGGTCATCCTTGAAACAGGAATGCCCCAAGAATGCCCCCCTTATTATGTCCAGGGGCAGCTTATATAGGGATAGCCACATCCCAACCAAACGCACCAGATACCATTCCCCTGCCATCAGGAACTCCTGAGGGTCTTGTGCTCAGAGCAGCTGTAGGCACTCAGATCAGGGGAAAACAAGTTGTCTACAAGAAATTCAGGATCTGGGTGTTCACAGCTCCCAACACAGAAGTCTTGAAATTATGAGCTCACAGTGGCAAAGTCAAAGACCGCTGACACTGGCAGACCCAGGACATTAAGGCTTGTCTACAGTGTTGCCTCTGAGATGTAGAGACTTTTGCCTGGTCCACACTTGGGCTTCGCCAATGGTCTGTTCCTTATAACCTGTCTGCCAACAAAGTTGTTAAACAAAATAAATAGATTTTTTAAAATTTTTCTTCCCCCCCAATAAAAATATACCTTTCAGATGAAAGAGCATCAATAAGGCTGAAAGAGAACAGAAGTTTCCTCACTAGACTACAAAGGAGGCTCGAGTCCTCTGTGTCCTGTCCTCCAAACCCTCTGTCTCCCTGAACTATCTCATTTGTCTATCAGGCCTGCTGAACCCCATAAGCTCCGCTTGAAGCCACTAGGGCAGAGACAGAAAGCTCAGTGCTTCTCCCCACAGGAACTGTTAGTACTTAAGGGGGATTGGGGAGAATGGAAGAAGAATTGAGAGAGAATGAGAAGGGGAGAGAGGATGTATGTAAGAAGTGGGTAGAGAGGATGGGAGAAGGGGTGCAAGAAGGAAGAAGAGTGGGGAGTGGGGAAGTGGAGAGGGAGCATAACTAAAGTTTCCACCTCATTGATTTTGACAAAGAAAAGGAAGTAAATCAGTCACCCTTGATTGAAAGTTCCAAAGCTTCTCCAGTCATGGCTCACAGCAAAGACCAGCACAGGGCTTTGCACCTAACTCCACACCTTGTAATGACTCTAGTAGGCTTGGATTTCCCAGTGTCTACCCCTAAGCAATGGCTCTTAGCTAGAGCTGTGTGTTAGAATCACTTCAAGTGTTTAAAGAAACTCTGATGCCTGGGCTTGGTGCTCAGAATCTCTTCTACCATTGGCAGTTTTACCTAATTCCAGTAGTGTGAATAGGTAGAGGGACACACCCCTGCAACACTCCTACAATTGTCTTAAACTGATGACTTAGTTCTCCACAGCCTTTGACTGATGCAAAGGTGTCTTTATAGGCATTTTCTAGTATTCTTATGATTTTTCTCTGGGTCCCTGTAGAACCTCATTGTTTCCCAAAGTCCTTTCTTCCAAATACTATCAAATACCTTCCTTTAATACTCTTTAATATATTTCTGTAATTAATAATAGCAACAGCTCTGGATGATGAGGAGATAGGTGTGCAGATAGGTGGTGTGTGAATCAATAACTTGTGTTTCACCGACCATACAGCACTGCTTGCTGAACGTCCAAATGAGCTGCAGGCCATGGTAAATAGAGTGGTGGAAGTCAGTGAAAACCTTGGTGTGAATGTAAACATTGAGAAGACTGAGATACGACACATGGGAAGGGTGCACAAGGATTTTAATGTTGTAATAAAGAATCAGAACCTCAAGCAACAGTCAACTTTGTCTATCTGGGAGGAAACCTCAGTTCAAAGGAAGGAACTAGTTCAGATGTCAACAGGCAGATAGGGATAGTGAAGGCTGCATTCCAGGCACTAGGAAAGGTTTGGTCAGCAAGAGACACAACGACAACAACAAAATTACAAGTACATGAGACCTTGTCTTGAGCTGCCTTCTTTACAACTCCAGAACCTGGACAGTGACATGCTCCTCAGCTGAGTATGTTTGAGATGTCCCGTCTCAGGAGGATTCTAGGCGTCACATGAAGAGACAGGCTGTGCAATGATGACATTAAGAGACATCTCCATCTACAGATGGAAGTAAACTACAGGATACGGCAACGGAGCTTGAGATACTTTGACCATGTTATGAGAATAAATGATGGCAGATACCTGAAGATAGCACTGCTTGGAGGAGTGCCTCTAGTAATTTAGAAAAAGAAAGCACCATTCAGTCTGGTCCCCAGAGGAAGTCTGTGTAGTGATTTCTGACCGATTCTCTTGAAAATTTTAAGTGGGATGCGTGCTGGCAATGACTCTGCTCCTTTTGGGAGTTCTCAGAGCAAGAGTGCTGGCATTACAAGCGTGCACCTCCCACACTGTGTCAGGTAGTCCCTGAGTGAGAAAACACAGCAGCCCTTATACACTGATTCACTTTTCCCAACTCCCCACACGGTTGTCCGTGGTATAAACCACGTGTTCCCGTTCTTCATCTCCCTGACTCAGAGACCCACAATATGCCTCAGCTGGGCCTCAGTACAACTCAATAGTCAACACCAGAGTCAAACAAACAAGCTCCTCCTCTGATGGGTTTTATACTACAAACCTGAGGGATTGCGCACGGCCCTCTTCTGGCATCACGGGATCTACTGACGGAGCTCCCAGCCGCTCGCTTCCAGACTTCCTGTGGTTCTCCGTGGTCGTTCCAGGACAGGTAAATAGCAGATTATTCCTTTCTCTTGCATTTTATTTCTATTCCATGCTGCAGTCGCTGGTCAACGCTCTCTTAGGAAGTGACTCTCTTGGTTTGTGGCCGTCACCATGAAACAAACTCAAAAGCGCAACAGTGGGAACACGGTGCAGTATCCTACCTAGCTGTGCTTCTGTCTCGGCCATATCAGAGATGGCTGAAGATCTCCCCACGGTCTTCCGTAGTTAATCTCCAGTAGACATCTGCCTGTGTTACTCACCAGAGAGGATATTTTTAAAAGAATTAGTGGAATCAAAATTTTCTTCACAACCGTTTCCTTTATGGGAACAGTGACTAAGGGATCTGAGCAAGAATCTGCTTTGGTATCCAAACCTCCCTTTGGGCCAGCATCTACTTGACCCCTTCAATTCTTCCTCTAACCTGCCACTCTGCAGTCTTAATGTTTACTAAAGAGGAAATCATAGATTCCTAAAGGTTGCCATTTAGCATGGCTGATAAAAGCTGTACAAAGAGCCAATCAGTTTGCTACCCCCATGAAGAGAGCTAGAGCAATATGTCTTGTTTCTATTTCCCATCTACCCCAATTATCTATTCTATATCCACAGCAACTTAGCCAGTGAATAATCTTGATAGATATTTCATTTCTATCCCACCTTGCTCTTTGGTGTCCCAACGTGGCCTGTCTGAATCCTCCTCCTTTCCTTTTCAGGCATGTCTCTACTTGTAGGAAATGCCTCGAACATCAAGTCCCCACTTGCAATTGCCCTGAGAAGTCTTGTCTACCATGACCACTTCCTATATTGGTGCCACCCAGATAGTTCCCCAGCTGGTGGGGAACAGGGCAAGTCTACCTCAGCCACTCTACTCATGTTTTCATCAATGCATCTCTCAAGCATTTTGGTCTGAAGCCACAATTCTTAAAGTTGGATTCCATTCCTAAAGACTGGTATGAGAGGATAAATTACAGGGCTTATAATAGGGGGAATCTGTGGATAAAACAGAGCCCTAGCTCCCAATCACCACGAATGCCTGCTCTCTTTGTTATTACCTCTGCCTTCAGTTTTACCAATTAGATGGATCACCCAGAGCCGATGACTGTTTCTGATTTCCATTCCTTGATCTTCCCTCTTTATGCCCCTGCCTTTTAAGCGAATCATGATTTTGTCGAGTATCTTGCTAGTAACCCAGGATATTGGTTATGTCTCCCTAAATATTATTTTTGCTCTACAAAAGAAGGTTACATAGAGCTCTTCTGATTAAATTACATGCTTCTGGCCAGCCAAGATCTTCCCTTATGGCTCTGGGACATCAAAGGGGAAATCCACATTAAAATGGAGAGGTTTAGTCCTCCTTGTTGCACTCAATGGGAGAGATTTCTCTCTGCTCCCTTTTCTTAGAGAATTTACTTTAGGAAAGATGTAATTATAGATTCTTTCTCTATCTCTAAAATGTGTATTCATTGTGAGCTACAATAACAAAGGACTGTGGATTGTATATGTATAAACAATTGTCTTCCAGTTCAGTCTCCCAACATGGTATGTTCTGGTGAATATATTCTTCTGAGCTGCAGACTGTCCTCTTTATATATTCATATGAAAGAAAAGAGGTGAACGAGTTCTCTGGGTACCAGTCCCACTCAGAAAAACTCTCCCTCCTAACCAAATCACTTTCCTGAGTCCTCACCTCCAAATGCCTTCATGTTGGCAGTTAGAACTTTAATTCAAGAGTTTGGGATAAGAAAACAGTTGATTCGAGTCAAAGAGAGTGTTCCCAAATACATGAATATGGTGAAGAGTAGCTGTCCTTAAAGAAAGGGGAGCATGCTAGACCTTCAACTGACAAACGTTAAGATAAAAACAAAGTTACATATGGTGAAAAATTAGCCCTTCGATCTGAGTCATGAGCAAACCTGAAAGTACTTGGATCCATGTGTAACTGACAAGCCTTTATTAGCAGCTGCGATTGCTTAAGGGCTTCTTTCCCCTGTGGTCTAGCAGAAGTTTGCAGAAGGGACCTATTCTGCAGCATGTTTAAAACTCATAGCCCTATGTACAGTGAACTCAGCAATCTGAAGCTATGCAGGCTTGTACAGCTAGCTCTTGGACCTTGGTCCTTTGATGGAACAAGCATATTGGTTTAGGAAGATTGCTGTGTCATTGGCATGGCAGCCTACTTCCTACAAGGTCAGGCGTGTTATACACCCATCAAGAGAGGTTGTGAACAGTTTTACCATAAGACTGTACTCTGTGTGAGGCAGCAGTGGTAGTGGTGTGCCCATTGATTGATCCTTTAATTTACTAATCTTTCTCAGTTCTATTAGCACTAGTTAAGGACAGATTAGAATTCTTCTAAGGCTATTACCCACTTTTGGCTTAGCTCTCTTACTGACCATAAAAATTCAAGTAGGGAGAAAGATAGGATTGGAGTGGGACACTAACACATCTTAACATCAGTGAGTTTGGGGGCTATGTAGAGAAACACGAAGAAGAAATTCAAAACTACAGTGTTAGCAATTCAATCAGAAGATTATTGAAAGTAAATCATCCTTACTCTGGAAAACAGACAAGAGAAAAAGATCTTCATTATTACAGGCAGCAGGGTCATTGGAAGAGAAAAAGGAGGACATTCCTAAGATGCCTAAGGGACAAGTAAAAGAGAACCAGCAGAGCCTAAATGGACAAAGCTCACAGTTAGAAATATGAAAATGGCTGCAAACTAAAAGGTTGAGAGAATTGCAGGAATGGGAACTGGGTAATGGCACATACTTTGCTAACTTTGCTCAGGCTAATCTGTCTTTAACCTGTTCTATGGACACTCATATTTTTCCTATTTGTTCTGGGGAATTCCTGGGGATTCTCTTGCTTTGCATTCTGTGATAGATCAGCATGGCTGTTAGTACTGGGGGCCAGTACTATCCCATTCCTTTTCCTTTATGGTTCCCATATGTATATGTCATCTTACTGAGGAACACTTTCTTGAGAGACCCCATAGTAATTTAAATGCTACTGTATTCTGTGTTCTAGATGGTGGGCCTTTGGGGATAAGAAGAGGGCAGGGAATTAACGATGCTTCTTTCTTTTTGCTTATGATATAGTCTAGTATTGATGTCAAGGGATTCTTTAAGGGTCTCAGGACTTTGTTTTTAATCAATAAAAAGCTGACGAATTTGTCCTACTAAGGGGTCGAACCCTCATGCCCTTAATTAAACCCAGCAATGCAGGGGTCTGTAGAATATACCAGAGTATTGGTAGCAATACTATGGTAAGAACTGAAAACAGTAGGAATAGGAAGTGATGAAAAAATGAGAACTAAGTAGGCAAAGATTTCACCCTAGAAACACAAAAAGCTATTCAAACTACAAAAGATTTTGTGAAGGAAATCAGAAAAGTTGGCATATAATGCACTTTTGTGAGAGTCTGCATCCCATTCTAATATAAAAACTATTTGAACATAGTAAAAGTCCATTCCCATAAATAAAAATTTCTGTCATTTATCTGAAAAAATCCATCTGAGGCTTTAAAACTTTTAGGAAAAATATAGATATATGTATGTTTAGTAATGTTAAAGAAGGTAATGAGACAATACTGAATAGCATTCAGTAAAAAAAAAAAATCGGAGGATTGAAAATATTTTTTCTTTCCAAAATTTGTCTGGAAAACATAATATATGAAGGTTTGACTTGTAGAGCACTGAGGAACGAATGAGGAAATCCAGTGAGTTTGTGGCTAACAACTTCATGTGTATAATTAATAATATATTTACAGAGAAATAGTCTAATTCAGTATTGATTTCCATAATCAAATATCTTCAGTCATTCATAAAGTGCAAGCTAATGGTTATTCAATATTTTTTTTTATTCTACATTCTTGTCTTTAGAGAAAAATATTTCAAACAACTCTGTCTAGGACTAGCTAATTGTAGCAGCTTTGCCAGGAGCCTCAAGTCCTTACTATGAGGATCCATTGCTCAGTATGTCAACTTTGGTTCTGTATGCCCAAACATCCAGAAGGTGTAAACACTGTGAGAGTTGGTGCCAAACTTAGAACTGCTTTGCTGGTGGAAGCCTGAGCCCAGCCCCTTGTAGCCTGCCTCTGGAGCTGTCTTTGCTTTACTCTACGCTGCTCTCAGGAAAATTCATTTGGCGCTGTAGAAACCAAATAAAAGTCGTAAGTTACATTCTGTGTAAAAAGAGACTTTGGAAGCAGATGTCTGTCAAATTTTGGGAATAGACAGGATATTAAGTGATCATCATTCACATTTCCCAGGTTTACAAATTTTTCCATACAATGTCTAAAAGAAGGTGAACTTGGGAAAGTCATATTGTGTGGTTCCAGATAAAAACTTCAGGTCCCTTTCCTGCATCAGTTAAAAATGCAAATCCAAAGGGACTTCTGGTGTCATCTTGAACTCTTCTCTGTGTACATTATGTTTTCTCCTTGAGAGGCAGAGTAAGCGAACTATGGCAAGGCAGGAATCCATGAGAGCTGGGTTCACCTTCTACTTCTACGCAACTCGTCAGATGTGGCAAGGTGGGAATCCATGGGACCTGGGTTCACCTTCTACACAACTCCTTGGATGTGAGCATATTAAAATGATGTATTTTTGAAGTGCTTTTACTTTTACTAGCCCTTTATAATCTGTCAAGTTTAAATGAGAATGCCATCATTCTCACAGTTACTGGGAATGTTATGAGAGAAGTGTAGCCAAATACTTAGAAATGATGATCAAAATTCACCGACATGAGCATTTTTATAGATGAAGTACTTCTCAAAGCCACCAGATTATGTATGAGAGACTCAAGTCTAGACATTTTGTCTTTTACAATAAAATGTATTGCTAGTCATAGCCCGAGGCAGTAGTTTTGCTGACCTGGGCATAAAGACAAAATTCACATTACTAAAAAGGGGAAAAGAAAGCATGGAACAGATGAGATAACTATTAATTTCAACTGCTTGTCTAATGTTAATGTGTGTTAACTCCTGTTGTACTAGTTTAACAAGTGCGAATCACCCTGAATTATTTCCTAATAATTAACTCAGGCGATACTCATTTCATACAAAAAATCATGAGATTAGTGAGGCCAAGGGGCAACTAGAGCCATCGTGCCCAGTTGTGCCTACCAGGAATGGCTTCTGACCAATACCTATATATTCTCATCTTGGATTTTGCTCTCCTTCTGTTTTGAATGTAATTACAAGTTAAGCATAATTCAAGAATGATGTTCTCAGGGCTTTTCAAGAGTACCTAGAGAATTTCTGCAGTCTGCAGTCAAGATTTGTGTGTTTGCTCTCGTCGGTCTTCATGGTGTCACAGATTGCATCATTCGGGTTTGACTTGCCCTTCCCTTGTGCTGTTTTGTTGATTCTTGAATTCCCAGCTCAGCTTCACCCCCACTCCCTCCTGGTTTCTAAGCATGTTTGCCCCGCATGGTTTGAATCCACAATTGCCTCGCAGGACAAATAGTGCCACATGTGAGGTTCAGCTCCCTGACTTGCATTTTTTAAATCCTTAAATCCTGACTGGATAAGTTTTCTCCAATGTTTCCAAGGAGATGGCTTTGTTGATGCTGTTTTCCCCCAGCTTTTCCCTTGGTCTCCGTGGGAAGAAACTAGCCTTTCTTAGGTTAAAGGGAGAAGGCTCAAGCCGGAAAAACGGTCTCTGAATGGCATGTTCAGAGTCAGTTTTAGTCTGTTTCTCAGCTGATCCAAACTCAGACGCCTCCACCTGTCGCTTCTTCTGCGAGTGTCATTTATGGAGATTCATCTGGTTTATGCGGTTTACAGTCATCATTTTAGGCATTTTAATGAGAAATTTAGAAATAGTATACAAGTGTTTGCAAGCAAGGCTTGGGGTCATGTGTGTTTTTTTATTTCTTCATGAACAAAAATTTTAAGTACATATATTGATAATAAAATAGGAACATTGGTTAGTTGTTCATAATTAGTATATCAACATTGGTTTTGAGTAATTTTAAAATGATTTTAATGAAGTCATTTGCACTGTGAAATATCTTCAGTGAGAAACAAATTACAACAAAAGAAAACAAAACAAAAACTCAAACCAAACCAAAATACCAACCAACCAACCAACCAACCAGCCAACCAGTGAAAAGTGGCAGTGGGGTGAAATTTGAAATGTTCACAAATCAAGTCAAACCCAGAAACTGATTAGATTTTATCTTTTCAAATCAACCATAATATAATTAGCTGATGTTTTATATTTTTTCTAATGTGGTGGAAACTGCTTTCCATAAAAATTGTAACCATCACTCTCTGCATGTGGTCTTCATGGCTGATGCACATGCCTCTTCTTTACCACTGTTCCCATATGGGTCACCTGGGACACAGGAAGGCATCAGCAGGAGACTGTTGGATGAGTTTTTATTATTATGTAAAGATAATAGTGAATTTCATTTCCCCCTTCTCATATTTCTTTTTTAAAAAAAATAAATTTATTATGTTTTGTATAGTGTTTTGCCTGGGTGTATACTTGTACACCAGAAGAGGGCACCAGATCTCATTGCAGATGGTTGTGAGCCATCATGTGGTTGCTGGGTATTGAACTCAGGACCTCTGGAAGAGTAGTCAGTGCTCTTAACCTCTGAACCATCTCTCCAGCCCCCATAATATTTCTTATACTTCTGTTTAGAACTCATTTGTTTCTGCCCTGTATTACTAAATTTTGAGTCCTTAGGACAAGAATAATGCTTAGCATGGTCAGTTTACAGTGTCAAAGTCAAACTATAATGTTGTTATACTACTGAGGTTGTTATTCCTATGCATATTGATCACATTTTAAAACTGACTACTTTCAATTTCTTAAATGCTTTGTTTTCACTGATATTTTACATAGTCTCAGATTCAGCATATCCTTGCAAAGAAGTAAAATGGTCTGTTTGCTTTGGTTACAGCAAATGAGTTTTTATGTAAATAGTAGACTTAAGGAAATATGAAATTATATAATTAAGGGCAAAAGATATCTCAATGGTAGGGTCTTGCTTGCTTCCCATGCATGAGGCCCAAGTTTCATCCCCCACCCCTTTAAGTCCCACTCCTACAACAGCAGCAAACAAACAAACAAAATCAGTCAAATGGGAACCATCCCCATGAGTTATGTAAAGAAGGCAATTTGTTGGGGCTTCTAACAACTTAGCTACAAAGACATTATCCATAGCACCTGATGGTTGGAGTAAGGAAATTTTAAGATTGGGATGACATTTTTCATTGTTTTTTTGGAGGACATTATTATATGCATCTCTTTCTAGAAGATTGCTTTGAGCTCCTCAATAAGTTCTATGCTGATTGAATTTAATCCTAAAAAGGGCTTTTCCTTTGTTATACTTTTGCTGAAATTTTATAGAAGATATTATCTTTGACCCTCTGAAGAGAAAGTGCTAATTTATTCCCAAGGAAAAGCAGACTTGTATTTTTTTTCCTTGCTTCTGATGGATTCCTTTGATTCAATTACCTTCCTTATAAAAAGTTAACTGAGCATAATAGCCTATACCAACCATGGGGAGAAGGTTTAAGCTTTCTATAAAGTTATATAATTTTGTGAAGACAAATATCAAATGTGTTTTTTAAGAATCAATTTAAGTTTATTATTTTGCTGCTTCTGAACTAGAAATGAATCATCCTATATCATTTACAACGTGACATGGCTGGGGTGTTTTGATGTCATTGCAATATCATAATAGAGAATTTTTAACATCTGTTAAAAAGTTGCAGGTTTGTTGAGAAGAGAGCTAACAGAAAGTTAGCCCTTAAAATGAGCTCCCTTAGAAGGAAAGGCCTCGTGACTATGGGATATTGTGATGTATCCTGAAACTCACCCTGTAGACTAGGCTGGCTTTGAACTCACAGAGATTCACTCGCCTCTTCCTCCCAAGTGCTGGTCTTTCTCCTGTCTAAACTCTTTTCCAATCCTCCCTATCTTTCTACCCACCTAACTTTAAGCTTCCTTGATTTCAAAACCAAACTGAAAAAAAAAAAAATCAAACAACAGAAAAGCAAGATTAAAAAAAATAAATATGAACAAACAAAAGCAAAAGCACACAAAGGTCATGGAGCCTGTCTTGTTTGAAAGAAAATGGCCCCCAAAGGGAGTGGCACTACCAGGAGGTGTGTCCTTGCTGGAGTAAATGTGGTCTTACTAGAAGAAGTGTGTCACTGTGGGAGTGGGCTTCGAAGTCTTTTTCTCAAGTTTCCCTTAGTGTGGCAGTCAGTCAACTTCCTGTTGCAGGCAAGATGTAGAATTCTCAGCTACTCCTCCAGCACCACATCTGCTTGCACTCCCCTGTGCACCCGCCATAATGATAATGAACTGAACCTCCGAAACTGTAAGCAAGTCACCCTAACTAAACATTTTCCTTTTTAAGAGTTGCCATGGTCATGGTGTCTCTTCATGGCCATAAAAACCTAAGTAAGACACAGTCCTTTTTGAAAAATACTTCTATGTTGAATGAACACAATGACAAAGCATAAAACCAGCTGGGCTACCAAACAGCACTTTTTCTCTAAACATTTCTTCCTTCCTTTCATTAGAAATTACAACACTGGCAGGAGAAAAAGTCTGAGGTAAACAAACAAGATGGATACTTAAACACTCTGAAAGCAAACTGAGAAAGTTGTTCAGATACCATCTTACCAGACATCTCAAAATAAACTAATGGACATCAACCAAACCAAGCAAGGTCTTAGCAAAAGAACTGCTCATCTGCTGAGGAAGCACTGCTGGAGGGTGGGTACAAGGGACTGTTGCATACTTGGTTCTGACCTAGGTTGCTCTTCCAATGATTGTCCTTTGAACCCTGCACTGAGGTGCCCTACCTCTCAACTCAGAATAAGAGATGGTTTATTGTGGAGCCCAATATATATATATATATATATATATATAAATTGTCTTAGTATCCTGTCATGCAGCTGGGGTAAAATACTTTGACCAAAGCAACTTAAAAGGGAAAGGGTTTATTTTGCCCCAAGTTTCAGGTTGCAGTCCATCATGGTAGGGAGGTCAAGGCATTAGAACTTGGAAGCACTTAATTGTCCATGTTTGCATTTGGAAGAGATCAATGAAAACATTAGCTCTCCTACACAGTCCAGTATCCACTCACAGTGGGAAGGTATTCCCACCTTAATCAAGATACCCCCCTAGATAGGTGCAGAAGCCTTTTCCCCAGGTGATTCAAGATTCTGTCAACAATACTAAGAGATCATTACAGTGACCATGGTCAGGCACACAGATTTTGGTCTCCCTAAATACCATGTTCCTATATGATCACCACTTTATAAAATTCTTTTACAATTTTCTTTGTTCTCTTTTCATATATATATGATTAATATATTTGATTAAAACACCAGGCAAGGGGATTACAGAAATGAGAAAGATTTCTCTTTGCCTCATATGCTATCTAATAATGTTCTTAACCTTTGGGCTGGGAAAGCATTAGAGAGAGTTAAGTGGGGGCTGTGCTTTGCAAAATACATGTGGGCCTCTCAGAATGACTCACAATGTCAGAGTCAAGTTTTTGGTATGTGTCTTTGGAGGCTTCCTGGTTCTTTTGTAAGTAGAGGGGTTTTGGTAGAAGAACATGTGTACCAGGACATAAGGAGTTGTTTTTTACAGAAAAAAATCCTAATTGTAAAATGGTATTTTATAGATAAACCTCATCTCTCCATCCTCTATTTTGTATTGAAGCCATGCAATGCTACAGGAAAATATGTCTTTTCCTAGGGTTGTCCAGGTCAAAGTTTTCCCAGTGATGAAAGATATACCCAATAGGAGGGTATTCAATAGGACAGGAGAAATGTTCTCTACAATGACCTACAATGGAGGGGAAAGGAGAAAAAGGAGACCTGAATTTTTTTTAAAGGATAGCCCCTTGAGTAATAAAAGGAAGGTGAATTTTCAGATTCCAGGGATATCCATCTTTGGAATCTCTCCCAAGTGTGCTGGGAGAGATTAACCTCATGTGGGTATTGAGATACTTCTTTTCAAAATCATGCTCTCCATGACTTAATTTTTTTTTTCTGATTAGGGTACTCCTGGGTGTAAACAGTGACTTTTAGGTCCCTACTATTGGAAAGTCTAGTTCCTTGATAAAGGTGTGGTATATGTGCCAGGTTACTGAATGCGTGGCAGAAGCTGTCTGTGGCTGAGTGGTGGTTCCATATGAGGAGAGTTCTGGTAACCTCCAGACAAGGGCAGAAGTGTGTTCAAGGAACAGTGCCAAAGTCACTCTATCTAGAGTAGGTTGGCGAGTAGGAAGGTAGGGGAACAACAAAGATGAATTGACAGAGAGAGAGAGAGAGAGAGAGAGAGAGAGAGAGAGATGAGACGAGAGAGAGGAGAGGAGAGAGGAGAGAGGAGAGAGAGAGGGGCGGAGGGGGAGGGAGGGAGGGAGGGAGGATTTCTTCTGTTCAAGGAGGAGAAGTAGGTCCTGCAAGGCTCACTAGTCCATTTAAGACCATAAAATGGGAAACTTTTAGTTCTAAACAGAGGATTAAGACCTATCAAATATTTTCAAAAAATAAATATGCAAGCATATAGAGACATAAAGAGTCAGATGATAATGGCAGAGATAATATGAGGTGTTAAAATTGCAAATCATCTGATACTTTTCTCTCTTTAATAAACTGGGAATTTCATTCATTTTCATCATATTCATTCTTTTACTCCTTCCCTTCCCTGCCCACACAAACTTATGTATGTTTGTTTGTTTTATATGACCTCAAATATAGTTTGTGCTACCCATATACTTTTGAATGTGTAGTCTTTACTGGAGAGTGTTGGCCCCACCAGGGACTGTACCCTTGAAGAAAACTGAACCACCGTCTCCCTTCCAATAGCTCCTGAAGTAGGGGTGGGACTTCACACTCCCCTCCCCTCTCTATGCTCGAATTTTGTCTGGTATGCAACTGTGCAGGGCAGATCTTCTGCATTTTGTCTCGACTGCTGCAAATTCTTATGTGCAGCTTCCCTGCTTTGTCCTGAAAAGAGTTTCCTTGTCATCTACTGCCTCTGGCTCTTGTAATCTTTCTACTCACTCTCCCACATTGAGAAGCAAGTTGGTGGTGTAATGTAGACGTCCCATTTAGCGGCGAGCATTCCATAGACTTACTCCCTGCACCTTGACTAGTTGTGGGTCTCTGTGGTTAGTCAACTGCTACAAAAAGAAGCTTTTCTACTAAGGATTGAAAAATGTGCTAACTTATGGTGAAAGGTAAACATTTGGAATTTACTTAATACTGTTTCTATGTGGTGATTAGTTTTCTGTTACCGTGACACAAGCTAGGGTCATCTGTGAAGAAGGAATCTCAGTAAAGAAAATCCCTCCATCACAGTGGCCAGTATGCAAGCCTGTTGGACATTTCTTTAATGATGTGGGACAGCAAAACCAACTGGGGAGGTGGCACTGGTTGTTATAAGGAAGCAGGCTGAGTGGACTACTTGACAACAAGCAAGCACATAGCATTATTCTTTGGTCTCTAGTTCCTGCCTCTGGGCTCCTGCCCTGACTTCTTTTCATGATGATCTGTGTTTAGGACGTGAAAACCAAATAAATCCTTTCCTATGTAAGGTGCTTTTGGTCACAGCACTTTATCACGGTGAGAGAAAGCGAATTAGATCTGTCCCTTTACCAGGTAAATGTAGCGTTTTTGCCCCTAGAGTCTATGATCTATTCAGCCGCAGGCTCTTGTTCCCTTATAATGATGATAAGTCTGGGTTTTAACTTTTGGAACAGGCCTTAAATCCAAGAAAGAAGTAGTCGGTTACATGTCAACATCAGGGCACTTTTGTGTTAGTGGGCATGTCTGGCCAGATGTCAATTGAGCTTGCCAGGTTCCCTGCTGGGGAAGACTGGTGATTGCTTTTCTGCTCTTTCCTGTCATTAGCACCTTCCAGCACTATGAAGGTTAGCTAGCAGGATGAAGTTTCAAGGTCAATGCCAGCTTGATTTCTTTACATTATATCATACAAGGGTGTGGTGTCTTCAGCAAGGGGGTCTTGGTGTTAAGTTCTGGAGGGCAACCAGGAGCATAGGGAACAGCCTGTGATGTTTTGAGGACTATGGGACTTCACTTGTCAATATCACCAAAGAGGCAATCCGTTCTTGACACGTGGTTTCTTATTTGATATCCTGTGGTGTCTAATAGAGATATTATTGCTCCCATTATAGGTTGACTCTAATATTTAAATTATATTTTATATGTCTGTGCATACATCTAGGCACTAATAGTGAGTACTAAGCCATCAATTCTAGGGGAATTATAAGCATAGGCTGCTGTGAGCTTCTGATCATCACATTTTCATCAGCCAAGCAATGTTTGACATGTTTTTATTTGCAGTTGCAATCATTAATGTGGTGATGTTTTGTTTGTGCTTTAACAAATAAAGCTTGCCTAAAGATCAGAGTGTGAAGCTAGCCACACTAGTTAACCGTAAAGGCCAGGCAATGGTGGCACACGTCTTTAATCTCAGCACTTGAGAGACAGAAGCAGATGAATCTTTGTGAGTTCAGACTACCATGGGCTGCACTAGATTAATAGTCTCAAAGAGAAACAGAGCCAGGTGGTGCGTGGTGGCTCACACCTTTAATCTCAGTACTTGGGAGTCACACACCTTCAATTCCAAAGCTAGGCAGGTGGAGACAGAAAGGGATATGGCTTGTGTGGAGAGAGGAATATAAGGTGGAAGGAGACAGGAGCCTCAGGATTCAGTTGAGGTTTCATCAAGACAGTATTCAGTTTGAGGACTTGTAGAGAGAGGATATCTCATTCGGTCTGAGGATTTCATAGAGGTAAGAACTAGTGGGTGTCTGCTCCTCTTCTCTATTTTAGTTTTCATCCCCTAATATCTAACTCCAGATTTTTATTATTAAGACCAATTAGTATTCGAGAGACACCTTAATAAATATGTTGCTGACTCAGTGGCATTAATTAGCACTGAAACTATATATATATATATATATATATATATATATATTCTGGAAGTGGCGTCAAAACTTTTTGTGCTTAGTTTTGCATTTGCTGAAACAAAATGGCTAACATGAACTTACAAGAGAAGGGGATTATTTTGTCTTTCATTTATAGAGGCCTCAGTCCCTGGCTGCCCCATCACTTTAGGACATGGTGGCAAGGAAACACTGCATTGTGGGAGTGGGTACTGCAGAATGTTCCTCATGTCATAGTAGCCAGGAAGTAAAGGGAGAAAGGAGTATCCCAATACCTCATTGCCTTATTGATTCCACTTTTTAAGGTGGAACTCACCTTTACCATATTGGCCTTTGGAGGCTACAAGAATGTAAAGGAAAAAACACTAAACAGACCCCACAGATGACATTGGTTTGCATAATAGGAGCCGAAATAAGAAGCAGCATGTCACCTGGTTTGCTGGCGGTGTGATCCCAGTGACTGAAGCTTTTCACTGTTTTGTCCTTGAATGACCACAAATCCCCCATGAGTATTGATCACGGGGCTACTGCAGACAATTAGGTATAAAGAAACATAATCCGTGATTGGAGAGGGTTGAACGTGCTTTGTGGTAGCACTGACCAGTTTTGCTGATCACTTGTAATTCTTCACATTTTCTTTTAAATTGTGTCTGTTGGCTAACGTAATTCCTTACACACTGTAGTCTTCTGTCTGACTCATTTAAATTTTAATATGAAAGACTAGATCAATAAAACTCTCAGTCATTTTATTGTGTGCTGTTCCCCCACTCCAGCCGCTTTGGATAAAGAAAGATTTCCCATTTGGCTTCTTTTTCTATTAACCTTGAAAGTAGGACACGGAGAAGCCAGCTGGTGACCGAGGAACTGGCACCCATGCATTGAACTGGGCTGCACCCTCCGTAGACTCATAAAATTTAGATTTTTTCTTTTAAAAGCTAAGGAGGAATTTTAAAAAATTTGTTTAGTATCAGCCTTTATAGAACCTGCAGCCCTATATTACCGTTTACCTTGCAAATACTCCTTATTTTGAAGTCAAAAGATATGATTCTTAGAGTCAGAAAATTTTGTTACATTTAATACTAAAGTGGAGACTGGGGAAATGACTCCATGAGCAAAGTGCTTGGGGTTAGCATGGGGAGCTGTTTGATCCCCAGCAGCATAAAAATGTCAGGCATCAATAGTCCAGTGCCGGGGAAGGGGTGGAGGTAGTGAGAGTAAATCATTGGAGCTCTTTGGTCAGCCAGCACACTCAATCTAGATCCTGTATTAAAAAAATAGGGTACAGATGATTGGAGAAGACACCTGGGGCATTGACCACCTCCCTCTCCACAAACATGAAGCAGTGCAGAGTGAAGCCATTCATGTCCCCTTCTCTGTTGTGCGTATTACATGTGGAAGACTATCAATCATATATATATATATATATATATATATATATATATATGTATGTATGTATATGCACACACACACATATACATGTAACAGATGTAGAGTGTTTTTTTTAAACAGTTGAGTGCTCAAATTTAATACTCTCATTTAGAAAACATTTCCTGTATAACACATGCTCCCAAATGTTAGTTGTGCTTCTAGAAACAAAACTTAAGAACCTTTTAAAGACTGTTTTGTTTTTTTTTTTATCACTTAGCCAAATATCATCCACTTACTGGGGACTTTCTGGATAAATGCTTGAGGAATCACTTACTTCATAGCCCTTACTAATAGCCATACTTGTCCCAAATTACTGAATATTGAGTTCTACTATAATAATTACATCCAATTAAGTTTTTTCTTTCCATGTCTTAAGAAGGAATTCTGCATATTTTTGAATAATGTTACTTCATACTTTGATAAAGATGCCCAACTTCCTTTGAGGGTGAAAAAATCACTTCTGTGAATTTATTTAAGATTTTCAAGTCCAAGATTACCAGGAAAGATTACCACAACATAGTTCTGGCTACAGTTGTAAAGTGGTTTTTTTTTTCACTTACTAAAATTGAGGAACAATTTCAATGTAATTTCAAATAATTTCTAAATTCTTCTTCACTTTGGGTGAAATTTCTATTTGAAGGACATTGGAAACTTTATCCTTCTCTACAAAAAAAAGTGGTGTATAAACATGCTGTATCCAAATCTTTGTAGAATCTGTTGAAGTTCAACTTCCTCATTCTGTCTTTAAAATTGGATAACCAGGGACTAGAGAGTTGGCTCAGTGGTTAAGAGTACTTGTTGCAGAGAACTCATGTTTGGTTCTTAACCTTTACCTGATGGTTCATAACCAACTGTAACTCCAGTCCCGGGGGATCCAGTGCCTTCTTCACATGTCTGTGGGCACCTGCACACACGTGGCAGGCACACACACACACACACACACACACACACACACACACACACACAGAGAGAGAGAGAGAGAGAGAGAGAGAGAGAGAGAGATGAGAGAGAGATGAGAGAGAGAGAGAGAGAGAGAGAGAGATGAGAGAGAGAGGAAGTCTTATAAATTACTCTTTTCAGCCGGGCGGTGGTGGCGCACGCCTTTAATCCCAGCACTCGGGAGGCAGAGTCAGGCGGATCTCTGTGAGTTCGAGACCAGCCTGGTCTACAAGAGCTAGCTCCAGGACAGGCTCTAAAGCTGCAGAGAAACCCTGTCTCGAAAAACCAAAAAAAAAAAAAAAAAAAATACTCTTTTCAATAGGGCCTTACAGACTCAAACATAATGGGCTTTATTTTTTCTTTCACTGTTTCTTTTCTTTACTTTTAAGCACAGTCTTGAAAGTTACAGATGAGCTTCACAAATACAATTTATTTTGATTTCCAAAGAGCAGTAGTAGCTGGAATTCCAGTCACAGATATGTGCACAGGTGTGGGATAGGGCCTGCTTTCATTCTATCACATCCACGCTGTGTAGGAACAGGTTTGTGTTTTCAGAGAGCAAATAGTAATTTGCTACAGTGGACAAATCACACATCCAGGGGAGATTCTGAAGACCAAAATGAATCCAAGTAATTAACCTGGAGCAGCATATATTCTAGTAAAGAAGCTATTATTTAATATAGTGTATAACATGGTAGGAAGCTCTCTGTATACACTTCACAACTAGATTTAGAGCCTAAAACACGGGAAAGGAAATAAGAGGTAACATGTGAAGGGGACCAATGTAGTAGGAATCACAGGCCTCTGGCTTCTTCATCTCATTTCCTGCTATTTCAGCCCCTGTAGACACCAACCATATGTATCACTTCCTGCCCCCGAGTTCCTTAAAGATACATAGAAGTATCAGTGTTCTCCCATAATGTCCCATATCTCAGTCTTTGGGAGTCTTACAAATCCCCTGTGTTGGAACCAGGGAGCAAGATGCAGCTAAGCTTTCTACAGACATGGTTCACTCCTCAAAGAAAGATCTCCCCTCCCCTTTCTTAAAATCTATATCCCAAATAGATATGCAGGCATATTCTTGACTTTCCCACAAAATATTAGCCCAATAGAGATCAGGTTTATGATTTAAGATATGTTTTGTTCTACTGCAAAAGCTGTCTGTCTCACAACTGTTTGTTTTATACTTTCCTGTGAAAAGCACATGGCATGCAATAGCAAATCCAGACAAGATGAACACAGTCCTTCCTTTATCCCCCATCAGTCCTGTTCACCTCTCAGCACCTGTGTAAAGTTCCCATCTAGCATTCATACCTCTCTGAATCCAGTCTATGATCCACACACACTGTACACCCAACTGCTGAAATCCTATGTGCTATTTGCATGAACATTTAATTACAGACTAACTTATGAATCCTGATTATCTATTTAAAAGTCTTCAAAGTGCATGGCAAGTTTTTCAGTGGGAGTGTATAAATCTATAGGTTACTGATTCTTTTAAAAACTTGCTTCAGTTTACAACACACGCATGAGCATAGATTTGAATAAATTTGACAGGACTCTGATAAAAATATCCCCTTATCAAAGATGTATAAAACATAATTATATTTTGTTTCTATGTATCTTTATTAACTTCAATGCAGAAAATGTACTTCCACTTTGGTCAGGTAGGAAGGGAGTTAGGAAGAGGTTTTTATTCCCTAATAGAACAGTACATGCATTCAATAACCAGCTATAAGAAAGTGAATGGCATATTTAGAAAACAGCAAACATTTTGGCTGATCTGCAGATAGACAGTGAGAAATCAAATTGGATGGAATTTTGGAGACAGCTGGTACAGGTATTGAATGCTAGTCTGGGGCCATGAACTCTCTAGCATCACTTTGTGAGCCTCTCTGGTGTCTGAGACAAAGTTGTCATCCTCGGGGTCAGGCTTTTTGTCCATCAATAGGCATCTAAGAGCAAAGCTGCAGGATGTGGAGTAGTGATAACGAGGCCTTTCCTCTGTGGACTAAGCCAAAGCACTCACAGACTCATTACTGACTACTTACGGAGAAGATGTAGCTCTTGGTTTCTTGAGGTTTGGATACAAATGCTGATTGTAGAATCACAGTCCAGAATAAAGTACACTACCAACTTGTCTTCTCCTCGTCACATAAAGGACTAAAGCAGGCACTATTGTATTGTGTCAAAGACTACATGAGAAGCCTGAACTCTGGAGTTGTGGAACCATAGTAGCTATAATATGTTTGTAATCGTCCGTTGACTCCCTATCAACCAGGCACCATCCTAACATATATGAATTGATTTCTTTATCCTTACATTCCTTTTCACCTGTACACTACGGTTATTTCCATTTCTAGTTGAAGAATCTAAAAACATGGAAAATTGATGACCCAGGCCACTGGGGTGCTGAGAGATCCTGTGATTAATTTTTATATCACCGCAATCTTTCTGTAGGTATTATATGTCTTACCTCTTTATACATCTGAAAGCTTGAAGTGACTTTAGGAAATGTCATGATGCCTTACTTATAATGCCTCAGTGCGAGCAGTAGAGAGCAAGGAGCAGTGACATATGTGGCGCCCCTCCCAACAAGAGTATTCTTAGCTCCACTTGATGACGGGAAAGTAGGAAATTACATAAACCGTGATACAAATTAGGAAGCGACCAATTGCACTTTCAGCTAACTCATTGTTTGGAAGAGGGCTGTGGCAGTACTTTCATCCCATTGGAAAGAGCCATTAATGAAAATATCTGGGTCAGGGTGTTATGGAAACATGAATAGTTGTGCAGCTTCCTCTACTTAACTTGTTCTACAATAGCCCAAAATGTTTTTGTACATATATGCTAAAAATCTTTAAATTATTTGGAATATATATACTCAAAATAGAAAATAGGTAAAATTTAAAACTCAAATTGCTTCAAAACCATTTTTTAAATAACAGTATAAGAAAGGAAAACAAAAGGGATTTTTAGTAGATTCAACAATAACAGAAAGAATAATTCTCAGTATTTTTTGACTTTGGAAGTGCTATACCATGAAAGGAGAATGAAAACTCTGGTGTTGGTTTAGCACTGTGGCTCCTTATTCCTTGCATTTTTTTTTCTCTCATGGTTTATTTATTTTTTTTATATTTAAAAATTTCCATCCCCTCCTTCTCCCCCTTCCCTCCCCTCCTTCTCCCCCTTCCCTCCCCTCCCCTCCACCCCTACCTCCCCTCCCTCCCTCTCAAGGCCAAGGAGCCATCAGGGTTCCCCACTCTATGCTAAGACCAAGGTCCTCCCAACTCCCCCCAGGTCCAGGAAGGTGATCGACCAAGCTGAGAAGGCTCCCACAGAGCCCATCCATGCAGAAGAATCAGAGCCCAGCGCCATTGTCCTTTGCTTCTCAGTCAGCCCCCGCTGTTGGCCACATTCAGAGAGACAGGTTTGGTCGCATGATCCGTCAGTCCCATTCCAACTGGAGTTGGTGATCTCCCATTAGTTCTGTCCCACCGTCTCCATGAGTGAACGCACCCCTCACGTTCCTGACTTTCTCCCTCATGTTCTCGCTCCTTCTGCTCCTCATCAGGACCTTGGGAGCTCAGTCCAGTGCTCCAATGTGGGGCTCAGTCACCTTCCCCATCCGTCGCCAGCTGGAGGTTCCCTCACGGTCCTGACTTTCTTTCTCATGTTCTCTCTCCTTCTGCTCCTCATCAGGACCTTGGGAGCTCAGTCCGATGCTCCAATGTGGGGCTCTGTCATTTTCTTCATCTATCGTCAGGTGGAGGTTCTATGGTGATATGCAAGAAATTCATCAGTATGGCTATAGGAACTGGCCTTTTCAGGCTCCCTCTCCTCAGCTGCCCAAGGAACTAACTGGGGGCGTCTCCCTGGATCCTGGGAACCCCTCTAGGGTCAAGTCTCTTGACAACCCTCAGGTAGCTCCTTAAATTAAGATATATGCTTCCCTGCTCCCATATCCACCCTTCCTATATCCCAAGCACCCCATTCCTCCGAGCTCCCCCCATTCTCCCCTTCACACTTTTCTCTCCCCATCTTCCCTTGGCCCAGTCTCGCCCAGCCCTCAAGTTCCCAATTTTGCCTGGCGATCGTGTCTACTTCCAATATCCAGGAGGATTACTATATCTTTTTTTGGGAGTTCACCTTCTTATTATCTTCTCAAGGATTCCAAATTTATAGGCTCGATGTCCTTTAATTATGGCTAGAAACCGATTATGAGTGAGTACATCCCATGTTCATCTTTTTGGGTCTGGGTTACCTCACTCAGAATAGTGTTTTCTATTTCCATCCATTTGCCTGCAAAATTCAAGATGTCATTGAGCTTGATAGAGGAGAAAGTGGGAAGTACTCTACAACAAATGGGCACAGGGAACCGTTTCCTGCGCATAACCCCAGCTGCACAGACATTAAGGGCAACATTGAATAAATGGGACCTCCTGAAGTTGAGCAGCTTCTGTAAAGCAAAGGACATTGTCACTAAGACACAAAGGCAGCCTACTGACTGGGAAAAGATCTTCACCAACCCTGCAACTGACAAAGGTCTGATCTCTAAAATATATAAGGAACTCAAGAGACTAGACGGTAAAATGCCAATTAACCCAATTAAAAAATGGGGCGCTGAACTGAACAGAGAATTCTCAACAGAAGAAGTTCGAATGGCCAAAAGACACTTAAGGTCATGCTCAACCTCCCTAGCTATCAGGGAAATGCAAATCAAAACAACTTTGAGATATCATCTTACACCTGTCAGATTGGCTAAAATCCAAAACACCAATAATAACCTTTGCTGGAGAGGTTGTGGGGTAAGGGGTACACTCATCCATTGCTGGTGGGAATGCACACTTGTGCAACCACTTTGGAAAGCAGTGTGGCGGTTTCTCAGGAAATTCGGGATCAACCTACCCCAGGACCCAGCAATTCCACTATTGGGAATCTACCCAAGAGATGCCCAATCATACAACAAAAGCATATGCTCATCTATGTTCATAGCAGCATTATTTGTAATAGCCAGATCCTGGAAACAACCTAGATGCCCTTCAGTGGAAGAATGGATGAAGAAACTGTGGAATATATACATGCTAGAATACTACTCAGCGGTAAAAAACAATGACATCTTGAATTTTGCAGGCAAATGGATGGAAATATTCCTTGCATTTTGCTGGAGTAATTTAGTACTTAACTGTTCTATTCAGTTCCATCTTCAATGCTCCTTTGTAAGCCCCCTATTTCCAGAAGCACTTCAAGATGTCCAGTATCAGTGTGCTTACATCATACATTGTTTCTCATGGAGCAGTAGTTTTCGAGATCCCCAACACCACAGATAATGTTACGGATGTGAAACGCACGCTCCAAAGGCTCATGTGTCAAAGGCTTGTTCTCCAACACAACAATGTTCAGAGGGAGGTTTTTGGGAAGAGACGGGGCCACAAAAGCTCTGACTTTGTGACTAGATACTGTACGACATCGTGAACATATACGACATATGGCAATTGATAATTCAGATGTTGACTCACCAGATGAATAATTCTCGGATGGGGATAATCCTAGCAAGGATTACAGGACCACCGACTCTGAATGCCTGTTGCCTGTATCCGTAATTTCTCTCATCTTCCACTTCATTTCTTCCCTAAAAATAGCTTTGGGTGTTTTCCCCCTGCTTGTGTGTTTATCCCATGAAAATATTTCATCTATTGGGGGCACATATATCTGTGGATGGTCAGTAAGATGATTTCTGCTTAATTTTATAATTCTGAAAAGTAGAAATAATGCTACATTACTCAGGCAGACATAGGATTTCTCAGACACAAGGACAGCCTTTTACACAGACAGCTAATTTTAGACTCCAGAAAAATATTCAAAGCAGGCTGGTTGGCCCTGGAGACAAATATTTGGTTGCCCCTAGAGACAAATATGCAAGACCATTTTCCCAGGTGTTGTTTGTTGCTGATTTGAGGTCAGGATAGAAACAACTTTATTAGACATAACTTTCCTGCAGTAATTTAGTCTCAGGTTCAACGTTTCACCAACTGTTTACTGTCTGGGAACCCTCACCAACTTAGAGCTACATGCTGGGCTTAGCGTTACTCACTGGCCGGTCCATGTCACCTCCCTAGCCTAAGAGAAACTATGAGACTTCTCTTGCGTTATCAGAATGGCTTGGGCAGTGAAAATGTAACATGCAATTGTCCAGATTTTGGCAGAGAGGCCAGTGAAGAGAGGAACAGCGGTGGTGAGAGAGATGTGGAGGCTGTGGGGAGTGAGAGAGAAGCTGGGATGGAGAGCTAATTAGGAAGCTGTCAAGAGGGATTTTTTTTTTCAGAGAGGAATTTTCCAAGGTAAAGCGAAGATAAAGTTACCATCAGAAAGCGTGTGTTTCATTATTTCCCTTGAGATAGAGAAGCTTAGTTCTCACCACAATCGTGGATGTTTTTTTCATACCCTGGATGCTAACAGGAGGCTAGCTCCCCAGTCAGTCATAAAATACTCCTTGGAGAGATTCATAGTTCAGTACATTATTGGGAGTTGACGGGAATGTGAGGAGACCTGGTTAGAGGAAATATCTCAGTGGGGACGGTGTGAAGGATTGTCTAGCTCTCTCCTCCTCCTCCTCTTTCATTGTCTCTATGACTCTTGTCCTCCACAGTGTAAAAAGTTTTGCTCTATCATGCACTGCCCTCTCTGATTTTCAGTCCTGCATCAGGTCTGCCACAACTCAACACCTCGGGTATACACAGCGATGTGCCACCCGAAGGAGCCTGGGGTGTACTCCGTGCTGTTCCTCCTGGGAACATGTTTTCCTTCTCTGAATTGGAAAGGATAAAAACAATGCTTAACTACAATAAAAGCAGATTAAAATTTTCTGAAAGTCTGTCAGACCTGTGGCACACACTTGTATTTCCACTGCTCAGAAAGTACAGGTGGCTAAATCAGAAGTTCAGGGTCAGCCCCAGGTAGAGCAAGAGTAAGACTGTCTCCAAACACTGCAAAGAAACAATGAATAAAGGTGCGTTTCATAGGCATCAGCAGTTTACCATTAGGGCAGAAGCGGTATTTTGTGACATTTTATAGTTTTGTGGCCATGAACCTAGAAATTCTGAATCATTCTATGTCAGTCACCTGGCAGTTTATAGAGCTCCATGACGATAGAATAATAAGAGAGATCACAAATAGTTAACTAGAACGTTTTGTTTCAGATTTTTGCTTAATGAATAGACCATAACAAGTGTTGCCCTGGGAAGGCAGACTGGGAGTAACTGTGAGATCATGGATGGGTTAACTGACTCCTTTACAGCACCTAATGCACTCCAGCTGTGTTAGAACATCTTGTGGTTTCCCGTAAAATATGCAGTGTGATTTATTTTTAAATGCAGAAAGTTTAGGTATGAGAGTACATCTAAAGGCATTCTCAAACTCCCTATGTGATGTAAATTTTTATATTTTTCCCTTACATGTACTTTCAAGTACATTCAGGCAAATTAAAGAAAGAGGGAAGGGAAACAGAACCACAGAGGTGATGGAGATCCAACCTGGAGTCCACTGACCTGGTCTCGTGGGAGAGAACAGTTTAGCATCGTGGAACTTAGGATGGAACTTGGGCTCACAGCTTTCAGACCACCTTGAGCTTCAAGCTAAAAGTCAAGCTGTGGCTCCAGCAAGCTCCAGGCTCTCACTACACAATTTACCATCTCTTCCAATGGGGATGAGATAATGAGACATTTGGGCAGAGCAAAGGGTGATAATGTAGACTTCTGCTTTTCTCAGTTAAATAGTTGTCCTTCTCAAATACAAAACAAACAAACAAACCAAACCAAAACAAAAAAGTACAAAAGCATCAAATTGCTTCATTGAATTCTCCTTTGATAGAGCCCAGTCAGCATGGCAATGTAACTTACACTCCAATAACGTGTGGGTACAGGAGCAAAGGAGAGACTTTCACAGTGTTTGCACACAGGGGTTTTCACACTCAAATGTATGCAGAAATGTGTGCACACGTGTGTGTGCCAGTAAAGGAGGAGTTTTTAACATTTGCTCTCTATGGTTGGTGTATTACCAAATTTCAAATAAATCAATATCCTGTGATCACTTTGTTTAAAAATGTGTTTTACCTAAGATGAGAGGGGACGAGAGAGCTGAGAGCTTATAAATCTGTCTGGGAAGGAATGTACTGAGCCTGAAAACATATTGCTATTCTCACCAAATATGTGCTTCATCTTAATAATATAATAAGCACAGTGGAGGGCATTGGGGAGATGGAGGCAAGAACAATGCAGAGGAGGTCATTTTCTTGATGGAACTTAGATTTTAGTGTGGTTTAGACAGCCAACCTATTGGTAAGCAAGACTCGACCAGCAAATGACTGTGTAAATAAGTCAAAACCATTTTCAGGAGCATGACTGAGAAACATTATATAGGAAGATGTCTCATGAGGATGTGGCTGATGTTCAGAGCAGCGTGACACATATCTAAGGGGGCCATTTTTGCCTCTAAAAGCTGTTGGGGAACCTGTATGGTTCAGGTGGAGAAAAGAGATCACAGCACTGAAGAAAATACATCTGGTTAAGTCCTATGTGTAGCGTGGATGGGTGGCGTAGAGGAAAAAACAGACAAGAGGAAAGAAAAAGGGGAAATTGAGACTGGCTTTCTGAGGTTAAGTCATCATGACTGCATAAAGGGGGTGGAAGTGAAGTGACTCGTTCTGACTTGGAAATACTTTATTGCACTGATGTAATGGCTTTTGCAAGCATCTACATGTGCTGAAATTAATGGTATGTAAAGAACAAAA
This sequence comes from Arvicola amphibius, assembly GCF_903992535.2. Taxonomy (NCBI): domain Eukaryota; kingdom Metazoa; phylum Chordata; class Mammalia; order Rodentia; family Cricetidae; genus Arvicola; species Arvicola amphibius. Next base: position 15,865,648 of record NC_052047.1, on the reverse strand, counting down.
AGAAACAGATTATAGCAATAAAAATAAATACAACCCAGGTAACTATTAGGATGCTATTTTTTTTAGCTTAATAAAATTGTTATGTAATTTGCCAGCAAGTAGTAGTTTGTTCTTGGACATAAAGTTAAATTTGACAGATAAATGTATGTACTTTCATTAGCTAGTCAAGATTATAATAAAAAGTACTGTATAGTGAATTAGAATCTTAATGTTTCAAGTTACATTAATATAGCCCCATAGATAAAATGTTTGGAAATTACAATTTTAGGTCTGATAGCAGATGAGATGATTAAAAATTATTTCAAGAGACATGGAATTATTTTCTGGTCATTATTTTTTCATTTTAAAGTGTTTTACATATCCAAACAACTCCCCTTTTGTACCAAGTTCCAAAATAATGCCATACTAATGTTACAGGTTTTTTTAAGGCCAATTAACCAAAACTTGAGAATTGTTGAGAGTTTTAATGCATACAGCACCAAATTATTTGAAGTTATCTTGGTTACCAAACATCACAAAACTCCTGTCTCACCAGCCATTGACTGGTAGTAGCTCTTCATCTAGGAGCAGGATCTTGTAAAATTTCCCGTATCCATGCTGACCTGTTGCCTTGTATAGTTATGCAGTTCTAGTTTAGTTTAGGAAATCATATTGTTCAGATTTCAAGGGTAGCTTCCTCGTCATGTCTGGAAGACCATCCAGTCTGGCTATTAAAATCTTTCCATCCTCTTATGATATTTCCCGTTAGCCTTAGGTGTAGCAGTTACATTGTAGATGTCCCAACTGGGGTGAGGCACCCTATAGTCATTAATTCTCCAAATTTTCACCAGCTGTGCATCTGTGTAACTTTTCTCAGCTGCAAAATGAAATCTCTTTGAGGGGGGTTGAAATCCATGAAAACAAAGTCTTTTTGAGGAGGGTTGAAACCTTGTTTATCTGTGAGTGCAAGGATAAATATTTAGGATACAGTTAGAACATTTACTGGTCTGGGGAAATGCCGTAGGAGATTCTTCTCTAGGATCTATGACCCCTGTGGCCACTGGTAGTTGTCTAGGAATATAGGACCAGGAAAGAATTTCCTCTTACTGGGTGGGAGACATGATAAATCCAATTAGGCAGCTCTTGATTGCACCCAGGATAAAAGTGCCCCTGTTGCAGCACTGGGGATGTATTGCTGAGCCTACAATTGTATTGTTGTGGTTCATATGCTTCATAACTATGTAGTCCTTGTTGTTATTTTTCTTGACAGATTGCAAGGCACCTATAGATACTAGAGTCTCCAGGGAGGAGACTTCCAGGTCAGTTCCAGCTCAATTTTACCAAATCTTTTGTCTGAAGTATGTGCTATCTTTAGCAGCAGAATCTTACCCAGAGAAGGGCAACAGCAGCAGTCTGTATTATTTTGGGAGACTGAGGGGCTCCCTTGATCAACTATTTGAAGGAAGATTTTCCCATGCCTGGCACTGGAATTTTTGCTAGTATATGATTCTTGGGGGAATCATTATTACCCCATGTGCATAATTACATTAACTAACACTCACACACACACACACACACACACACACTGAATTTTTGGGTAATCTTATAAACTAAGGTTTCCCCTTTTCAAAGATCTTTAGTGTTACTGTTCCTTCCTCTCTACCTTTCTGTATTACCCTCTGCCCTCCTCTGTTAAGGTATTCCCAATTTGTCCCTGTTTCCCAATTATAGCACCTGGGTCCTCCTATATCCCTCTCTAGAACCCTTCACGCTCCATCGTCCCATGGTCCCTTGCTACTTTCCTGGCCTTTTGTTGCTATTTCAGGTTCTATGCTCAAATCTGAAGATTTAGAGCTACACGTGGCATTTGTCTTTCAGGACCAGCGTTACCTCACCCAGTATATTCTCCAGGTCCTTCCGTTCACCTGCAAATCTTGTTATTCCATTTTTCTTTACAGCTGTTTAGAATTCCATTGTGTATATGCGCACTTCCGCTATCCGTTCATCAGTTGAAGCACATCTAGCTTGTTTCTGTTTCCTAGCTATTGTGAATATAATGTCCATGGTCATGTGGTTTTCTGTGTCAGTCTCTGTCTGATGCCAAAAAATGAACTTTAATGATGGGTGAGAGTTATGCTTAGCTGTGGGTATAAGGATAAGTATCTAGGAAGCATTTAGGAATTTTGCTGTTCTAGTAAAGTGATTGTAGTTCTCCTCTAAGGGTTCTTGACCTTACTAGCTCCTGGTAATTGGCTAAATTTCCAGTACCTGGCATGATTGCTTTCTTGTTGAGTGGGTTTAAGTGCAATTAGACAGCTGTGGTTACCAACAAGAGATGTCTTCCACTGTTGAACTCTTAGGGATAATGTGCCATGCTGGTCATTCCTGTGGTTCATAGACATCATACCCAGGAAGAAATAGTGCTTTCTTTCCTCCCTTAGTAGCTTGTATGGCATCTTCTTGGTATTATGAGAGATAATCCCCCGGGAGGAGGCTTTCAGGTCCAATCCAACTCAGATCCTCTATGTTCTGTGTCCAAAGTGCATTGTGTCTTCAACAATAGGATTTACTTGCCTTCTGGGAGACAACCAAGGGCAATAGAAATAGCCTTTGTTGTTCTGTGCATCTCTTGGACTCCCTTAGCTAACAATTCAAAAGGGGATTACTTATACTTGGTATCGGGGTTTTAGTTAAATATTCTATGACTTTTGGGGAAAGAGCATTGTTAACCAAATATTGTATCTTTATTTAAACTATATGTATATAGTGTACAATACACCTACATGTATTATATGTAATTTATTTAAATAAAATATGATTCCTTGTGGCCTTTTCAAACATCTGTAGTGTAATTTTTCTAATGGGAGCCTTAAAAGTTTTAGCCTTTAAGACTTCCATTCTGGGTTCAATTAAAGATGCCATGAATAGCTAAAGGGGGCCTAAAAATCTGAGGGTAAAGATTTGTACTCATAACAGTAATTGTCTGTCCATGTTGCTTCTTTCTTCTCTATACCCTTTTCTCTCTTGTTCTCTCTTGTTCCTGTTTCTACATTGTTCCACCCATCACAAATGTTCCCAGCAATTCCCCAGTCCTAGCAAACCAGATGTGGGCTCTCTCTCACTTGTTCTTTCTCTCTCTCTCTCTCTCTCTCTCTCTCTCTCTCTCTCTCTCTGTCTGTCTCTCTCTCTCTCTCTATCACACACACACACACACACACACACACACACACAGAGAGAGAGAGAGAGAGAGAGAGAGAGAGAGAGAGAGAGAGAGAGAGAGAGAGAGAGAGAGAGAGAGAGAGAGAGAGAGAGAGAGATCCTTGTGAGTGGCTAGCACATGGCTGGTAAACTTCTTAATGGAGAAAGTTACTTAAGAAAGGAATTAAATCATCCAGGAATTCTAGAGGGGAAGGTTAGTGCGCCACACTACATTTTTAGGTAGTAGATAAAAGAGCTAAATGGTTTATTTTCAGTAAAATCAGGAATATGGCATGAACTGTATTTTAAATCAGCTTGCTGCTTCTTTTCTCCCAGCAAGCCCAGAGGCTACCAGGTAACCAGGTAACTTACTACGTAAACATTCAGGGGAGAAGTTAATGGCTCTTGGTCAGATAACACATACACCAGGCGCTGCAGTTTGGGCCTAGGTTTTTACTGTTCTAAGCACAGAAGAGCCTCTAAACTATCAGTCCTGGGCTATGCTGTTACCAGCTGTTCTGGTCGTGGCTGTAATGGGTCTCTCTCCGGGTTGCAGTTAATTATTCTTCTGCTGTCCTTGAGAGTCCTGAACTGAAACCATCAGCAAAGTGAGGAGAGAGTAAGGAGTTAAGAATCCTTTGAGTGAGAGACCCAGAGCAGCAGCTTGGGCAGGTGATGCTCTATCCCTGGACCCCAAGCCTGCTGATGAAGATAACTGTAGGAAGGCAACTCTCTGCACTTACCTAGGAGACAGGAACAAGGTCCGGCAGTGGGAAACTGTTCTGAACTGTAAGAATAAATTCCCAAATATGCAACAAGAAGGGAATTGGCTACAGCCAAAATCTACAGCGAAGGACAGGCACTTATTCCCAAAGCAATAATGCCAAAAAGCCTTGCCACCTTGCCTTTTGGTTTAGCCCTTACCAGATCTTTGGTTCTGATAAGTCACTCATGAAAAGATGGTGGAGCAATTACTGTATAAAGTGCGGCTTGGAGCATTTTTCGATCCTCCCTCTCTTTCCTTTTGCATTTTCTTCCTTCTCCCCAATTAACCCCTCCCCCCATTTTTGCCAACTTACTTGATTCACTTATTTATTCTTTGGTATTTTATAGCCACCTGCAGGTTTTCTCTGTAGCTTTGGAGCCTGTCCTGGAACTAGCTCTTGTAGAACAGGCTGGCCTCGAACTCACAGAGATCTGCCTGCCTCTGCCTCCCAAGTACTGGGATTAAAGGAATGTGCCACCATCTATCACATATTTTAAGAATTGTTTAGTTTCTGTGACTTTGTCTAGTATAATTTCTTTTAAAGTTTATATTTACTCCTTTGTGGGCAATTATGTTTATGATAAACAGGGTTGATGGCAAGTACCTTTATCTACAGACCCACCTTGCTAACCCTATTCTAGTCCAATTTCTGTGTGGACAGAATCTTTTCCTGTCCATTTCAAAAATGCAATGAAGAGTACTATGTTTAACATTGGCAGCTGCTCAGACATTAGAGATGGAAGTCCATGACTCAGTAAGTCACAGAGTGAGAATTCGGTAAATAATCTCCTATACATGGATTTTTCTTCTGGTTTTCTTTTTCTCTCAATAACTCACTACACTTTCTCCTTGTTTCAAGGGTCTTGTCTCATGGGGAACATCAAGCAAATGTGATGCTGTTTGTCATCATGAATGCACTCTTCCTAGGCTCAGGTAAGCACTCTCTATTTTTTGCTCTGATAGATTGTCATACAGCATCAAAGGGTACCCAGGGTTGTTATTGGTGTTAGTCTATGATAAAAATATTTAAAATATTAATTATTTTTGGTTAACTATTTAAATAATGGTGATTATAACATTTATAGTCTGGAATATGACATTGAAAACCTAAATGCAAGTTCAGATATAATGCTGTATTTTATGAAGGTATTAATATAACTGTATTATAGATATTATAGTTCTAAGGTAATTCTATAACCACATTATATAAGAAAATATAGTTAAAGGTAATTGACCTAATCCCAATTACTTGATAAGAACTAGTCCTGTGTTAGGTATTGAGCAATAGCCTACAGATTAAAATTCAGCAAACAGCACAGGCTTGGCCCTGTCATTGTGGCTATGTTGGCTTATCCATGGAAGCTGTATGTATAAGAATAGTGTGTGTGTGTGTGTGTGTGTGTGTGTGAATGCACTCTACTTTGTCTCAGGTAAGCACACTAAATTTTTGCTCTGTAGATTGTCAGATAGCATCAAAGGATCCTAGGGAGGGACAAGAGTACCTGGTAGGAAATGATGGAAGCTTATGTCATTATCTTACCTATTTTATTTCTATCAATATGCATTCAGATAATGGTTTTATCTAAAAACAATTTTTAAAAATTTTATAGTAAACCAACTTGAGTTTACCATCCCTGTAAAAGACAATGAAACCATAGTCATTTGTGGTGGAAAGGTCAGGCAGTATCTGGACCCCGGGGTGGCTTGAGAAAATAGGCTTTATTGACATTGAGAGCTCACACAACCATAATGTACTTATGTAGTTTTTCTGTGAGACTTTCAGCAGTGGCTCGAGTGAAATATTAGTGCACCAAATACTCAACAACAGCAATCAAATACTCAAATATCGTTTTTGTAAGATATTGTAAGTGCATTTTTTTTAAAAAAAAAAATTATTATGTATACAGTGTTCTGCCTGCATGTGTGCCTGCAGGCCAGAAGAGGGCACCAGATCTCATTGCAGATGGTTGTGAGCCACTATGTGGTTGCTGGTAATTGAACTCAGGACCTTTGGAAGAGCAAGCAGTGCTCTTAACCACAAAGCCATCTCTCCAGGCCCTGCAAATGTCTTTGCAAAGTACCATTCTATCCACAGTTATAGAGGTATGAATTAACAGTTTCATAATCTCTGATCTCTCTTAAGCACTTCACATGTAGCTCCAAACAATACCTGAAACAGTTAATGCTCAATGCTGTTCTCTGTCAGGGATTTTACAGGTGTGATTTAGATAGTTAAAACTACTACTCTGATGTTGGAATTACAAAAATTGCTTCAAGTCAGCTGTGAAATGTGTATTGCCAAGAGAACACCTACATGGTTGTATCACAATCCTAGCAAGCAGTGTTGTTAGACAACACCCTGGGGGCTATGTGGCCATTACAAACCCAGTAAGTGATGGAAAGGGAGCTGAGTGGGTCACATCACTCTCAAACAGATGAGCATGATTTAACAACTGAGTCACCAGAACCAGGTCCTTTGTAAGATAGATGCTATTATAGGGGAACAAATTTGAGGTTAAATTCTTCACTGGTTCAGTGGAAGCCCAAATATTTGAGAAAATTGGTCTACATGACTTGAGGAGAAAAAAACTATCAGTAATGGATCAGTTTCACATGGGTACCACACAATTACTTTACACTGCTCCTGCCAGTGAAATTATTCCTGCCACTGACAATTAACATCTTATGGTGTGACATTAGATGCTGTCATGATGATTAATTGCTGTGGCTGGGTTTATCTTGACTTCTCAGAACCCAAATCAGTATTTAGTGACGGTTCCTGCTAGGAACACCATAAGGCCATTTTTCCACACGATTTCCCACAAACATCTGGCAGTAGATAAAATGTCTTCATTTAAGACAAAGACGCAGAAAGTCAAAACCATTGACTAAGTTACCCTAGGTCTGAGCTGTATGATGACTGCCTCGGTCCTCGGTCGGAAGAGCACAATTCCTCCACACACTGAATTTTCATTGTTGTTTGTAACCAAGAGACACTTCAGATGATGAAGTATTCCTCTGAGCTCAGGTTTATTTGAATTTATGCATAATCTTTTCATTATAAACGAGTTTATGAGATTTCTAAAGTTTCATCCACAAGCTGTGTAGTGAGCCTTATCTCTATTTACCTAAGAGAGATAATGACAACTGTATTACCTGCCACACAATTCTCTCAGAGGCAGGGAGCTGAGCCAACAAAATCCTAAACCCAGTGAAGCAGCAAATGAAATACCAGGACAAGCTTCAAGATCCTAAAACTGTGCGTTAAAGAATATCTCAGAATTAGTGAAATGCCCATTAACCAGCCAGAAATAAGGAAAGGTGGTTACTTCTGTTAGATTTCCTTTTCTGATCTTTTGGAATCTTTTTTTCCTTTCTACATTATTTTTAACTTAAAGCACCTCTTCTGTTCCAAAACAAGAATTCTACTAGTGAATACAGAGACCAGCCCTCCAGCCTTTGCAATTTAATAGCAGACAGGGACTTGAAGAAAGTGCCCAGACACAGTGAGGATCCTGTCCTGTGATGATCCTGCTTCCTAGTGTCTTTACATTTTAACTTGGGTCTATTTGATAAGTTCATACGCTATTAAATCTGTCTAAATCATGTACATGGAAAACCATAGAAATTATTGGATTTTACATTCTCTATATTCTCAGTTTAAAAAAAATACTTAATAGCCAGGCGGTGGTGGTGCACGGCTTTAATCCCAGCACTCGGGAGGCAGAGGCAGGCGGATCTCTGTGAGTTCGAGACCAGCCTGGTCTACAAGAGCTAGTTCCAGGACAGGCTCCAAAGCTACAGAGAAACCCTGTCTCGAAAAACAAAAAAAAAACAAAAAAAAAATACTTAATAGAAACATGTAAAATCTCATGTTCAGAAGATTTAGTGGTATGAACTTAAAAGTGATTGTGTTTAATGTTTTAATTCACCAAAATGAAACATTACTTTAAAAAAGAAAACACATATTAAATGAACTGTATTTTAATTACTTAGCTTAATTTAGTTTCAATTGCCTACTAATGAGCTTCTCAATAATTTAATTAGACAAGTATTGGAAATATATATGCAAGAGACTGTTTTTTTTTTTTTATGAAAGTAGCCCAAAAAATCTCCTGTTGGCCAAGCACCATAGTTTGAGCAAGTGGAGGCCAAATGATGTCTATGTCCCACACGAGGAAGGCTTAGACCGAGTCTGCATAGGAGGTATAACAGTCTTCAGAAGAAGGGAGGAAACTGCTGGATCTTATTAAATATGCCTGTCATCATTATCAAGATATTAGGGTCTTGTTTTCCATATATGACAGAACATTTTCATGTGACATATTAACACAGTAAGAGTATTAGAGCTAAAGTTAAAATATCCAAGATCATTATATGGCCTAAGAAAGGTAACTAATGAAGGAAACAGGCATCTAAAAAGCAGAAAATCAATTTATTTAATCAGATTTGAGAATATGTGTTTCTCTTAATAAAATTATTTGTATTTTGTGGAATATTCTGTTTGATGTTTGGCATATTTGAAACAATTTATATTTTAATTTCAATTTTTTCTTTAGGTTACTTTGAGTTCAGGGTTCTAACCTCGTGAGTTGTTAGTTTTAATGTTAGGGAAAGATTGCCCTGTAATATCTAAACTATTACCTTATTTGTGATGAATTTTGTTATATTATTTTTGGTATTCCATCAAATTTTATTCAAAACATAAATAGAACACTGTATCATAAAGAGTTCAGATAACAATGAAGTATTACTTTAGATTTTTCTAATAAAACATTTTCCCAATATTCCTAATATTGTTAGTGAAGGGATAGAAACAATGTTGGACTTGCGCGACACAAGGATTTACAGGTTGTGTGGGCAGAAGCACATCTTTCTTCTTGTATGATCAGAGAGATAAGTGAAGCTCCAATGGTAGTCACTCCACAGTAGCTTCTGTCTCTCTTTCCATTGGGACGATATAACTAGTTATAATATACATATAAAATGTTATATATACATGTGTAAAGATATATGTATATATTAATCTCAGGTTTTTGTATTATAGGTAATCTTAACTAGTTAATCAGAATATATGAGCTCCTAAGTTTGGAAAGATAATTAGCATTTTTGTCATTGGAGATTGATTCTGAAGGTGTACTTTGGATAAGGAAAGTCAGCTCCAGTCTTTGGGTATCCCTTGTAAGAGATAAGGTTTCCTTTAAGAAATTTCTCCTCTATCCTTAAGCATCTCACTCTCCAGGAACCTTAACCAATTAGTAGTCATAAATATCAAGGCAGGATTCAGTCAGGTTCTAAATGATTTTCATTAAACCAAGCAGATTTTAACCATTTCAGGAAAGATCATTTTCAGTGACCATTCCTGTAGAGCAAGCAGGGCTCCAGAGTCACAGGATTACACAAGAATTGTAGTGACCTTCTCAATCAAGCACCCATGTGTGCAACTTGTTTGTAAGTCCCATAGAGTGATAGTTCTTTATGTCAATCCTACTTTCAAATCTGTGCCTGGCCCATATTCCCTTTAGAGATGGCCTGAAATTAACATATTGGTGGGGAAATAGTATCAAACAATGAGAAAATTGTACTCTGATCTTTACAAAGTTTGGATGGCAAACTTTTAATAGTCTGGTCACCTCAGAGAAGTACTGATTGTCTTTCCTATATGTTTGTGGCATCTGGGTGTGAGATAGTATGATAAAGAGAGGTTAGAGGTCAAGAAGTATGCAAAAGCTACAAGGAGTTTATCTTTAATACCAGAAACTACATATTTAGGAAGAACTGCAGAGGACACGCAGCTAGGCACTATGTTCAGTGTTGAGTACTTCTGCTCATTGTGCTATGAATCTGGAAATCTACTACTCTAGGGCCCTTTTCTTCATTTTTCTCATTATTTTAATTAATGAAGAGGTAAGATTTATTTTCTAAACACTTCATCTGACATTCACCACCATGCTTGCAGTCTGAAAATGCTATTGCTAGTTACCACTAAGTTACCATTAAGTTTAAAGGCTTAAATGTTTATAGTCTCCTAGTGGCAGATTCGAAGACTCCCAAACAAATTAGGTTGGCTTTCTTAGAAGAGTGTGTTATGCTCCTTGCTGAAGAAAAGAATTTGAACCTTGTAAGACAGAGAACAAAAGGTTTGGGGTGGGACGGTGACTTCAGGGAGCAGAGGTTTGGTGAGGTTTCAGGGACAGATTTATTTAGGCTGTGTTAAAGATATTTGTTATTTGTTGTAGGGCAATCCTTCAACCTTCCCCAAGCTCTAGGCTTCTACCAGGACCCGCGCTACTTGTAAATACCTGTAGGTCCCTTCTGCTCTTCCTCCACTACTCAACACAGTACCAAGACTTCCCAAAATTGAGGTGAACTAGGCATCGACAATGATGACAAACAGAAGGGAGCAGATGCAGGACAGATTTTAAAAGGGAAAACAACGGGCCAAGACAGCTGACCAAATATGCACTTGAGTTAAAAAACGAGAGAGAGAGAGAGAGAGAGAGAGAGAGAGAGAGAGAGAGAGAGAGAGAGAGAGAGAGAGAGAGAGAGAGAGGTGATAGCTACTCTGTGAAGCTGAACCTCACAAGGAACAAACACACAGGAGTTAGGACCAGTCTCCAGGAAGGATGGAACCTATACTTTGAGAGATGCTGAAGTACAGAGCTAATATCCTCAAAGATACTTGTAGATGCTTTTTTACTTTAATATAAACCTGGAGGCTTATATACATAGACAGAGAACTAACTTTGTGGCCTGGAGGGATGGCTGAGCTGTTAAAGGTTAGGCTCACAACCAAAAATATAAAAGAACTAACTTTGCAAGGAATCATGTGAGACAGAGGAGCCAGCCAAGGCAACTAGGAAAAGAACAGGAGTCAGAGGAGGCTTTCCTGGGTTGATTTCTAATGTTTTAGCACCTTTACACATTTTTCAGGCAAATGAGCTCATTTTATTCCCATTTGATTGTACTCTAGAAGTGAGCTAGACTCGAGCAAGCTCTATGGTATAGATAAGGGAACTAAGAGAATTTAATAGGAGAGAAACAGTATAGTTTATGAATAGAAAGGTTTCAAACTCATACTGAGGTCAAATCCTGAGCTCGTTGCTATGCAGAGCAGTGGAGAAACTCAGAAAATTCAAAGCCAAATCTCACACTGACCCAGGAGTCCTGTCTTACTCTTAATTGCCTCCCTTCCCCCATCATTAGAACCTCTTTCTCAGTTCTGTGATTAAACTGGGCAGCTGTTACTCCACCTCTGCACTCTTCACTGGGAGCTCTTTCCTCCTTGAATCTTCCTCCACAGAAATTGCACATATAATATTGTCACAGGTATTAAATTGTACCATTATAATCCCTAACATGACACTATGTTCTTTTTCTGACTCCTTTTAACCTGCTGAGTAGTCAGCCCATAGAAGGCACTTGCTTCTTCTTCCCCTGTAAGCTCCTAAACACAGCCAGGGTTGGGAATTTTCACTGTCTTGTTCCTTGTTGGGTTTGAGCGCCTTTACACATGCCCAGCACAGGATCAGAGCCCAGGAGATTCCCTTAACTCCAAGATGGATTTGGGCTAAGCTGCTGGGATTGGCCTCCTAGAGCTTCCTGGAGTTAGCACAGAAGACAGGCAGAGGGTAGGAGAGTGAGGGCTGGCAAGTGGTGGGGGCAGAAGGGGTGGAAGGAGACTACGAGCTGCAGGAAGAGATCAGGGAACTGGTGAAGGGGTGGAGCAAAAGCAAAGTTTTTGATTTTTGTCTCTTTAATAGGACAGACTTGGCTGTGGCTTAGCTCCTTCACCTAAAATGTGAAATAAAAATCTAACTTATAAACTCATGAATATACTGAGTGTTGTAGGAAAACACACTGAAGATCCAAGTCAAGATAACAAAGATGGGAGGGAAACAAATACAGAACTGGCTCTGTGTTAAAGAAGCCCTTTATGGAGACCGTAACTGCCTCTAAACATTTATAACAATCACTGGACCCCAGAGCAAAGACCAGCAGACTCACAATGCCTGTCTCTTCTGAAAACCAGACTCCATGCTCTGTGCTAGAGATGTTAACATATCCTGCCAGAGTTGGTGCTGTCGTTTAACCCACCCTGTGACCTCTGAGATGTCAAAACAAACCCGAGTCCCACACCGTGTAGCTCAGACAGATCTGCAGAGGCGAAAGGGGTGTGCCTCACCTGAGTGTTCTTAGGTCCTGTCCAGTAAAGTGACGAAGAGAGATGACTGAACATGTCAGAATTCTGGGGCATGTGTGTCCCAGAGCAGTCCCCACGGAACGTGGCAGGCAGGTAGATAACTTCTGATAGACAAACTGGAGAGCTATGGACCAGTGAGAAGCATGAAAGAGAGTTTTGTTTTTCTTGACAAAGCGTCAAGTATGTAAACTGTTCTTCCCAGGCATATAAATAGCCAGGTCCTCCTTTCTGCATGTCAAGTTAAGTACCTTACCCCTGAAAAGGATTTGGCGACATTAAATTTGGGCACAATGTTTTGATATGTGATGTACCACAGGCAAGACCTTGATGATTTTAGTGATCTTCCAGGTCGTATGATAACTGCCGCCTACATAACCTATTATTTGTCTGCATGCACATGCTTCTGCCTCACACAGGAAGTATAGAATATGGAGTCATAACTGGTTTTAAAATAATCAAACTAGATCATCTCAAAGACTTTTGTGAGAAAATTATAGTTTTGAATTTTTATAAAACATCTAATACCTATCTAATACATCTAATGAATATGCTGTTCATTACTTTTTCTGGGTTATCAATTTTTATTTTGCCTAAATGATTCCATGAAGAATGGGCTGTTAAATTTCACAGATAAAAGAACCAAGGCTCAGATGCACGTCACAGAGAGCTGACTAGAAATAGGATACAAGTCAGCCGGCTTCACTCTCAACGCTCTTAACTAGGGCACCAGCTATTGTCACAGCTCTTAGCTCTTTGCCAAAGCAATGGAGAACAGATGCACTCACCTTTATCTTCCACCACTGAGAAGCTCCCCTCATTTAAACTACTATGAACATCTTTCCATGCGCTCTCCAAGCAGGATATCTAAGAACTGTTCTGTGTGGATGCACATGTTACATTAGCATGTCCGATATTTAGCAGTGACTGTTAAACTTGGTGGGGGGGGGGGAAGCTTCTGTCTGAAACTGAACTGGCTGGAAAATACTAAAATTTCAAAGCAACATTTGGCTGGATTTTTTTTTGGTTGTTGTTGTTTTGCATTTTGGAAGTCCTGGCTGTGCTGGAATTCATTCCTAGACCAGGCTGGCCTAGAACTCAGAAATCCACCTACCTCTGCCTCCCAATGCTGGCTTTAAAGCAACAGTTTTAACACAATGCTAGCTGGTGCTCTCTGAAGCAATTCCTAGGTAAACTGCCTGTTAAGATCACAAAAACTGTAGCACTTTTGTTCTGAGAATTAGGGGCCTCAAGTTCATTTTAGTGAATTATGTTGTCGTGGGATCGTAGACAATATTACGGTGAGTTGTTAAAGTTCACCTTCAGCTCTGGCTGAGTCATCTCAAAGCCTCTGGGACCAATGCGAGCGGTTTTAGCCTGTGCACACTGGTGGGGTTTTCTATTTCCCGTGACTGTAAGTGGATCCAGTCGTCCCTTTTAACACTTTAGAAGGTGACATGCTCTGGCTTTATCCCATCCCTACCGTTCTTATATTGACTTTTGTCTTCGATAGCTTACATTTAAAAGGCTTCTTCATAAAGAAAACATAGTGTGTCCAGAAGACGGATTTCTGTGCTGGCCTGCAAATTACCTAGAGGAAATAAATGTGTCAGGAACACACACAGAGTGTGGCTGCCAGGTCGGACCAGCGTTCAGAAAGGGCAAAGGGAGAGCAGCTCAAAAATCTGCCAAATCAGTGTCCGCAGAGCATTTAAACCGCGTTCGTTACGTGAACTTTTAAAGCTGTTTGGCTTTAGGTTTCCCACGCCATCTTGTTCACCTGCAGTGAGACTGGGTAATTCTGACGCCAAAGGAGACAGACACTAGAGGAAAGCTGTGTTTCAGTTGTGTAAGGACGCTGATGGGGGCTGTGTGGACGACGGTTTGCTCTCTGTTAGGAGACCCCGTTGTTAGGCCCTGTGCTGACTACAATGCTCTTTCATTTCCACTGTAACCTCAGAGTGCTGCTGTCTATATTACTGCTGAAGAAACTGAAACTCGGGTATGAGGTGGCAGGCAGAGCTTCAAACTGGCATGTTAGGTATCCTCTTTACCTAACAGAAGGCCACCCACTCACTGTGGTGTTCTGTTCCTCCTTGCTGTCCTGAGACCAGAGGGATAGCCTGTCCCACTCTCAATCATGGTCCAAGGCTACTGGACATTGAATCTACCCTGAGAGTTCACGTTATAAAACCTCTGCTTTCTTCCCCCAAAACCATCAATCTTACTGTTCTCTCACATAGTTCTCCCGGGACAGCATTCGGCTTATCCACTCCCCACAGCTTCTTCCCATCTCTAAAGCTGTGGTTGATCGCAAGGAGGAAACAAGAGACAGTCTCCTCATTCTGTATCCTCAGAGTGTGGTCATTGTCTTCACGTGACAGGAGGAAAAGTGCCAGGGCAACTAGCAAGGAAATCAAGGTCAGGCCACACCTCCTCTTTCACGTTTTTATTGCTATGTGTTCCCAATACAACAAACAGCATCAGTAGTGTACACCTTGATAAAAAGGAACTTTCAGCTTAGTAGAAAAGAAAGCATATAGGTAAAAAGTGGAAGGAATATGTACATCTTATGGGAGGTGTATGTGTGTGACCGTCTTCGGATTCCCTGTGGACCGGATGTGTGTACACCCAAGTAAACTAGAGAGAATTTTGTCCTAGTGAAGTTTTCAAGAAAGACAGATCTTTTTATAAGGCTCAAGGATTGTTAACGCTCAGGAAGTCACCTAACTTGACAATTAAAATTCTTGCACGGAGTAGCAGCAATTCTTTCGAGGTATCGAGTCATAGCTTAGGCTGTTCATTTGTATAATGGCTACAACGCAAAGCGCCTCACTCAGGTTGTGCTTTCAAGGGATAATGCATCGCAACTTCAGTCTTCAAATTTCTAGACATGTTTGGAAATGACTTAAAGCATGCTCATAACACTTTTTGTCTTTAAGCACAGTTTAGGAAGTGCATATATTTAAAATATGTTTTGTTTGAGACATGATCTTGCTACATAGACCAGGCTGGCTGCACACTCACAGCAAGCCTCCTGCCTCAACTTCTGAATGCTGGGATGACATGTGTGCGTGCACCTGGCTTTGGGACATGTTTCTAATGCACTAGTTCATTAAACAGCTAGCTGAATTCCTGACGGTTTTATGTGTCCTTGAAGGGGAACAAATGACCAACTCTCTATCAGCTCCTTAAAAAATGCAAATATCAAAAACACAAGAAATGCCTGTGATCCTAGATTCTTGAATGGTGGTAGCAGCTGGGTCACAAGTTCAAGGCCTGCCCAGATAACTTAGGAATATTTAGATTGTATTGAATACAAAAGGGGCTAGGGATACAGCACAGTGATGGAGTGCTTGCTCAGCATCTCTGAGGCCCTGGATTCAATCAAGTACTGCCAATTAAA